>NC_045436.1:111358369-111576712 GCF_002776525.5 Piliocolobus tephrosceles | reverse complement strand
TTTATTTATTTATTTATTTATTTATTTATTTATTTATTTATTTATTTGACAAGGTCTTACTGTCACCAAGGCTGGAGTGTAGTGGTATGATTATGGCTCACTGGAGCCTTCATCTCCCAGGCTCAAGCAATTCGCCTGCCTCAGCCTCCTTAGTACCTGGGACCATGCCCAGGTAAATTTTTTAAAATTATTTTTTGGCAGAGATGGGGTCTCACTATGTTATCTAGACTGGTCTTGAATTCCTGGACTCAAGTGATCCTCCTGCCTCTTCTTCCAGAATGCTGGGATTATAGGCATGAGCCACTGTGCCCAATCTAATTTTTAATGTTTTTGTTTTGAGAGAGAGTGTCACTCTGTCGCCCAGGCTGGAGTGTAGTGGCACGATCTCAGCTTACTACAATCTTCACCAGCCAGTTTCAAGCGATTCTCCTGCCTCAGTGAGAGATAGGACTAGCTGGATTTCCTAGGCCGACTAAAAATCCCTAAGCCTAGCTGGGAAGGTGACCGCATCCACCCTTAAACACAGGGCTTGCAACTTAGCCCACACCTGACCAGAGAGCTCACTAAAATGCTAATTAGGCAAAAACAGGAGGTAAAAAAATAGCCAATCATCTATTGCCTGAGAGCACAGCAGGAGGGTCAAGGATCAGGATATAAACCCAGGAAGCGAGCAGGTAGTGGCAACCCCCTTTGGGTCCCCTCCCCTTATATGGGAGCTCTGTTTTTCCTCTATTAAATCTTGCAGCTGCACTATTCTGGTCCGTGTTTTGTTACCGCTGGAGATGAGCTTTCCCTTGCTGTCCACCACTGCTGTTTGCTGCCTAGGCAGACCCGCTGCTGACTTCCGTCCCTCCAGATCTGGTAGGGTGTCGGCTGTGCTGATCCAGCGAGGTGCCCATTGCTACTCCTGATCTGGCTAAAGGCTTGCCATTGTTCCTGCATAGCTAAGTGCCTGGGTTCATCCTAATGGAGCTGAACACTAGTCACTGGGTTCCAGGGTTCTCTTCCATGACCCACAGCTTCTAATAGAGCTATAACACTCACCACATGGCCCAAGATTCCATTCCTTGGAATCTGTGAGGCCAAGAACCCCAGGTCAGAGAACACGAGGCCTGCCACCATCTTGGAAGTGGCCAGCCGCCATTTTGGAAGCAGCCGGCCACCATCTTGGGAGCTCTGGGAGCAAGGACCCCTGTAACATCAGCCTCCTGAGTAGCTGGGATTACAGGCATGCACTGCCATGCCCAGCTAGTTTTTGTATTTTTAGTAGAAATAGGGGTTTCACCATGTTAGCCAGGGTAGTCTTGAATTCCTGACCTAAGGTGATCCACCTGCTTCAGCCTCCCAAAGTGCTGAGATTACAGGTTAGTGAGCCACTGCCCCCGACCAAATTTTTTTTTGTAGAGACAGGATCTTACTACATTGAGGTCTCAAACTCCTGGCCTCAAAAGATCCTCACACTTTGGCTTCCCAAAATGTTAGGACTGCAGGTGTGAGCCACCACACATGACCCCTTTTTCCTTATTTTTATAGTTGTCTTGTTACCCCAAATTTGGCATCAACGTTTTTTGGCACTTTGCCTTTATCAAGTCTTTTCAAAGCATTCACATTAGTTTTCACGTTAAAAAAACTTCACATTTAAAAAATACTTTTTCTTTCTTGTATACACATTTCATCTGGAAGCATAAACATTTAAAAAATAATGGACTTTTTCATTTTTATTTTATTTATTTATTTTGAGACAGGGTCTCCCTCTGGTTGCCAGGTTGGGCATGCAGTGGCATGATCTTGGCTGTCTACAGCCTCAACTTCCTGGGCATGGGTGATTCGCCCACCTCAGCCTTCCCAGTAGCTGGGACTCCAGGCACACGCCATCACACCCAGCCAATTTTTTGTATTTTTAGTAGAGACAGGGTCTCATCATGTTGCCCAGGCTGGGCTCAAGTGATCTGCCTGCCTTGGCCTCCGTAAGTGCTGAGATTACAGGCGTGAGCCACCATGCCCAGCCAAACTCTAAAGTTTAAAACTCTACTAGTGGGAGAAATGGTGGGTAGACTGGAGAACAGATTACACGATGAGTTTTCAGGGTACTGCGTATCAGTATGTTAACTGACATGAAATTGTCCCCTCAGGGTTGACAAGAATTGCATGTCGGTTCTGGACAGAAATACAGTTATATTTAAATATTAATCGGGCTGCACATTAACCCACTTCCTTGTTGCTCAAAGTTACTAGATACTGATCATTTGCATCCCCGTTGTTCCTACTGATAGGATCTCTGGCATTAGAATTATATTGCTTTTGCTTAAGGATTGCTTAAGATGTTTTTCAGATCCCGAATTCCAGAGAAACAGCTAACGCCAAGAAGTTTAAAGACCCTCACAGAGGAATGGAATCAGCATGAGAATACAGCGTTTTCATTTACCTGTCCTGTGACTTCACCCTGCACTCTTTAACCAATCAATGATCTCCATACTTCGGCCCACTGCAAAACCGTTAAAATCCCTAGCCCCAGACTTTTCAGTGAGACGGCTTTCAGGTCACCTCCTGTTTCTTTGTTTGGTGGCCTTAAACCACTTTCTCTGCTGCAAGCCAGTGTCTCGGCATATTAACTTGCCTTGCGCATTGGCAATGGACCTATAAAGGTTGTACAAAGGCACTGGAAAGGGTCAGTGAATTTGGTTAGTTTGTTACTAGAAAGGGATCCCGATCCAGACCCCAAGAGAGGGTTCTTGGACTGCACACAAGAAAGAATGCAGGGCGAGTCCATAGAGAAAAGTGAAAGCAAGTTTATTAGAGAAGTAAAGAAAGATAAGAATGGCTACTGGGATGGGCGTGGTGGCTCACGCCTGTAATCCCAGCACTTTGGGAGGCCAAGGCGGAGGTCGGGAGTTCGAGACCAGCCTGGCCAACATGGAGAAACCCCGTCTCTACAAAAAATACAAAATTAGCTGGGCGTGGTGGCGCGTGTCTGTAATCCCAGCTACTCTCAGGGCTGAGGCAGGAGAATCGCTTGAACCCGGGAGGTGACGGTTGCAGTGAGCCGAGATCGTGCTATTGCACTCCAGCCTGGGCAACAAGAGTGAAACTCCATCCCCAAAGAGAAAAGAAAATGGCTACTCCATAGAGCAGTGGCATGGACTGCCCGTTGAGTAAACTTAACAGTTATTTCTTGATTATATGCGAAACAATGGATTATATGCTTGATTATATGCGAAACTGGAAAACAATTCCTGAGTTTTCCAGGAAAGGGGCGGATATTTCCCAGACCTGAGGGTTCTTCCCCTTTATAGACTACACAGTGTAACTTCTAGACATTGCCATGGCATTTGTAAACTGTCATGGCACTGGTGGGAGTGTCTTTTAGCATGCTAATACATTATAATTTGCTTATAATGAGGAGTGAGCACTACCAGAGGTCACTTTCATTGCCATCTTCGTTTTGGTGGGTTTTGGCTGGTCTTTTTGTTTTTTTTGAGACGGAGTCTCACTCTGTCACCCAGGCTGGAATGCAATGGTGCCATCTCCACTCACTGCAACCTTTGCCTCCTGGGTTCAAGCAATTATCCTGCCTCAGCCTTCCGAGTAGCTGGAATTACAGGCACTCACCACCATACCCCGGCCCAGCTAATTTTTGTATTTTTAGTAGAGATAGGGTTTCACCATGTTGGCCAGGCTGGTTTTGAACTTGTGACCTCAGGTAATCCACCCGCCTCAGCCTCCCAAAGTGCTGGGATTACAGGCGTGGCCACCACGCCCAGCTTGGCCAGCTTCTTTACAGAATCCTATTTTGTTTTGTTTGAGACCAGGTCTCATTGTCACCCAGGCTGGAGTACAATGGCACAGTCTTGGCTCACTGCAGCCTCAACCGCCTGGGTTCAAGCAATCCTCATGCCTCAGCCTCCCAAGAAGTTGGGACTACAGGGCTGCACCAGCAGACTTTGCTAATTTTGTTTTTTTTTTTTTTTTTTTTTTTTTTTTTTAGAGATTGGGAGGAAGTTTTGCTGTGTTGGTCAGGTTGGCCTTTTTTTTTTTTTTTTTTTTTTGAGACAGGATCTCACTCTGTCACCCAGGCTAGAGTGCAGTGGCACAATCTTGGCTCACCACAACCTCCCCTTCTTGGGTTCAAGCGATTCTTCCACCTCAGCCTCCTCAGTAGCTGGGATTACAGGCACGTGCCACCATGCCTGGCTAATTTTTGTATTTTTTTGGTAGAGACAGAGTTTTGCCATGTTGGGCAGGCTGGTCTCATGTCCTGAGCTCAAGTGATCCACCCACTTCAGCCTCTCAAAGTGCTGGGATTACAGGCATGAGCCATCACGCCCAGCAGGTACATCCTGTTTTATCAGCAGGGTTTTATGACCTGTATCTTGTGTGGACCTCCTATCTCAGCCTGTGAGGAAGAATGCCTAACCAACTGGGAATACAGCCTAGTAGGTCTCAGCCTTATTTTATGCATGCCCTATTAAAGATGGAGTTGCGGCCCTGCGCGGTGGCTCACGCCTGTAATCCCCAGACTTTAGGAGGCCAACAGAGGCGACTCACTTGCCGTCAGGAGTTCAAGACCAACCTGGCCAACATAGTGAAAACCCGTCTCTACTAAAAATATAAGAATTAGCCAGGCATGGTGGCAGGTGCCTGTAATCCCAGCTACTCCGGAGGCTGAGGCAGAATTGCTTGAACCCGGGTGGCGGAGGTTGTAGTGAGCTGAGATGGCTACTGTACTCCATCCTGGGAGACAGAGCAAAACTCCGTCTCAAAAAAATAAATAGCCAGGCGCGGGGGCTCTCACCTGTAATCCCAACACTTTGGGAGGCCAAGGCGGGTGGATCACCTGAGGTCAGGAGTTCAAGACCAGACTGACCAACAAGATGAAACGCCGTCTCTACTGAAAATACAAAAGCTTAGCCAGGCATGGTGGCATGTGCCTGTAATCCCAGCTACTGGGGAGGCTGAGGCAAAAGAATTGCTTGAACCCAGAAGGTGGAAGTTGCAGTGACCCGAGATTACTCCACTGCACTCCAGCCTGGGAGATGGAGCAAGACTCCCTCTCAAATAAATAAATAAGTAAATAAATAAATAAAGAGTTGGAGTTGCTCTGTTTCAAATGCCTGTGACAAATTGATTACATCGAAGTTGATTAATGGGGTGTATACTACAATTAGAATAAAACCATGTTTTTCTTTATCATTTTTAAATCAGTAGTGACTATAACATGGCTAAGTTGAATGAGTATTGCCTTTTTTGCTTGCTTGTTTGTTTTTTGAAATGGAGTCTTGCTCTGTCGCTCAGGCTGGAGTGCAGTGGCACAATCTCAGCTCATGGCAACCTCTGCCTCCTGGGTTCAAGTGATTCTTCTGCCTCAGCCTCCTAAGTAGCTGGGACTGCAGGCACATGCCACCAAGCCTGGCTAATTTTTGTATTTTTAGTAGAGATGGGGTTTCACCATATTGGCCAGGCTGGTCTTGAACTCCTGAACTTGTGATCTGCCTGCCTCAGCTTCCCAAAGTGCTGGGATTACAGGCGTGAGCCACCACACCTGGCCGAATGAGCAATGTCTTAAAAGTTTCTGCATTTTCTACATGATATAAATGATGAATTGTTGGGTGCTGACGAGTTGATGGGTGCAGCACACCAACATGGCACAAGTATACATATGTAACAAACCTGCACGTTATGCACATGTACCCTAGAACTTAAATTAAAAAAAAAAAAAGTTTCTGCATTTTCTAAATAAAGGTTTTTTAGGCAATGGAGATTCCATTTGGAAAATTACAATTTCAGTACAATATCAATTTAATAAATTAAATACAGTGTTCCATTATATTTCCAAATGTGGGAGATCAAGTTTAAATAATGGGTTGGAATGGTAGCAGACAGACTTCAAACAAGAATTCTAGACTAGGGACAAGAAATGTCTGAACTAGGACTATATTATATTCTGCAGCATATAAAACTAAAACTGGACAAAACACAAGGTTCAAATGGGAAAACTTTTACTAATTAATTCAATTAAAAATCGTGAATTAAGTAGGATCAGACTAATTTACTGAGAGTTAGTTTACCTAACCCAGTTTGACTAAGGGTTTCTAATGTATTCAAATGAATGTATAGTTTTGCTCTGTTGCCCAGGCTGGAGTGCAGTGGTGTGATCTCGGCTCACTGCAAGCTCCGCCTCCCAGGTTCACGCCATTCTCCTGCCTCAGCCTCCTGAGTAGCTGAGACTACAGGCACCCGCCACCATGCCCAGCTAATTTTTTATATTTTTAGTAGAGACAGGGTTTCACCGTGTTAGCTAGGATGGTCTTGATCTCCTGACCTTGTGATTTGCCTGCCTCGGCCTCCCAAAGTGCTGGGATTACAGGCGTGAGCCACTGTGCCCAGCCAACAAGTGGATCTTTACCTAAGAATTTAATCAAACCCTTACAAGTGGTAATTTCAAAGGTTTGGCCTGGTGTTTTTGGCTAATAGAGCAACCATTAAGAGGTTTATTCTTTAACACTAGATCTATTTCTTATTGAACATAATTTAAAAAGGAGCAGGACTCTGCAAATTCAAGTGTCTGCAGAGTCTAGGCAGATATTGTGAATGCATAAAATGCCTAGAGAGGCAGTGCAGTGTGATGAGGACTGTGGTACATGGGAGGTTGATCCCTCATCTAAAAATTGCAATGTCTATTCAGTTCCAACGGATCATAGCTGTGTAGAAATACGGCTTAATCTGATTATTTTCAAAATAAGACAGAAATCTAGATCTTAAGGTTAATTATTCATCAGCTCCATTAAAAAAAAATTTGTAGGCCAATACTGTATTAACAAAGTATTGTTAAGTAACTGTCTCTGAGAATTCATATTTTTCCTGAGGAGATTGTGTGTGTGTGTGTGTGTGTGTGTACAATCTAATAGTTATCCACTAGACAACTGAAACAACAAAGAGGTATTTTCTGCCACTCACACTAGAGGGAAAAGTTAAAGAGTATTAGACTGTAGTGTCTGTGGTCCTCTGGGATTGTTCTGTGAGTCTTGGAGAATGCTAATGAACATAACTGTCTTGTTGGGAGTTCCCAAGGTATTTGTTTTGATTGAACAACTCTAGATATTGGATATGACTGTGTTGGAAGGGGTGTAAATCATAGGGTAAGGCCATTCATTCTATGTAGAGAAAGAGATTTTGGCAATGACTGCTGTAGCATTGCACATTGTAAGATGAAGGTAGTACTCTTATTATAAGACACAGACCTCGGCATAGATTTAAGAACTAAAATTAACCATAAGAGGACATGCTGAAAATGGTTTGACTTCTTACCTGCATTTCCTTTGGAATTTGGAAATTGTTATTATTAGCATAGTGTTAACTTTTTAAAATTTTCTGGCCAATGTAAGTAATTATCTTTGTGTATCCCACCTCTTCAGTTAAAATCTGATTTAGCCATATATTGACTCAGTATCTGTAATAGCCAGAGACACAGCAGGAAACAGGTGGTAAACTCAAATAATTTAACTGAGGTGAGTTTAAAAGAGGTACTATTTACTGATGTGTGGGCAGGGTTAAGGGCACCGATAAGGGATTGAAATAAATTTGGACAGGCAAGTGTGGGAGCTACAACTGTACCTAGACCATAAGGAACAAAGGGAGACACAGTGTTACTGGAACCAGGTGAGAGCTAGAGCTATGGAAGAGGAGCTGCTTAACAAAAGCAGTGGCCATTGAAGAATGCAGCCACCTCCAGGACTATAGCCAGGCCCAAGGGAGCATGGCAATAGCCTGGCTTCTCTTTCTTCCTGCACTCTGTCTCTTGCTGGTGCTTCCTAGGCCAAAACCCAATGAGAAGCCAGAAGGCAAGGGAGCCCAGGTGGTATGGTTTAAAAGGGTCAGTCTCCATGGGTACCCAGCAGGGTGGACAAGGGTGAAGAGTAGATATGGCTGGTGGCAAATGGAGTATAACCAGTGTAGTGTCTTTTAAAATAAGAATCACCAATAATTATCAAATTATAGCAAGAAGGAAAAAATCTGTTAGGAAAATGAGTAAAGATAATGAAGCAGATGAATTTATAGCAATATAAAGACAGAACAGTCCTATAAAAATATATAGCTACCTTCTAATCTATTAAATTATTTGAAAGAGGCAGCATTAATGACAAAGGAGGTTTATTCAGTGGATTTACCTCCTTAAATTTACTTGGATTTGAGGCAATCCTCCTGCCTCAGCCTCCCTTATTTTACCTCCTTATTTACTTGGATTTTGCAATGAATTCTTATAACGCTTTCTTGTAGTCTATGAAAGATACTTAATTCTTATGGAATAAGGAATAAGGTAAATGGTCATGGGTAACTATAAGATTTAGTAGAGAATAATTTCATATTAATAGTAAGTTAAGATATAGGGTACAATAGACAGTGTGTCTTTTTTTTGGAGACAGGGTCTCACTCTGTCACCTAGAGCGGGGTTCAGTGGCACCATCATGGCTCACTGCAGCCTTGACTTCTCAGGCCCAAATAATCCTTCCATTTCAAACTCTTGAGTAACTGGGACTACAGGCATGTGTCACAATGCTCAGCTAGTTAATTTTTTTTTTTTTTTTGGCCAGGTACGGTGGGTCATGCCTGTAATCCCAACACGTTGGGAGGTGGAGGCAGGTGGATCACCTGAGGTTGGGATTTCAAGGCCAGCCTGACCAACATAGAGAAACCCTACTAAAAATACAACCCTCTCTACTAAAAATACAAAAAAAATTAGCTGGTTGTGGTGGTGCATGCCTGTAATCCCAGCTACTCGGGAGACTGAAGCAGGAGAATTGCTTGAATCTGGGAGGCAGAGGTTACCGTGAGCTGAGATCACACCACTGCACTCCAGCCTAGGGAACAAGAGCGAAACTCTATCTCAAAATAATAATAATAATAATTTTTTTTTTTTTTAGAAGCAGGGTCTCACTATGTTGCCCAGGCTGGTCTTGAACTCCTGGGCTCAAGCAGTCCTCCTGCCTCAGCCTCCCAAAGTGCTGGGATTACAGATGTGAGCCACTGCACCTCATGTTTTTTTATTTTTATGTTTTAGAGATGAAGTCTTGCTTTATGCCCAGAGTGGAGTGCAGTGGCTATTCATAGTTGTGATCATAGCACACTGCAGCCTCAAACTCCTGGCCTCAAGTGATTCTCCTGCCTCAGCCTCCTGAGTAGCTGGGAATACAGACAAGCACCAATATGCCCAGGTTTGTGTGTCGTATTTTAATTTATCACCTGGAATTAGATATTTTTATAAAAAGGTGCAAGGAAAAAAACCTGTTAATCCCAGTCAAAGCAAATTTAGGGAAACTAAACATACTTGCTTGTATTACTCTCAGATGGCTCTCCCCATGAAGCTAGTGTTTCGCAAACCAAGTGTGAGCTAGGGTCCCTGTATTTCTCTGCCTTCGGGACCCCATCAATAATTATTGGTTCTGTACCTCATCCACAAAGGCTCTCTAGTTTTTTTCTTTTTCTTTCTCTTTTTTTGAGATGGAGTCTCACTCTGTTTCCAGGCTGGAGTGCAGTGGTGCAATCTTGGCTCACTGCAACCTCCGCCTCCTGGGTTCAAACAATTCTCCTGCCTCAGCCTCTCGAGTAGCTGGGACTACAGGCGTGTGCCACCACGCCCAGCTAATTTTTGTATTTTTAGTAGAGATAGAGTTTCACCATGTTGGTCAGGATGGTCTCGATCTCTTCACCTCCTGATCCTCCTGCCTTGGGCTCCCAAAGTGCTGGGATTACAGGGGTGAGCCACCGCGCCCGGCTCTGCCTCTCTAGTTATTGATGGATGTACCAAGGGAGTGTCTTATTGAGTGTTCCCAAACACATTTGCTACTGCATGGCATCTGCCCTTTTTGTCCTCTTCTGCTTTTTGTTGCCTTCTGTCTGCAGGAGAGCTGCCAAAACCATTGAAGCTGTTGCTGTCCGAAGTGTGTCTCAGGCTGCAACATGTTATATTCAGAATTTGTCTCTCATAAACAAGAAGTTACCTCCTGGTTCCCATAAACAAGAAGTCTCATGCTCACAGTTTCAGTGAAATGGCTCTTTTACATAGTTTTCTGTTGCCTCCCCTGCCCAGGTTCTAACACTCATCCTTGGAAGATACGGAGTAGAGGCAGGGCTCTGAGCAACACTCACAGAATTGCCTTCCCTTTCATACTGGTCCTGTGCCCTTCAAACACTCTCACTGTCCTCAGGATGAACCACTCCTCAGAGCCATGCAAAGACCCCCTGAAGAAGTCAGGACATGCTCTGTATGTCCAACTCGTATGTGAATCTCAGGGTGCACACTGTTTGCATTTAATGAAGCCCTCATATTATACAGTTGCTACTTCCTGAATCCTCTCAGTGTGCAGTATACATGGTGAGTTGTGGTAATGCTGCAAAACTCCCCATCCTCACTGTAAACCACGGAAGGCGTCTGACCTCTCCCTACAGCAGTGCTTTGAGAACTTGGGCATCTTACTCGCCCTAGCCTTCTGTAGCTTTCCTTCTGGGTGGGTTAAGAAGAGCGATGCATTCTTGTGTTTTCGTGAAGAATTACATGTCATATACCATTTATGATGGCACAAACTAAGAAAAAATAGGAAGTTACCAGCACATATTTTAGAGCCTAGATTATTACAGTTTAAGTAACTCTTTTACTCATATACCTATGCCCAGTTGATATTTTTTTCCTTTGATCTTTGGAGAAATCTGTTTTTTTTTTTTTCTTTTTTTTATTCTCTAAATACAATCTATTTTTCCTAATGGCTCAGGATGCTAATTACTTTTCTTCCTCTCCTTGGATCCCTGTATAGTTCTTTCATCTGTTTTTTCTTTTTTTGCTAAGGCATAGAGCTCTTTCATTTCTCCCAGTGGCTCAAGCCTGTAATCCCAGCACTTTGGGAGGCCGAGACGGGCGGATCACGAGGTCAGGAGATCGAGACCATCCTGGCTAACACGGTGAAACCCCGTCTCTACTAAAAATACAAAAAAACTAGCCGGGCGAGGTGGCGGGCGCCTGTAGTCCCAGCTACTCCGGAGGCTGAGGCAGGAGAATGGCGTAAACCCCGGAGGCGGAGCTTGCAGTGAGCTGAGATCCGGCCACTGCACTCCAGCCCGGGCAACAGAGCAAGACTCCGTCTCAAAAAAAAAAAAAAAAAAAAAAAAAAGCAGCTTTTATTTTTCTATTAAATATTAACCCTTAACAATTATCTATAGTTGTTTAGAATAAATGTCAAGATGTCACTGAAGCTGAGGAACAGCAATGGAGAATTGTGTGCCACAAAAATCCTGTCACCCCTATTTTCAGATGGAGAAACTGAGGCACATAACTTGCTGGGGTTGACCATGCCAGGACAGCCTGACCAGAACCTGTGGCCTCCTGATTATTAAAGGCCCTTCTACTCTGAGTCTCTTTTCTCTCCATTCCCCTCCCATCCTACCTTGCCTTATTTCCTTCAAGACCACTGCTACCCTCCATCTACCACTTAATAACTACAACAAGAAGAAAAATGCTAACCTGGAAGCAACAACAGAAACATCAGTAGATGGAATAAAATAGTTTAGGCAAGATGCAGTGCTACTGTGCACAGGCGAATATTGGAGTATTTGAACTCAATGTTGTCCAGATAAAAATGACTATGAAGTAATTCCCAAGTTTCTCTGAAAACCCTGGGCTCATTTCCTGAAGCAGTAGAAAAGAGATACCTAGAGATAGAGAAAAAAACCCTGAGGCTGGAACTTGGCAAGGAACTCAGGCTCAGTTTGACCTAATCTAAAAGAAAGACAGGACCTGAAAGGAGTGTAAAAACAAAATGTCAAGTTCACTTCTAAGTGAACAAAACAATAAAGCCACACAGTACATAAGGGAGGAAGAGTGTCATATCCTTTCAATTGCTTACTGCCTCCTCTTGTGAGTTACGTACACTCTACAAAAATAAGATGTCTTCCTGAGAATTGCTTTGCTGGTATTGTTACTTTTCTCAGGTCTGCAAAGTTTTAAAGTCTATCCATATTTTAGACAAATGTTTCAAACAAGTTTTACCTCCTCATGCATTAGAAATTAAAAAAAAAAATAACTCTAGTGTTTTGTTGGCACTTGTGATTTATATGCGTGGCTTTGACAATCAAAAAATAGTGTAATGTACTTACATGTTACTTACTTTCTCCTCTACACTCTGATGTTATCTGGCCATTCTCTAATTTAAAACATTAGCACCAAAATATTGAGTCTGGCTGTATATATGTGGAAATACCAGAGTTTCTGGATAGCAGTGAAGCAGGAAGAGGGTGCGGTGGTCAGATGCATGGGCTTTGGTGTCAGAATCTAACACTAGTTTGCGGACTTTGGCAGGTCACTAATTTCTTAGGGCCTCAGTTTTTTCATCCATAAATGGGAATTAAGCATAACACTATACACAAAGTTACTAGCACCGTATCCAGCATGCAATATGTGTGTGATACATGTAAAATAGCTGTTAAGATCCCAGACTCTGTAGGCAGGCATCCTGGGTTCAGATCCCAACCAACTACTTACTAACTGGGTAAGTTAAGTTACTTCTCCATGATTCTGTTCTTTCTTTCTGTTTTTTTTTTTTTTTTTTTTTTTTTTTTGAGACAAAGTTTCACTCTTGTTGCCCAGGCTGGAGTCCAATAGCGCCATCTTGGTTCACCGCAAGCTCCGCCTCCTGGGTTCAAGCAATTTTCCTGCCTCAGCCTCCCAAGGAGCTGGGGTTCCAGGCATGCACCACTATGCCTGGCTAATTTTGTATTTTTAGTAGAGACAGGGTTTCTCCATGTTGGTCAGGCTGGTCTCAAACTCCCAGTCTCAGGCGATGCCCCCGTCTCAGTCTCCCAAAGTGCTGGATTACAGGCGTGAGCCACTGCGCCTGGCCTGACTCTGTTCTTTCATCTGTAGACTGTGAATAATTATAGTGCCTATCTCATAGGTTTGATGTGAAGATTTAAAAAGTTAAAATAATAAAGCCCTGGCACACAGTAAGTGTTCAATAAGCATTAGCTATTATTATTCTAAAATTGTGCTGTCCAATGTGGTAGCCATATGTGGCTATTGAACTTTTGAAATGTAGTCAGTCCTAAACTTGTTATGCTCCTAGTATAGAATACACATCAAATTTAAATACTTAATATAAAAAAGAATGTAAAATGTTTTAATAATTTTTATACCAACTATAGTTAAACTTACAATATATTGAGTTAAATAAATTACTATAATTAATTTTACTTGTTTCCATTTTAATATAGCTACTAGAAAATTAAAAAGTACATGTGTGGCTTGCATTATATTTATATTGGACAGTGTTGTTTTTTTTAGAATATAGAAATCTTAAAGCAAAAAGTTCATCCGAAAGAACCTTAGCTTTTGGTTTAGTTCAAAATGTGGGATATTCGTGGTACACTTTTTGTCATAAAACATTTAGGATAAGCAAGGGAATTACAAAGTAGTAAGTGAAGCCATTAGAACTGCTAAAGAAGTTAATACAATTTTAGGTTGCATTAATTTTTCCAGAACCCAGTGTTCTTTTCTCCTCTGGAGTGTTTTGTTCAGCTGTGGGATTACATTTTAAGAGAGACACAGGCATCTAGAGTATATCCTTCGTAAGTCTCCTAGTAAGATGAGAGGTTCTTATCACCACACCATGAAAGGGAGGAACTGTGAGTGGTTAAAAATAGGGACATATTCAGCCAAGTGAGGAGAAGACTTAAAGGGAGACATGATAGCTATTCTCAAACACCAGAAAAGTTGTCATGTGGAAATGGAATTGACCTGAATGGTTCATTTAATCCAGGTTACAGGGACTATTTGAGCTTTCAATACATATAACAACTTTTTAACAATTAGAGTTGCCCCCAAACGGAGTGAAGTACCTTACAGAATATTCCAGACTGTACCACCAGAAATTTAAACAGAATTATAGGGAGGTAGGTAGATGGAAGACTTCCAAAAGCTTTTCAAACTCTGAGATTCCATGATTAAGGTTTTGCCACTAATTCTGGAATAGAGCTGCCAATATAGCATTAAAATCAGAACAACTAGAGTCCCACAGTTTTAATTCATTTTTTAAAAAAGAAGATATAGAAAGTAACCGGTGCTAGCTCCAGAAAACAGGGATATTGTAGAGATATATATATGGTAGATAGGGATCTCACAAGAATGCAGGGAGAGGGACAGTGATACAGCAGGCTTGTTGGAAACTGTAACAGGAACTGAGGCAGCATTTGCTATCTTTCTCTCATAGGCTGCTTGACTTCTTTCTTTCTTGTGATATCTCTGCTTTTCTTGGCATCCTTATTCCCTTATATTATTGCAACTTACTGGCCTCCTGTAACTTCACTCACTCATCATTTCTGTTCCCTAATAGTTTCAGCTTGCCTTTCAAGACTATTCTGGCATGGAATTTATTCTATGACCCTGGAGCTTGAATTCTCCCACCTGAGTGTTTCAGTCTTTCATTTTCCCAACTTTGGTTTTGTGAGAGGAACAACTGATATAGTTTTTCTTTTCAAGGCAGGTCACTAGCCATGTATGGGTGGACTTAGATGGCTTCCACTGATCCAAATATCCTGGGCTGGGGAATTTTGTTTATGTGAGAGGAGGAGGTTTCTACCAGAAGCAGATGTGGGTGGGGCAGGAAGCTATTGGTATTTTTAGTATCTCCATTGAAAGATGTTGAAAGATGGAGGCAATGGAGTTTACTCCCACAAATTTGTGAATCTACTTAAACTTATTCTATTCCCTGTATTAGAAGGAGCCTATTTAAAAGGTTCTGGCTGGGGATTAATGATAGAGATGTGAGTTTTGCTCTCAAATATACTCTAGGACCTTGCTACTCAAAGGGTGGTCTGTGAACTAGCAGCATCAACATCACTGTTAGAAGCCTGTTAGAAATCAGAGGCTGGATTGGAGGGGGCGGAGCAAGATGGCCGAATAGGAACAGCTTCAGTCTCCATCTCCCAGCGCGAGCGACACAGAAGACCGGCGATTTCTGCATTTTCAACTGAGGTACTGGGGTCATCTCACTCGGGAGTGCCAGACAATCGGTGCGGGTCAGCTGCTGCAGCCCGACCAGCGAGAGCTGAAGCAGGACGAGGCATCGCCTCACCTGGGAAGCGCGAGGGGGAAGGGAGTCCCTTTTCCTAGCCAGGGGAACTGAGACACACAACACCTGGAAAATCGGGTAACTCCCACCCCAATACTGCGCTGTAACACCGGCACACCGGAGATTGTATCCCACACCTGGCCGGGAGGGTCCCACGCCCACTCTCCTTGCTAACACAGCAGTCTGCGGCAATCTAACCGCAAGGCAGCAGCGAGGCTGGGGGAGGGGCGCCCGCCATCGCTGAGGCTTAAGTAGGTAAATAAAGCCGCTGGGAAGCTGGAACTGGGTGGAGCTCACAGCAGCTCAAGGAAACCTGCCTGTCTCTGTAGACTGCGCCTCTGGGGACAGGGCTCAGCTAAAGGAGTAGAAGCCTGTGAAACGCGAACGACTCTGTCTGACAGCTTTGAAGAGAGCAGTGGATCTCCCAACACGGAGGTTGAGATCTGAGAAGGGGCAGTCTGCCTGCTCAAGTGGGTCACTGACCCCTGAGTAGCCTAACTGGGAGACATCCCCCACTAGGGGCAGTCTGACACCCCACACCTCACAGGGTGGAGTACACCCCTGAGAGGAAGCTTCCAAAGCAAGAATCAGACAGGTGCACTCGCTGTTCAGCAATATTCTATCTTCTGCAACCTCTGCTGCTGATACCCAGGCAAACAGGGTCTGGAGTGGACCTCAAGCAATCTCCAACAGACCTATAGCTGAGGGTCCTGACAGTCAGAAGGAAACCTATCAAACAGGAAGGACACCTATATCAAAACCCCATCAGTACGTCACCATCATCAAAGACCAGTGACAGATAAAACCACAAAGATGGGGAAAAAGCAGGGCAGAAAAGCTGGAAATTCAAAAAATAAGAGCGCATCTCCTCCTGCAAAGGAGCACAGCCCATCGCCAGCAACGGATCAAAGCTGGTCAGAGAATGATTTTGATGAGATGAGAGAAGAAGGCATCAGTCCATCAAACCTCTCAGAGCTAAAGGAGGAATTACGTACCCAGCGCAAAGAAACTAAAAATCTTGAAAAAAAAGTGGAAGAATTGACAGCTAGACTAATTAATGCAGAGAAGGTCATAAACGAAATGACAGAGGTGAAAACCATGACACGAGAAATACGTGACAAATGCACAAGCTTCAGTAACCGACTCGATCAACTGGAAGAAAGAGTATCAGCGATTGAGGATCAAATGAATGAAATGAAGCGAGAAGAGAAACCAAAAGAAAAAAGAAGAAAAAGAAATGAACAAAGCCTGCAAGAAGTATGGGATTATGTCAAAAGACCAAATCTACGTCTGATTGGGGTGCCTGAAAGTGAGGGGGAAAATGGAACCAAATTGGAAAACACTCTACAGGATATCATCCAGGAGAACTTCCCCAACCTAGCAGGCCAGGCCAACATTCAAATTCAGGAAATACAGAGAACGCCACAAAGATACTCCTCCAGAAGAGCAACTCCAAGACACATAATTGCCAGATTCACCAAAGTTGAAATGAAGGAAAAAATCTTAATGGCAGCCAGAGAGAAAGGTCGGGTTACCCACAAAGGGAAGCCCATCAGACTGACAGCAGATCTCTCGGCAGAAACTCTACAAGCCAGAAGAGAGTGGGGGCCAATATTCAACGTTCTTAAAGAAAAGAATTTTAAACCCAGAATTTCATATCCAGCCAAACTAAGTTTCATAAGTGAAGGAGAAATAAAATTCTTTACAGATAAGCAAATGCTTAGAGATTTTGTCACCACCAGGCCTGCCTTACAAGAGACCCTGAAGGAAGCCCTAAACATGGAAAGGAACAACCGGTACCAGCCACTGCAAAAACATGCCAAAATGTAAAGACCATCGAGCCTAGGAAGAAACTGCATCAACTAATGAGCAAAATAACCAGTTAATATCATAATGGCAGGATCAAGATCACACATAACAATATTAACCTTAAATGTAAATGGACTAAATGCTCCAATTAAAAGACACAGACTGGCAAACTGGATAAAGAGTCAAGACCCATCAGTCTGCTGTCTTCAGGAGACCCATCTCACATGCAGAGACATACATAGGCTCAGAATAAAAGGATGGAGGAAGATCTACCAAGCAAATGGAGAACAAAAAAAAGCAGGGGTTGCAATCCCAGTCTCTGATAAAACAGACTTTAAACCATCAAAGATCAAAAGAGACAAAGAAGGCCATTACATAATGGTAAAGGGATCAATCCAACAGGAAGAGCTAACTATCCTAAATATATATGCACCTAATACAGGAGCACCCAGATTCATAAAGCAAGTCCTTAGAGACTTACAAAGAGACTTAGACTCCCATACAATAATAATGGGAGACTTCAACACTCCACTGTCAACATTAGACAGATCAACGAGACAGAAAGTTAACAAGGATATTCAGGAATTGAACTCATCTCTGCACCAAGCAGACCTAATAGACATCTATAGAACTCTCCACCCCAAGTCAACAGAATATACATTCTTCTCAGTACCACATCACACTTATTCCAAAATTGACCACATAATTGGAAGTAAAGCACTCCTCAGCAAATGTAAAAGAACAGAAATTATAACAAACTGTCTCTCTGACCGCAGTGCAATCAAACTAGAACTCAGGACTAAGAAATTCAATCAAAACCACTCAACTACATGGAAACTGAACAACCTGCTCCTGAATGACTACTGGGTACATAACGAAATGAAAGCAGAAATAAAGATGTTCTTTGAATCCAATGAGAACAAAGATACAACATACCAGAATCTCTGGGACACATTTAAAGCAGTATGTAGAGGGAAATTTATAGCACTAAGTGCCCACAAGAGAAAGCAGGAAAGATCTAAAATTGACACTCTAACATCACAATTAAAAGAACTAGAGAGGCAAGAGCAAACACATTCAAAAGCTAGCAGAAGGCAAGAAATAACTAAGATCAGAGCAGAACTGAAGGAGATAGAGACACAAAAAACCCTCCAAAAAATCAATGAATCCAGGAGTTGGTTTTTTGAAAAGATCAACAAAATTGACAGACCGCTAGCAAGATTAATAAAGAAGAAAAGAGAGAGGAATCAAATAGACGCAATAAAAAATGATAAAGGGGATATCACCACCGACCCCACAGAAATACAAACTACCATCAGAGAATACTATAAACACCTCTACGCAAATCAACTAGAAAATCTAGAAGAAATGGATAATTTCCTGGACACGTACACTCTTCCAAGACTAAACCAGGAAGAAGTTGAATCCCTGAATAGACCAATAGCAGCCTCTGAAATTGAGGCAACAATTAATAGCCTGCCCACCAAAAAAAGCCCAGGACCAGATGGATTCACAGCTGAATTCTACCAGAGGTACAAGGAGGAGCTGGTACCATTCTTTCTGAAACTATTCCAATCAATAGAAAAAGAGGGAATCCTCCCTAACTCATTTTATGAGGCCAGCATCATCCTGATACCAAAGCCTGGCAGAGACACAACAAAAAAAGAGAATTTTAGACCAATCTCCCTGATGAACATCGATGCAAAAATCCTCAATAAAATACTGGCAAACCGGATTCAGCAGCACATCAAAAAGCTTATCCACCATGATCAAGTGGGCTTCATCCCTGGGATGCAAGGCTGGTTCAACATTCGCAAATCAATCAACGTAATCCAGCATATCAACAGAACCAAAGACAAGAACCACATGATTATCTCAATAGATGCAGAAAAGGCTTTTGACAAAATTCAACAGCCCTTCATGCTAAAAGCGCTCAACAAATTCGGTATTGATGGAACGTACCTCAAAATAATAAGAGCTATTTATGACAAACCCACAGCTAATATCATACTGAATGGGCAAAAACTGGAAAAGTTCCCTTTGAAAACTGGCACAAGACAGGGATGCCCTCTCTCACCACTCCTATTCAACATAGTGTTGGAAGTTCTGGCTAGGGCAATCAGGCAAGAGAAAGAAATCAAGGGTATTCAGTTAGGAAAAGAGGAAGTCAAATTGTCCCTGTTTGCAGATGACATGATTGTGTATTTAGAAAACCCCATCGTCTCAGCCCAAAATCTTCTTAAGCTGATAAGCAACTTCAGCAAAGTCTCAGGATACAAAATTAATGTGCAAAAATCACAAGCATTCTTATACACCAGTAACAGACAAGCAGAGAGCCAAATCAGGAATGAACTTCCATTCACAATTGCTTCAAAGAGAATAAAATACCTAGGAATCCAACTTACAAGGGATGTAAAGGACCTCTTCAAGGAGAACTACAAACCACTGCTCAGTGAAATCAAAGAGGACACAAACAAATGGAAGAACATACCATGCTCATGGATAGGCAGAATCAATATTGTGAAAATGGCCATACTGCCCAAGGTAATTTATAGATTCAATGCCATCCCCATCAAGCTACCAATGAGTTTCTTCACCGAATTGGAAAAAACTGCTTTAAAGTTCATATGGAACCAAAAAAGAGCCCGCATTGCCAAGACAATCCTAAGTCAAAAGGACAAAGCCGGAGGCGTCACGCTACCTGACTTCAAACTATACTACAAGGCTACAGTAACCAAAACAGCATGGTACTGGTACCAAAACAGAGATATAGACCAATGGAACAGAACGGAGCCTTCAGAAATAATGCCACACATCTACAACCATCTGATATTTGACAAACCTGAGAAAAACAAGAAATGGGGAAAGGATTCCCTATTTAATAAATGGTGCTGGGAAAACTGGCTAGCCATAAGTAGAAAGCTTAAACTGGATCCTTTCCTTACTCCTTATACGAAGATTAATTCAAGATGGATTAGAGACTTAAATGTTAGACCTAATACCATAAAAACCCTAGAAGAAAATCTAGGTAGTACCATTCAGGACATAGGCACGGGCAAGGACTTCATGTCTAAAACACCAAAAGCAACGGCAGCAAAAGCCAAAATTGACAAATGGGATCTCATTAAACTAAAGAGCTTCTGCACAGCAAAAGAAACTACCATCAGAGTGAACAGGCAACCTACAGAATGGGAGAAAATTTTTGCAATCTACTCATCTGACAAAGGGCTCATTTCCAGAATCTACAAAGAACTCAAACAAATATACAAGAAAAAAACAAACAACCCCATCCAAAAGTGGGGAAAGGATATGAACAGACATTTCTCAAAAGAAGACATTCATACAGCCAACAGACACATGAAAAAATGCTCATCATCACTGGCCATCAGAGAAATGCAAATCAAAACCACAATGAGATACCATCTCACACCAGTTAGAATGGCAATCATTAAAAAATCAGGAAACAATAGGTGTTGGAGAGGATGTGGAGAAATAGGAACACTTTTACACTGTTGGTGGGATTGTAAACTAGTTCAACCATTATGGAAAACAGTATGGCGATTCCTCAAGGATCTAGAACTATATGTACCATATGACCCAGCCATCCCACTACTGGGTATATACCCAAAGGATTATAAATTATGCTACTACAAAGACACATGCACACGTATGTTTATTGCGGCACTATTCACAATAGCAAAGACTTGGAATCAACCCAAATGTCCATCAGTGACAGACTGGATTAAGAAAATGTGGCACATATACACCATGGAATACTATGCAGCCATAAAAAAGGATGAGTTTGCGTCCTTTGTAGAGACATGGATGCAGCTGGAAACCATCATTCTTAGCAAATTATCACAAGAAGAGAAAACCAAACACCGCATGTTCTCACTCATAGGTGGGAACTGAACAATGAGCTCACTTGGACTCGGGAAGGGGAACATCACACACTGGGGCCTATCATGGGGAGGGGGGAGGGGGGAGGGATTGCATTGGGGAGTTATACCTGATATAAATGATGAATTGATGGGTGCTGACGAGTTGATGGGTGCAGCACACCAACATGGCACATGTATACATATGTAACTTGCACGTTATGCACATGTACCCTAGAACTTAAAGTATAATAAAAAAAAAAAAAAAAAAAAAAAGAAATCAGAGGCTGGGCATGGTGGCTCACGCCTGTAATCCCAGCAGTTTGGGAGGCTGCGGCGGGTGGACTGTCTGACGTCAGGAGTTCGAGACCAGCCTGGCCAACATGGTGAAGTCCCGTCTCTATTAAAAATACAAAAATTAGCCAGGCGTGGTGGCAGGCGCCTGTAATCCCAGCTCCTTAGGAGGCTGAGGTAGGAGAATCACTTGAATCCAGGAGGCGGAGGTTGCAGTGAGCCAAGATCGTGCCACCGCACTCCAGTCTCGGGGACAAGAGCGAGAGACTTCATCTCAAAAAAAAAAAAGAAAAGAAATCAGAATCTCAAGCCCCATCCTAGGCCTACCAAATCAGAATCTACAGTTTAATAAGATTTCCAGGTGATTTGAATTCACATTAAAGTTTAAGTATGGCTGTAGGATGAATTGGTTTGGTTTAGGCCTCCTAAAAGTTACTGAAGACTTGCACTTGAAATCTTCTAGTAGTAGATTGTAGCTATGCAAGAACCAATTGATAAACTGTCAGAAATTTTGAGTTGGTTGATTTTATGTTTGGTGGCTTGAAGTCACCTACTGTGGGAGTATTTACACCATGGAAATTGACAAATGGTACAAATTCATTTCTTTTATGCTGGAGAACCAGTTGTTAAACTGTTACCAACATACCACTGTACAGTTCTAAATCTCCTAACTCAGTCTGCTATTAAACAAATCTTCTAGAGGCTTTTGGACATAAAAACTGCCATGTATGGGGAACAAGACAAAATGAGTTCCAGTCTTCCATTTACTGAACTTTCAGCCTTTTGACTAAAAAATATTGTCCTAGATAGTCATTTCTTTATGGGAAAAAAAGATCTGATTCTGAAATAAGCACAAGGGGGAAAGGGAATCTAGGAGCTGGTAATACTTAAGACCCAGATAGGCAGACAGACAGGCATTGGAAATTTTCTCAGCTGGCAGGTGGACAGTTTGGAGTTGAAACCCAAGCACAGAATAGCAGTTTGTATGTAGAGAAGAAGAAAATAAGAGTGGGTGGATTCTGGTTCTGCAGACATATCCCATGAGGAACATTTATAGTCTATATTATATTGACCATAACAATTTTAAACAAAACAACAACTCCTCCCCAAGTTAACGTTAGGTATAAATGCAAATATTTCATGGTATTACAGAGGGAGTAGTTTTCAAAGCATGGTCACTGGGCCAGTAAATCATATCTCCTGAGAATTTATTATACTCACAGGCCCCCACCTCAGACCCGCTGGATCAGAAGCTCCGGGGGTGGGGCCCAGTGACCTGAGTTTAACAAGCCTTCTGAGTGATTCTGATGCACATTACTGAAATAGGACATGTCTTGGAGTTCCTTATTTTTGTCTATAAGAGAATCCATTTTCAACTTGAACCCCAAAGGGAAGTGACACTTCTTGCAAAGAAGTTTCCAGCTCAACTGGAAGATGGCTGAAGAAAGCAGAGAATGCAGATCAAGAAAGTTACAGAGCTAGATAAATATTTATTCATTTTTCTCAAGGAAATTAGCCAAGCAGGCTGGCAGCTGGCATTTTGCCAAGACTCCTGGAACGTATGAACCTTCCTAGAAATCAAAAGTTGCATTTTAAAGTGAATTTTAAATGCATAGTACCGTCTAAAGGCCTTCTGCAAATACATCCTTGTACATATGGGAATAAGAACAGCATGGATCTTGTTAAGAAATAAGCAGATATTGGAAGAAGGAGTACTAGAACAGCTTATTCATTTTGCCTTTCTGGTTCAGAGCTCTCATTGGTTCTTTAATAATGACACTTAATATTTTTTGAGTGCTTACTCTGTGCCAAGTACTTCAGTAAGCACCTCAGTAAATTATATTTTTAGCCCCATATCAGGGAAACCAAGGCCCAGAGAGGTATATAAATTTGCCACACGGCCGGGCGCGGTGGCTCAAGCCTGTAATCCCAGCACTTTGGGAGGCCGAGGCGGGTGGATCACGAGGTCAGGAGATTGAGACCATCCTGGCTAACACGGTGAAATCCCGTCTCTACTAAAAATACAAAAAACTAGCCGGGCGAGGTGGCGGGCGCCTGTAGTCCCAGCTACTCAGGAGGCTGAGGCAGGAGAATGGCGTAAACCCGGGAGGCGGAGCTTGCAGTGAGCCGAGATCACGCCACTGCACTCTAGCCTGGGTGACAGAGCAAGACTCCGTCTCAAAAAAAAAAAAAAAAAAAAAAAAAATTTGCCCCAGGTCACACAACTACTAAGTGATAATACTGGAATTCAAACCTAGGCAGTTTGGCTCCAGAGCACAGCTGCTTAACCAAAATGCTTTATTACAAGCTTATCCAACCCACGGCCTGCCAGCCACATGTGGCCCAGCATGACTTTGAATGCGGCCCAACACAAATTTGTAAACTTTCTTAAAACATTATGAGATTTTTTGATTTTTTTTTTAAGCTCATCAGCTATTATTGGAGTATTTTATGTGTGGTCCAAGATAATTCTTCTTCCAATGTGGCCCAGGGATGCCAAAAGATTGGACATTCCTGCTCTATTACCTCTTTTTAGTGAGAAGAAATTCATTATGTACTAAATATTTACAGGCTTGGAGTTCCCATTTCAGAGTATGGATTTTTGTAGTTTTTATAAAGTCCTTTTGCTGTTTTTATAAAGTCTCAGGCTAAGGACAGGCGCAGTGGCTCACGCCTGTAATCCCAGCACTTTGGGAGGCAGAGGCAGGTGGATCATGAGGTCAGGAGATCGAGACCATCCTGGCTAACATGGTGATACCCCATCTATACTAAAATTATAAAAAATTAGCTGGGCGTGGTGGCGGGCACCTGTCCCAGCTACTCAGGAGGCTAAGGCAGAAGAAAGGCATGAACCCGAGAAGCGGAACTTGCAGTGAGCCGAGATCGCACCACTGCACTCCAGCCTGGGCCAAACAGCAAGACTCCGTCTCAAAAAAATAAAAATAAAAATAAAGTCTCAGGCTAAGGAATCTCCTTACGTATTGTTATATACAAAACTGGAATCTGGATCCTAATGCCATCGAGTTCTGGTGACCAGAGTGGGCAACAGGTGAGCTGTACCTGTACAGGACATTACTTTAATTAGGCTACCACTATAAGCATACTATATGGTATGTAAGCATACTATATGGTAATAGTTTCAATATAGGATGTTTAAACTCTCTTGTTAGAACAGTAGACATAAAGAAGTCTATAAATGGGGCTTGCTGTGTTGGTTCACACCTGTAATCCCAGCACTTTGGGACTGCTTGAAGCCAGGAGTTTGAGAGCAGCCTGGGCAAAAAAGCAAGACACCCCACACTCCCCGCTGTCTATAAATAAAAATAAAAATAAGTTAGTCAGGTGTGGTGGTGTGTGCCTGTAGTCCCAGCCCCTTGGGAGGCTGAGACATGAGGATCACTTGAGCTCAGCAGGTGAAGGCTGCAATGAGCTATGATCTTGTCAGTGCACTCCAGCTTGGGTGACAGTGAGATCCTGTCTTGAGAGAAATAAAGAAGTCCACAGATGGGGGCCAACTGATCCCAGCTGTGGACTGTGGAAAGGAAATGGATTAAGGACCAGCACCTCTAATCTGAGTGTTTGTTTTTGTCTGAAATTGACTAGGTAAGCTTGCTCCAATTCTGGTATTTACTCTCAAATTGAATTAGTTTTTTTCATTTATGCATAGCCAAGTATACTGCTTGACACAAGGCAGGCACTCATTTATTTGTGAAAAGAAGGGAGGATGAGAGGGAGTGAGGGAGAGAAGGAAAAAGGTTATAAAGGTAGATATAAGTTCTTCGAATTTTTTTGCATAAGTCACAAATTGTTGTAGAATCTTTGAAGTAACTGCATAGGTGTTAACAAGACAAGACAATACATTAGAAATCTTATTTTTTATGTAGATGAGTACTATGCATAATTATGACATAAGGCAACTGGGAAATGCCTTTGATCCAGTCCATCTTCCTGTGGGCAGCTTCATTGAAGCAAGTTAATTTTGCAGGCTTGCCATTCTAACTGAGTCACTAATTCATGTATGCATATATTCATTTATTCAGCAAACATTTACTGAGAGCCTCCTATGGGCCTGGCACTGAAGTATGTGCTGAGGTTACAAAAATGAGTAAGATGGTTTCTACCCATAAAAAGTTCAGACTGGTGACAAGAACTGATATATTGTGGTCATGGCTGCACAACTTTTTGAGTATACTAAAAACCATTTAATTGTACAATTTAAATTGTTAGATTGTATGGTATGTAAATTATATCTCAAAACTATTTAAAACAAACAAACAGCCTAAGGCGAAATCTTTAAAAAGTTATCTAGGAGATTTAGGGTACAGTACACACCAAGCTGAGAAGATAGAATGAACCAAGTTATGGAGGTGAGAAACGTGTGTGTGTGTGTGTGTGTGTGTGTTGTGGGGGAGGTAGCTGGGAAGTGATAAAATCCGTAATCAGATTTGTTTTAGATAAACCACACTGACAGCTGTGACGTAATGGAAAGTACACTCATTCTGTTTTTTGTTTTTTTGTTCTTTTTTCCATCAGAATGACTTGTGCGTGGGTCTTGGAGCTGCCATTTTAAAACTAGAAATGTTTTATAAATGTCAAGTATTATTATTCAATTGATCCTAATGGCAAGTCTACTCGCTTGCCAGCAGGGGGTAAATGTAAAGATTAATGTAAGATTTTAAAGCTAAGGCTGATCTTGCGCTGAGAGAAAGTTTGACAATTAACAAAAAAAGTTTGTCAATGAGTTGGACACCTCCCCTGGGTAACGGCGAAACGTCTAGAGAAATTTTTAAAGAAGTCTTTCCAAGGCCGGAAAAGTGGCGAAGGAAGCTAGTGGACTTCAGGGTTTTTGTTTTTCAAGATTTTACATTGGGTATTAAGTACTCTCACAGCCTGTTAAAACTGTCGCTCTGAGTACACTTGCAAAACCAAAAAAGAAAAAGAGGAAGAAGAAAGGATTAAAATAATCACGGCATCGCCAACAGGATCGTATTTTCCCGAAGGTGGTTAACCAGCCATACCGGAACCACGAAACACAGAGTCCTGTGCAGCACGGAGGACTAACAGTAACACCGCCACGCCGGCAGCAAAGTTCATTTTGGTTCCCGCCCCGTTCCTCTTGCTTCTTTTAACTCCTTCCCCCTTTGCCGATTCTAGAACGGAACCCTTTTTTAATTCTTCCCAATAGAAACGTAGGAACAATTTCGTGAACGCAATCCGGAGTGCCCAACATGGCGGCGGCCGTAAGGTGCATGGGTAGAGGTAAGGCGGGGGGTTGTCTTGCAGGGGAAATGGCTCTGGCACCAAGTCTCTGGTTGCAGCAGAGTGCAAGGCGGATTCTGCTTTGGGTGTTGAGAATGCCTCGTGCTGTTTTTGGTCTCTAGGTTCTTCAAAGGGTGGGTCATTATTACTTAAAAGTGACCTTATGAAGGCTTTCACTCCATTCTGGAGACGTCCACCCTGAGGGAGGGAGTGGGAGCGGGATGTACCTCGAGCGCTCTCCAGCCACCTATGGGGAAGGCAAGGACTAGGTTCTGTCTCTGATACTGGGGTGTGGGCTGCGGATAGTGGAGTGTGATAAGTGAGGTGAGTTCTGGTAAGGGAAAGATGATGTGTTTGAGTGGCTTAAGTCTGTAAACTAGAGCAATTTTCAAAGTGCTTTTCGGTGCTTTCCGAATTAATCGTTATAGGCGATTTCAGTTCTTAAACTTCCATAGGTGGTTTAATTTGGATCAACGTTTATCATTTGAAGGCTAATTCTGTAGTACCTCTTGGTAGCACCTATTTTCATCTTAATAATTTCAACCTTTTAGCTACGATGACAGCCCTATTTTTGTGCAACTATATATACACTATATTGTGTATATATACATTTAGTATATAGTATATATACTATATTGTGTATATATACATTTAGTATATAGTATATATACTATATAGCATATATATACCAAATGTATATTCTGAAAGGAGGGTGAAGGCATTATCTTCATGTATGACAGAAATCGTTATGTTAGACAAATCCAAAGCTTTGCTGCCTGCGTGGCGATGTTATATATATATATTTTTTTTTTTTAAATTTTTTTTTTTTTTTTTGAGACGGGTGTCTCACTCTGTCTCCCAGGCTGGGAGTGCTGTGGCGCGATCTCAGCTCACAGCAACCTCCGTCTCCCAGGTTCAAGCGATTCTTCTGCCTCGGCCTCCTGAGTAGCTGAGACTACAGGCGTGTGCCACCACGCCCGGCTAATTTTTGTATTTTTAGTAGAGACAGGGTTTCACCATGTTGACCAGGCTAGTCTTGAACTCCTAATCTCAGGTGATCCGCCCTCCTCAGCCTCTCAAAGTGCTGGAATTACAGGCGTGAGCCACCGCGCCCGGACTGTGCAAAGCTTTTTGTTTTCATTTTGTGTTTTTGAAGTCCAGTGATATCATATATATATATGACATATATATTCATCTATATATGAAGTCCAGTGATTAATACATATATTAATTTAGGTACGTCTTTAGGCAGAAGCAGTAGCCAGCATTACCCCCATTTTACAGAGGAAGAAACTGATCTTATTAGATATATGGCCAAGTTCATATAACTGGTAAATGGCAGAGGAAGTACTGAAGCTTGCAATGCTAGGTCAGTGATATATATATATATTTAACACTGCATCATGGTTTTTTTTTTTTTTTTTTTTTTTTGAGTTTCTGTTCAGGAAAACTGTGTCAAGAGAGTTATTGCTCAAAAATTAAGGGTGACAAGAGATAACAGACCCTGATACCTACTATGTGAGCAAACCAAAGTGTATATTATTTCTGAAAGGAGTTAAAGGCATTATCTTCATGTATGACAGAAATCGTTATGTTAGACAAATCCAAAGAAACCAAAAATACCTGAATATTATAATTTTCTTGTCACATTTTCTTCTCTGGGCTTCTAGGATATCTCTCTGTTAAATTTCTTCCTATTTCATGTGTCATTTTTTTCTCACATTACTTGGCTAGTTCCTCTTCCTCTCCCCAGTCTCTTTACTTGGAGTGTTCTGGAAGCCAGGGTTTCCTCCTTCATTCTCATCTCTTCTGTATCTAAATTCACTCCTTTGTTAGCTCATCCAAATTTTGTAGCTTTGATTATTGTCTATCTTTTTTATTTTTTTAATTGTTTACTTATCAAGAGAAACTGTCTAGCCCACATATTCACATTTCATAGTTCAAGAACACAGGTCAGTGACAAACTTCTAGGTAATTCAACCCAAATAAATTCTTTATATTGCAAAATCACTTTGCGCTGTGGAATATACCAGCTTTCCTTATCTCCTCAAAATCTTTTATGGCATCATCATTTCTTTAGAAATCTACATATGCCTTCTTTCTTGGCTCAGCCACAGCAAACATAGCTAAAACCCCCATGGATACAATCAATGCTTCAACAATATGAAATTGCAAATACTTTGCTGGAAGGCCACGCATCTGAGGTTCGTTAAATGGAAGCCACGGTAGCTACTGTTCTTGTTAGGTATCAGCCTCAATACCAGCATTCTTCCTGGCTGTTGGAGAAATAGATGACCGATTATTGTCTATATCTTTTTTTTTTTTTGAGCCACCACGCCTGGCTAATTAGCCACCACACCCAGCTAATTTTTGTATTTTTAGTAGAGATGGTGTTTCACCATGTTGACCAGGCTGGTCTTGAACTCCTGACCTCAAGTGATCCACTCACCTCTGCCTCCCAAAGTGCTGGGATTACAGGCGTGAGCCACCGTGCCCAGCTGATTATTATCTATATCTTAATGGTTATCAGATTTATATCTACAGTTCGGATCACTCTTTTGAACTTTAGATTCTTATACTCATCTGAGTATTCTACATCTCCACTTTGATAGCATATCAGCACCTTGCAGTGTTTAAAATCAAACTCATTGTCATAGCCTGCAGTCTTTTTCTTCTCATTTGAAGGCAATTCTGTCCTTCATTTGTCCAGGCCAAAACCTCAGAATATCCTTGACTCTTTTTTTTTTTTTGAGACAGGATCTCACTGTGTTGGCCAGGCTAGAGTGCAGTGGCCCGGTCATGGCTCACTGCAGCCTTGACCTCTGGGGCCCACTATGACCAGCCAATTTTTTTTTTTTTTTTTTTGGGTAGAGATGAGATCTCACTATGTTGCCCAGGCTGTTCTCAAGCTCCTGGGCTCAAGTGATCCTCCCAGTTCAGTGTCCTGAAGTGCTGGCATTACAGGCTCTGAGCCACTACACCTGGCTGACTCCTCTCTGTATCTCATACTTTACATTAAACAGTTGGCAAATCCTGTTGACTTTACGCTTAAAATAAATTCAGACTCTGACTTCTCACTGCCCCCACTGCGGCTACGTTGTTCCAAACCTGCTACCATCTCTCACTTGGATTTCTCTACAGTCTACTCTCAATAAGTAGTGAAATTTGTCCTTTAAGGACCTCAGTCATGTTATTCCTGTGCTCAGAACTTGCAAAGCCTTTCCATTTTTCTAAATCCAAAGCCCTTAGAATGGCCTACAGTTGTGCTGTTCTTTTTGTTAGCCACTATTGATTGAGCAATTCAAATGTGGCTAATCTGAATTGAATTTGTCAAATATACATTAGATTTTGAGGGCTTAGCATAAAAAAAAAAAAAAAAAAAAAACCTGTAAATCACCTCAGTAATTTTTTTCTTTTTTTTTTTTTTCCGAGACAGAGTCTTGCTCTGTTGTCCAGGCTGGAGTGCAGCAGCATGATCTCGGCTCACTGTAACCTGTGCTTCCCGGGTTCAAGTGATTCTGTAGTCTCAGCCTCCTGAGGAGCTGGGATTACAGGCACATGCCACTGTGTCCTGCTAATTTTTGTATTTTCAGTAGAGACGAGGTTTTGCCCTGTTGACCAGGCTGGTGTTGAGCTCCCGACCTCAGGTGATCCGCCCACCTCGGCGTCCCATAGTGCTGGGATTACAGGCATGAGCTGCCGTGCCCAGCCCAATTTTTTTACATTGATAATTTAATAATACTTTGGGGTATTAGTGGTAATAAAATATATTATTAACTTACTGTTTCTTTTTACTTTATATATTGTACTTATTAGAAAATTTAAAATTGTACATGTAGCTTACGTTATTCTTCTGTTGAGTAGCACTGGTACACAAGTCTTCCATATTACCTTGTGCCTGCCTTCTCCTACCCCCACCTCACCCAGCTGACCTCTCTGACCTCTTCTCCAACTATCCTCCCTTACACTCACTCTGCTGTAACCAACTGGCTTTCTGGTTTCTTAAACACATTAACAACACTCCTGCCTTAGGATCTGTGCCCTAGAACACTTTTCTTGGTGTTTGAGTGGCTAACTTTCCCATATCTTTCAAGTCTTTGCTGAAATGTCACTCTTTTTTTTTTTTGAGATGGAATTTCGCTCTTGTTGCCCAGGCTGGAGTGCAATGGCGCGATCTCGGCTCACTGCAACCTCCGCCTTCTGAGTTCAGACGATTCTTCTGCCTCAGCCTCCTGAATAGCTGGGATTACAGGTGCCTGTCACAACGGCCAGCTACTTTTTGTATTTTTGGTAAAGACGGGGTTTCAACATGTTGGCCAGGCTGGTCTCAAACTCCTGACCTCGTGATCCTCCCACCTAAGCCTCCCAAAGTCCTGGGATTACAGGCATGAGCCCCCGTGCTTCAAATGTCACCCTTTTAATGAGGCTTGTCTTAACCACTATACTTAAAATTGCAAACCACTTTCCCCGATACAATCCCTTTTATCCTGCAGTGCCTCCATCCCCCAATTATGTATTGTCTTCCCCCTCTAGACATAAGCCCTATGAGAATAGGGATTTTTATGTTTTATTCACTGATGTATCCTAAATGCTTCAAGCAATGCTAGCATATGTTTCATTGGCATATTTGTTGAATGAATGCATAAATGGATCATCAGAAAAATGGCCCCTTTCATGTACTGTAATGCATAATATTTAAGTCCAATTTTTGCTCTCATTTGTTCAAATTTCCTTCATTCAACGAATGTTTATTTAGAGTCTTCACTTGACAAACACTGTGCTAGGTACTAAGTATACAGTGCTGAACAGGCTATATGCATTTCTTGCCCGTGATGCTTACCATCTATTGAGGAGCAGGAATTGGATAATTCTTTCTTTCTTTTTTTTTTTTTTTTTAAGAGACAGGGTCTCATTATGTTGCCCAGGCTGGTCTTGAACTCCTGGGCTCAAATTATCCTCCCACCTCAGTCTCCTGAAGTGCTGGCATTATAGACGTGAGCGATCCACCCGCCTTGGCTTCCCAAAGTATTGGGATTACAGGCATGAGCGCCACTACACCAGCCTTGGATACTTATTTCTTTGTTTTTTTTTTTTTTTCCTTTTTGAGATGGAGTCTTATATGGTGTTGCCCAGGCTGGAGTGCAGTGGCACGATCTTGGCCCACTGCAACCTCCACTTCCCAGGTTCAAGTGATTTTCCTGCTTCAGCCTCCTGAGTAGCTGGGACTATAGGCACGTGTCACCATGCCCCGCTAACTTTTGTATGTGTGTTTTGTTTTTTTCCGGAGATGGAGTCTTGCTCTGTTGCCTAGGCTGGAGTGCAGTGGCGCAATCCTGGCTTACTGCAACCTCTGTCTCTGGGGTTCAAGCAGTTATCCTGCCTCAGCCTCCCTAGTAGCTGGGATTACAGGAGCATGCCACCACACCCAGCTAATTTTTTTTTGTATTTTTAGTAGAGACGGGGTTTCACTATGTTGGCAGGCTGGTCTTGAACTCCTGATCTTGTGATCCGCCCTCCTCAACCTCCCAAAGTGCTGGGATTACAGGCATGAGCCACCATGCCCGACCTGGATAATTATTTCTTTAGTTAAAATTGTCCTAAGTGCTTTGAAGGAAAAGTATAAGATGCTATACAAATGTATATAAGAGACCTAATCTATTGAGGGGAGACTCTTCTGAAGAAATAATGTTAAGTAGAGTCCCTGAAAGATGACTGTTATACTATGAACTAGTGGAGTGGAAAGCAGTAGGAGAAAATGTCATAGATGGAAGATTATGAAAATTTTTAGGTGGTAAAGAACAGGGTCAAGTAACTGAAAGAAAATGAGTGTATTTGAAGCGTGGTGAACATGAGGAAGAGTGATGCTAGAGGATGCTCACTAGATGGTTTATTAGTAGCTCATGGAGTACTTTGGTAAATGAGATACCTTCTCACACCAGTCAGAATGGGAATCATTAAAAAAATCCAGAAACAACAGGTGCTGGAGAGAATGTGGAGAAATAGGAACACTTTTACACTGTTGGTGGGACTGTAAACTAGTTCAACCATTGTGGAAAACAGTGTGGCGATTCCTCAAGGATCTAGAACTAGAAATACCATTTGACCCAGCCATCCCATTACTGGGGATATAGCCAAAGGATTATAAATCATGCTGCTATAAAGATACATGCACGGGGCGCAGTGGCTCACGCCTGTAATCCCAGCACTTTGGGAGGCCGAGACGGGCAGATCATGAGGTCAGGAGATCGAGACCATCCTGGCTAACACGGTGAAACCCCATCTCTACTAAAAATACAAAAAAAAAAAAAAAATTAGCCGGGTGCGGTGGCGGGCGCCTGTAGTCCTAGCTACACGGGAGGCCGAGGCAGGAGAATGGTGTGAACCTGGGAGGCGGAGCTTGCAGTGAGCCGAGATTGCGCCACTGCACTCCAGCCTGGGCGACAGAGCGAGACTCTGTCTCAAAAAAAATAAAAAATAAATAAAAATAAAAGACACGTGCACATGTGTGTTTATTGTGGCACTATTCACAATAACAAAGACTTGGAATCAACCCAAATGTCCATCAGTGACAGACTGGATTAAGAAAATGTGGCACATATACACCATGGAATACTATGCAGCCATAAAAAAAGATGAGTTTGTGTCCTTTGTAGGGACATGGATGCAGCTAGAAACCATCATTCTCCAGCAAACTATCGCAAGAACAGAAAACCAAATACCGCAAGTTCTCACTCATAGGTGGGAATTGAACAGTGAGATCACTTGGACACAGGACGAGGAACATCACACACCGGGTCCTATTGTGGGGAGGAGGGAGGGGGAGGGATAGCATTAGGAGATATACCTAATGTAAATGATGAGTTAATGGGTGCAGCACACCAACATGGCATATGTATACATGTGTAACAAACCTGCACGTTGTGCACATATACCCTAGAACTTAAAGTATAATTAAAAAAAAAAAAAAAAAGAAAAAACATTTCCTTTGTTCAAAGAGCCAAGTGAAGCCATCCAAGTGTTTTAAGGACATGATGAAATTTTCATTTTAAAATGATCCCTCTTACTAATAGGTGGAAAAGAAATGGAGAGGGCCAAGTGTAGAAGACAGAACAGTTTAGAGGCTGTTGCAGTAATCCAGATGGTAGTTGATGGTGGCCTGGCCTGTGATGGTTGTAGCAGAAAAGCAAGAATAGATAGCTACAATTCCCTAGGAAGAGTGAGGATTATAGAGTCAGGTGAGAAGGCAGTTTAGGACTAACCTCAAGGGAACTCTAACCTTTCACAATCAATTAAAAGAGAATAAGAAAGGAGAGGGAGTTGTTTCTATCTCATTGCCACGGGGTGGGAGAGGTTTTGAGAATGAGTGCTGGATCAGGGAGGCTCCGTAGTTCAGGAAGTTCTGAGGGTGATTTTCTCTGAAGTAGCAAGTGAGGTTATATGCTAAGAATGAGGGGAAGAGAAATGTATTAATAAAGGAGATAAAATAATACACTTAGACAAATCGACTACAAAAGGATGGAAAATACAGATATCATGATCTAACTGCTGCTTAAATAGTGGTAGTTTCTTTTGGTCTATAGCGTTTTATTTCTGTTGAAAATTGTAATTTCTGGTTGTTGTGACTGATAGTAGTAGTTTTGCTTGCTTGCTTTTTGTTGTTTGTTTGTTTTTTTTGTTTTCTTTTTGAGACAGTTTTGCTCTTGTTGCCCAGGCTGGAGTGCAATGGTGCAGCTCACTGCAACCTCCGCCACCCAGGTTCAAGAGATTCTCGTGCCTCAGCCTCTCAAGTAGCTGGGATTACAGGCATGCACCAGCACACTCGGCTAACTTTTTTTTGCATTTTTAGTAGAGACGGAGTTTCATCATCTTGGTCAGGCTAGTCTCAAACTCCTGACCTCAGGTGATCCACCTGCCTCAGCCTCCCAAAGTGCTGGGATTACAGGTGTGAGCCACTGCACCCAACCTATTTTGTATTTTTGAGACAGGGTACCTGTCACCCAGGCTGGAGTGGAGTAGTGAGATCAGAACTCACTGCAGCCTCAACTTCCCTGGCTCAGGTGATCCTGCCACCTCAAGCAATCCTTCCACCTCAGCTTCCTGAGTAGCTGGGACTACAACTGTGCACCACCACACCTGGCTAATTTTTAAATTTTTTGTAGTGACGAGGTTCCACTCTATTGCCCAGGCTGGGCTCAAGCTCCTGGGCTCAAGGGTTCCTCCTGCCTCAGCTTCCCAAAGTGCTGGGATTACAAACATGAGCCACTATGACTGTCCTTGATTTTTTAAAATAGCAGATTGCAATTGTTCAAGGTATTTCTTTTGTTTCCCCAAGAGAATTATTATTTTGGGATCTTCCAAGGTTGTTAGGTTCTTGTTTAGTGCAACTAGAATTGTTTGGAAGTGTTTGCCAAGCTTTGAATGGATAATTGCTTGTTCCTTCATTTACCATATGTGATTTTTCAAGATAACTGGCTTCTTCAAAAATGTAGAGCATCTTTTAGACTATTGTATAACAGTCTAGCCTGCTAAATTTGAGATTCTCAAGGACAGGAACTGGACCTGTTAGTCTGTTTCAGTTTTTCTTCCTAGCCATTGTAGCCCTTTGTGGCTTTGCTGCAAAGAATTCTCAGTGGCAGACAGGTTTCCTACACTGCCTCAGGTGTCACTCCTATATGTTCACAGAATTCACAGTTTTGGTGGTTATCTTGTACTTCAGCTTGGAAGATTAGAGATGAAATTGGCATATAGCTTTAATGACATTTGAGCTGATATAAAAAGGAGTAGGCTGGGCGTGGTGGCTCATGCCTATAATCCCAGCACTGTGGGATGCCAAGGCTGGAGGAACCCTTGGCTCAGGAGTTTGAGACCAACCTGGGCAATATGGTGGGACCCAGTCTCTACAAAAAACTCAAAAATTAGCTGGGCTTGTGATACATACCTGTAGTCCTGGCTACCCAGCAGGCTGAGGTGGGAGGATTGCTTGAGCCATAGAGGTCAAGGCTGCAGTGAGCTGTGATCGTGTCACTGGACTGTAGTCTGGGTGAAGGAGCAATACCCTGTCTGAAAAAGAAAAAGAGGAGTAGGCCTTGGAAAGATTTGGAGATGGTGCATCCCAGACAAATATAGCAATAAACGCAAAAATACTATATTGGCACAAGTGTGTGGAAACAAGTGATCTTTTCATTGCTGGTGGGAAATGTATATAGTGCTGTTACTAAATGAGCAGTATTTATCAAAATTACAAATGTTTATATCCTTTGTCAGCAAATTCACTTCTAGAAATTCTATAAATATACTTGTGCAAAATGATGTTTGTATAAGGTTATTCACTTTGCACTGTTTGTAATAGTAAAACATTACAAATGACCTAATGGTTGGTCACTGATTAAGTAAATTATATAGCCACACAGTGGAGTACTTTGCAATCTTAAAAGATAAAATCTTTTTTTTTTTTTTTTTTGAGACAGGTTTTCACTGTCCCTCAGGCTGGAATGCAGTGGGGCAACCACAGCTCAGCTCACTGTAGCCTCAACCTCCTGGGCTCAGGTGATCCTCCCACCTCCGTCTCCCAAGTAGCTGGGCCTGCAGGTGTGTGCCACCACCATGCCTGGCTAATTTTTTGTATTTTTTTTTTTTTTGAGACAGAGTTTCACTCAGGCTAGAGTGCAATGGTGTGATCTCAGCTCACTGCAATCTCTGCCTCTTGGGTTCAAGCAATTCTCCTGCCTCAGCCTCCTGAGTAGCTGGGATTATAGGCATAAGCCACCATGCCCAGCTAATATTGTATTTTTAGTAGAGATGGGGTTTCTCCACGGTGGTCAGGCTGGTCTCAAACTCCGACCTCAGGTGATCTACCTGCCTTGGCCTCCCAAAGAGCTGGGATTACAGGTGTGCGCCACCACACCTGGCCCAATTTTTTGTATTTTTTTTTTTTGTAGAGACAGGGTTTTACCATGTTGCCCAGGCTGGTCTCAAATTCCTGGAGTCAAGAGATTTGCCCACCTTGACCTCCCAAAGCGCTGGGATTCCAGGCATGAGCCACCACACTCGGCAATAAAATCTTTATAAACTGATATGAAATGATCTCTCAAATGTATGCATGTACACACATCTTTATGAAAGGCATACATAAAATCTCATCTGCATCTCATGTATATATGTGTGTATGTTTGTGAAAATAGGCTGTAATACCTTTAGGTGAAAAAGCAAGATGGAGTAGTGATTAGAGTATGCTACCATTTTATAAGAGGAGGAAAATATATTGGTACCTATGTGTTAATATATGTATCTAATGTTTCTAAAAAGATACATAAGGTATTGCTAACATGGGAGAGAAGCTGGGGGCCAGGTATAGAAGGAAGACTTTACTTTTGTAATATTTAAATAAAAATATATTTCTAGTATTTACACACGCAAAAAAATATAGGTAAGATATAAAGAATAATAATAGCTTGAAATTCTAAATACTCACTATTAAGCTTTAAAAAAAAAGAACATTAACAATACCTTCAAAGACCTGTGTACCTTTTTCTTATTTCTCGCAGCTCAAGTGCCCCACTTTGTGCTTATTTTCAGAAGTACTTGGGCAACTGTGTTAATGTCTTATCTATTGTAAAAATGAATAAATAAAATTATTTAAGAAATTTCGGGATACATATATATATTCCCTAATAATAGAGCTAACATACTCTGATGAATATGGAATAGATTAAGTTAAAAATAAATGAAAACCCCAGAGCCTTGAGAGGCTGAGGAGGGAGGCCCACTTGAACCCAGGAGTTCAAGGTTATAGTGAGCTATGTTCATGCCACTGTACTCCAGCCTAGGTGACAGAATGAAACCCTGTCTTTAAAAGAAAAAAAAAAAAGATAACACAGTTCAAATATTAGATGTATTTACCTGCTTTTAGTTTTAAGAATTGTGGTTTCTATTACACTTTTTTTTTTTTTTTTGAGATGGAGTATCGCTCTGTCGCCCAGGCTGAAGTGCAGTGGCACGATACTGGCTCACTGCAACCTCTGCCTCCTGGATTCAAACGATTCTCCTGCTTCAGCCTCCCAAGTAGCTGGGACTGCAGGTGCATGCCACCACGCCAGCTAATCATTTGTATTTTTAGTAGAGATGAGGTTTCACCGTGTTAGCAAGGATGGTCTTGATCTCCTAACCGCGTGGTCCACCCGCCTCGGCCTCCTAAAGTGCTGGGATTACAGGCATGAGCCACCGCGCCTGGCTATTATTACACTTTTAAAAGAAGGATTAAGAACCACAAAGTATTGAATGTTTTCATTTTGAAAATACTGATTTTTAAAATTAAAAAATTATGAATATAATGATTGTTTAATGTTAATATTTTATGTGTTTTTCCTTTCAAGCCTTGATACATCATCAAAGGCATAGCCTTTCCAAGATGGTTTATCAGACATCAGTTTGTTCTTGTTCTGTAAACATTCAAGTGCCCAACAGACATTTTGCTGCTGCTACAAAGTAAGTATTTTTTTTAGTTATTATTTCATTTGTTATTTAAATTTTTTTAAAAAGCATGTTTAGTTCCATAAAGATTTACAAGGACATATAGTTGTAAAAGTTTATTATTTCTGCTTTGTCAACCTTATAGTCCTGAAGGAAAGATAAGACATAATAATACTTAACATTTATTGAACACTGATGTTCAATAACTAACTTATTCCCAACAGCAACCTTATGAGGAAGCTATTGTTATTATGCACATTTTACAGAGAAGAAAATCGAGGCACTGGTAGGTTATATAACTAGCCCAAGGTCAGAGAGCTACTAAATTTTAGAGCTAGGATTTGAATCCATGGAGTTTATTCCAGAACCAAAGCTTTTTCCTGTATGCTTTCACTGCCTTTTTAGAACAGAACCCACTGTCTATTGCAATTAATGAATTTTATTTTTTTTTTTTTGAGACGGAGCCTTGCTCTGTCGCCCGGGTTGGAGTGCAGTGGCCGGATCTCAGCTCACTGCAAGCTCCGCCTCCCGGGTTTACACTATTCTCCTGCCTCAGCCTCCGGAGTAGCTGGGACTACAGGCGCCCGCCACCTCGCCGGGCTAGTTTTTTTGTATTTTTAGTAGAGACGGGGTTTCACCGCGTTAGCCAGGATGGTCTCGATCTTCTGACCTCGTGATCCGCCCGTCTCGGCCTCCCAAAGTGCTGGGATTACAGGTTTCAGCCACCGCGCCCGGCTAATTAATGAATTTTAATTAAGGTATTCTCTCTGTGTCTATTTCTTTCTGTTCTTTAAATTACATTTTTTCCTTTTAGGCACTTCTTATACATCATGTATTAGAGGATTATCCGTACTATGATTACATAGTAAGATTTCAGATTTGCATAGTATATATATTGGGTCTAAATTTATATTATTTTGGCTTGGCACGGTGGCTCACATCTATAATCCCAGCACTTTGGTAGGCCAAGGCAGGCAGATCACTTGAGCTCAGGAGTTCGAGACCAGCCTAGCCAACATGGTGAAACCCCGTCTCTACTAAAAATACAAAATTAACGGGTGCTGTGGCTCACGGCTGTAATCCTGGCACTTTGGAAGGCCGAGGCAGGTGGATCACAAGGTTGGGAGTTTGAGACCAGCCTGGCCAAGATGGTGAAACCCTATCTCTGTTGAAACTACAAAAATTGGCCAGGCGAGTTGGCAGGCACCTGTAATCCCAGCTACTCGGGAGGCTGAGGTGGGAGAATCACTTGAACCTGGGCAGCAGAGGTTGCAGTGAGCTGAGATCGCACCAATGTGTTCCAGCCTTGGCGATAGAGTGAGACTCCATCTCAAAACAAAAAACAAAAAAACAAAACAAAAAAATATTAGCTGCACATAGTGGTGTGTGCCTGTAATCCCTGCTACTTGGGAGACTGAGATAGGAGAATCACTTGAACCTGGGAGGCAGAGGTTGTAGTGAGCTGAGATCGCTCTGCCGCACTCTAGTCTGGGCAACAGAGGAGACTCTGTCTCAGAAATAAAATAAAATAAGATAAGATATATGTAAAGGAATGAAATTTGTTCTCTCAACTTTGTATTTCCAAGAGCAGGAACTGGTTTATTCACAAAAAGCTCTAGATAATAATAGTTAAAATTTATAGAATGCTTCCTTTGTGCTAGGCACTATACAAAGCACATAGCATATATTCATTTAAATTTCACAACACCCTGTGAAGCATAGATACTATTGTAAGTGTTTCACGGATGAAGGAATGGAAGCCGAGAGGTTAAGTAATATGTTGAAAGTTACACAACTGGAATGTGTTTGAGGAAGGATTTCAGCCTAAATTTTCTGACTTTAGAACTATCACACTCTTCATGATTAGTATATAATAATAGAATCATTGGCTCTGGAGGATAGGATCTGCAAAGCAAATAGAGTTCCATGTACAAAGATCTTACTTTATGATGAAATTTGCTAGAATACAGTCCTTAGGTTATGGGATACCCAAAATGAAAACTAAAGGGTGGAAAGTTTTTGCTGACTGTAAATTTTTGCTTAATATATTCTTATTTCTGTAAACTTAATTTAATATCAGGAAACTGTGCCTCAGTTGCCTCTTATTTAGCATACTTTGTTGATCATCTGCCGTAGGCCTGGCACTGTGCAAAATGATGATATGAAGATGAATAAGGCACACATTCCATTTCTCTGTCTTTGAGATTTTCACAGTGAACTGACAGCAACATAAACAATTGCTTTTTGTTTTAAATGAATTAATTAAAATGAGTTAGTTAACTCCATGAGTAGATAAAAGATAATTCATGGTAAAAGATAAAAGATATTCATGGTAAGCACAGTATGTATGAAAAGTTGGTCTTCTTCCAACCCTGTCCTTTAGCCATTTGTAATGGTCTATGCATATATAAGTACATGAATATATTATTTGTTTTTTACATAAATGATAGTGTACTATACACCCTGTTTTGCATATTGCCTGGTTTTTTTTTTTTTTGAGACGGATTCTCGCACTGTCGCCTGGGCTGGAGTGCAGTGGTGCGATCTTGGCTGACTGCAACCTCCACCTCCCGGGTTCAAGCGATTCTCCTGCCTCAGCCTCCTAAGTAGCTGGGATTATAGGCGCCTGCCACCATGCCAAGCTAATTTTTTGTACTTTTAGTAGAGACGGGGTTTCACTATGTTAGCCAGGCTAGTCTCAAACTCCTGACCTCGTGAACCGCCTGCCTTGGCCTCCCAAAGTGCTAGGATTATAGGTGTGAGCCACTGCACCCAAGTCGCCTGCATTTAAGTTAGCAATATATCTTGGAAATAGTTTCATATGGAGCTGTTTAGTCATTTTAACTGCATTTCATTGTGTGAAATGTAGTAGTGCATAATTTATGTAACTATTCCCCTATTGATGCACATTTTTCTTTCCAATCTTTTTCTATTACAAGTGATCATGCAAGTGAATAATCATGCATATAGATCCTGTCAAATACAGTGAATATGTCTGTATCATAAACTCTGAGAAATAGAATTGTTGGGTCAAAAGATGTGTGTATTTATAATTTTGATAGGTAATACCAAATTGCCTTCATAGAAATCTTGCCAGTATTTTTACCAGCAAGTATTATTAGACTGCCAATTTTCCCATGTATAGTATAGTCAAATTTTTCCATCTTTGACAATTTGATAGGTAATAAATAGCATCATTATATTTACATTTCTTTTATTATTAATGAGGTTGTATACCTCTTCATATGTTTCAGAGCCACTTATATTTTCTTTTTTTTTTGAGACAAAGTTTTGCTCTTGTTGCCCAGGCTGGAGTGCAGTGGTGAAATCTCAGCTCACCACAACTTCTGCCTCCCAGGTTCAAGCGATTCTCCTGCCTCAGCCTCCCGAGTAGCTGGGATTACAGGCATGTGCCACAATGCCCGGCTAATTTTTTTCTTTGTATTTTTAGTAGAGATGGGGTTTCACCATGTTGGTCAGGCTGGTCTTGAACTCCTGACCTCAGGTGATCCGCCTGCCTCGGACTCCCAGAGTGCTGAGATTACAGGCGTGAGCTACCGCACCTGGCCCATTTATATTTTCTTTACTGTGAATTTTCTGTTCATGTCCTATTCTAATTCTTTGTTGTTATTGATGTGTAGAAGCTTCTCTATATATTGTTATATACAAATATGATATTCATATGTTATGAATTAACATGTCTGTGATATAATGTCTGATTAGTATGACTGTTTTAACTATCATATTAGAGGATTGGATCAAGTGCTGTGCAATCACAGATGAAATGTCAATTCTATATAGGAAAGAGTAGGGCAAGAAGTATTTGACCTAGGTCTTGAAAGGTAGAATTTTGCAGGGCGCAGGGTACAGTGGCCCAGCACTTTGGGAAGCCGAGGCGGCTGGACCACTTGAGGTCAGGAGTTTAAGACCAGCTTGATGAAACCCTATCTCTACTAAAAATATCAAAAAATTAGCTGGGCTTGGTGGTGCATGCCTGTAGTCCCGGCTACTCGGGAGACTGAGGCACAAGCATCGCTTGAACCTGGGAGGCGAAGGTTGTGGTGAGCCAAGATCGCGCCACTGCCCTCCAGCCTGGGCAACAGATTGAGACTCTATCTTAAAAAAAAAAGAATTTTGCAGGGGAATTGGTTGAAAGGTATTTCGGTAGTGCAGAGACAGGAAAGTGAATGATACAGATAAAAACTGATTTGGTTTGAAAATAAGATGAATAGGGAGGTAACAGAAATGTAGCAAGAAAGGAGGCTTCCTTTGAGTGTGAATAGTGCCTGGATTCTTTTTGTTGTTAAGTTGCTGGACCAGTTTATATCTCCACTTAGTAATTAGTGAGGAGTATACCAGTGCCACAATGTTTGTACCAGTTTATATCTCCACTTAGTAATTAGTGAGGAGTATATGCCTAACAACCTTGGATCCCATCAGTCTTCATTTGTGTTTCTTCACTGTATTTCTCTCTTTTTTTTTGAGATGGAGTCTTGCTCTGTTGCCCAGGCTAGAGTGCAGTGGCATGATCTCGGCTCATTGCAGCCTTCACTTCCCAGGTCCAGGCGATTCTCCTGCCTCAGCCTCCCAAGTAGCTGGGATTACAAGTGTGCACCACCACACCTTGCTACTTTTTGTGGTTTTAGCAGAGATGGGGATTTCACCATGTTGACCAGGCTGGTCTCAAACTCCTGACCTCAAGTGATCTGCCTGCCTTCGCCTCCCAAAGTGCTGGGATTATAGGTGTGAGCCACCATGCCCAGCCTCTTTACTGTATTTCTAGCTTATGCCTTTTGCCTCCTTTTCTGTTGGGCTTTGTCTTTTTCTCTCTGCTCTGTAAACATAGTTATTAGGGATACTGATTATTTCAAGACTATTGTATCTTTAAATGTTTTCCTTTGTACCTTAGAAATGTTTCATTTTGTCTACCCCAAGTTCTATTCCAGTATGGTTTTAAATGTGCTCTTCAAAAACCTAGAAAGCATAGAACAAGAAACATGCCTACTCTTAAAAAACCATGAAAATTTATAAGCAGATGGTTTTTTGCATGTCTGACAATAAAAGTTACTTAGTAGTTTGATGAGAATCATAGTATTCATAATTTTAGTTGTAGCTTTATTGTTTAATGTACTGACTCTATAATATACTAAAAAATGTTTTTTTTTTCATGGCTAGATTTTGTTTTTTATCAGGATCTGAATGGAGCAGAGGGGCATGTGCTAGCTTCTCTTGTCTCTGTCCTTCTGGCTCTCCCCTCTCCCCTGTGTGTGTGCAAGCATATATCCTCTATTTGCCAGTAGCAGATCCTGATTTTTAAAAAGGCCACTAGGTTGAGTCTGGTTTTGTTTCTTTCTTGACAGTGGGTTTTTGTCTTTTTCTTTTCTTTCTTTCTTTTCTTTTTTTTTTTTTTGAGGGGAGTTTTGCTCTTTTTGCCGAGGCTGGAATGCAATGGCGTGATCTTGGCTCACTGCAACCTCCGCCTCCCGGGTTCAAGCGATTCTCCTGCCTCAGCCTCCCGAGTAAGTGGGATTACAGGCGTGCACCACCACGCTCAGCTAATTTTGTATTTTTAGTGGAGACGGGGTTTCACCCTGTTGGCCAGGCTGGTCTCGAACTCCTGACCTCAGGTGATCCGCCTGCCTTGGCCTCCCAAAGTGCTGGGATTACAGGCATGAGCCACCGCACCTGGCCTGACAATGGGTTTTTTTCTTGCTTATGTCAGAGGTCTGAATGCCAGATATGTTGTGTGGGGACTGAAGTAAATAATATTTACGCCTGCAAGCAGGCATGCCCCTTCATCTGTCAGAGCATTGGGTCAGTCTTGTCAGGAGTTGAGCTAGGTTTTGGTTTTGTTGTTGCCATGGTTACCACCAGCTTCAAATTTATATAGTTTTCTTGTTCTTAGGGTGGGGTCTGGGTTGCTGGAGGGTTTTTCTCAGCATTCCTGTTCCATGCTCAGTTTTCTGCATTCCCTGTGCAGCTGCGCCTCAGTGGCGGGGATGAGGTGGGGTGGGGTGGGTCACTCTTTTGCCCCCTTCCCTAGCAGTAGACTTCTATTCCTGGTGATGGGTAATGGGAGGGAATTTTGTTGTTGTTGTTGTTTTTTAATAAATCCAGCCCTACTCTTAAGTAGGCCCAGTGCAGCTGGACCTTGGGGTTGGGGTTTTCTCAGCATTTCTGTTCCTTCTCTTCATGGCACCACTAATCTGTTGCATGTCTTATGGGGAAGTTTCCTAACCCTTCTCTAGCTGGATTGGTACAGGATACTGGGCTCAGGACTATTTCCTGCCCTGCTCCCAGTGGGTAGAAGTGTTGTAGGTTTTTATCTTTCTCCCTTCCACTGAGAGACACAGTGCGTATTTACCTGTGCCTTTTCCTGTGTGCCTGCAACCCTCGGGGGGTGGGGGTGGGGGCGCGCTTCTAATCTTCTGCTTTGCTCCAGTCTTTCCTGTGAGCACCTGGTGGGAGGTATGTGGAAAATGGCCTGTGAATTGAGTGTGAACTCCCCGTATGCCTGGGTCTCCCAAGAGGTTTATACTGTCACACTAGCCCTAAAATTTTAGCTGATTGTTTCTTACCTGCTTGCCTTTCCTGCTCTGGCACAGGAGAGACTGTGGTGGGAACTGGAATGTGGGACTGACTCTCCTTGGATTTCAGGTTATTTGCGTTCAGTCTCACTCTGTCATGGGTTCAAGAAAAGTTGTGATTTTATCAAGCTCTTTCTCATTGTTAATGGTCTTTCCAGCTTTTACAGTTTTAAGTGGAAACATAACTTCTGCATTTAGTTTAAAAGGTAATGAGTAAACCAGCATCAGAGATGTTAGTGAATTTATTTATGTGATTACACTAAGAAATAAGAATTCCAAGTATTTCCATTCCATTAATATGCCGTAGGCATTTTCTCTTTAGTCCTGTTTAGTTCATTTTAGTTTGACAGAGGTTGTACGAATTTCCCCCCACTAATGTCTCAATGTAAAGGATTCTTCAGCCTTGGAAAGACTTGGATTGATTTCTTGGGGTCACAGATTTTTAAAGGCCTTAAAGTGAACTTTATTGTATCTCTGATTTTTAAAAATCATATTTTAGGCCGGGCGCTGTGGCTCATGCCTGTAATCCCAGCACTTTTTGAGGCCAAGGTGGGCAGATCACAAGGTCTGGTGTTCGAGACCATCCTGGCCAACATGGTGAAACCTGTCTCTACTGAAAATAGAAAAACTGAGCCGGGTGTGGTGGCAGGCGCCTGTAGTCCCAGCTCTTGGGAGGCTGAGGCAGGAGAAATGCTTGAACCCGGGAGGTGGACGTTGCAGTGAGCCCAGATGGCACCAGAGCCTGGCAACAGAGCGAGACTCTATCTTAAAAAAAAAAAAAAAAAAAAATCATATTTTGTGGGCATAACCATGGAATATCATGTTTTCGGAGTTAGGAGACAGATGAGGCAGGGAAAAAGTTATTGCTTGTGTGCAGTCTCTTACTACTCTTCTAATCTGTGTGGTTTAGTTACCTAGGTAACTACAGCTAAGTTCTGTTCTCTTTGATTCAGATTGCCAGGTGTTTGTCCTCTACCTTCCCAAAAACCTTTCTAGTAGGATTTATTGTATTCTCTGAGAATCACAGTATTTAAGTGTTCCTGGTAGAGCTTTATATAATTGCATGAACAACAAAGTTCTTCTGAATGTGATTCTTATGAATAAAGATAGCTACTTTTTGGAAGGCCATGGAAAACAGGCGACAGGTCTGTTAGATTATTGTGGCAGGAATTTGTTAAATTGCAGTTCTTTTTTTAAGAATGCATTTTCCTGAGAGTCCTATTTGATCAATGTTACAATGTTATACTTTTTTTGTGTTTACAAATATTTTCACTCAACCACTTTAAATATTTTGTGAAACAAGGTCCAAAGTATAAATAAATTGCAATATACCCAACTCAGTCTCTTTATGCAGCAGATTTTCATTGAGTTTTGCAAATACTTATTAATTTAAAAAGTCATATTTCAGCCTTGGGGAATATCAGATTAATTGTAAATTAAATGCATAGGTTCGACTGTGATCGAAAATTTAGTGACAAATTCTACATTTATGTAAAGTAAGCCTGGAGGCTACAGCTAGAACATTTTGTTTATTTTAAACAGGAGAATTTATTCCTAAAACAGGCTCTCCAAAATCCTTCTGTTGGCTTCTCTGCTGCTTTGTAAAAATATGGTTTCTCCAGTTTGGAAGGTTTCAGGATTTTGTGGAGTACTTCCAAGGTAGCTATTGAGATGTGTTGTATCCATTTACTTGGGCACTTGCTTAGACTTGTCATCAGTCCAGAAGGACACCTGTGCCCCATTACAAATAAGCATTGTCATTATCTAATATTCTGTTGAATTGCTCATTAGCTGGGAGGGTACTATTATTAGTGATGTTAGTAAGGATTTACTGAGTACTAAAAGTGAGAATGGAATTATACGTTGAACTGGTTTTTGAGGTCATTTAAAAAAAAATTGTTTTATTGTCAACCATTTCTTTCACATCAATTTTATAGGACCTCATATTCATTTTCTTCCATAACAAATTACCATCTCTGCCACAACAAATTACCAGAAACTTTGAGGCTTAAAACTACACAAGTTTTTCATTTCACAGTTCAGTAGGTGAGCAGTCTGACATGGATCTCACTGGGCTAAAGTCAAGGTGTTGGCAGTTTTTTTTTTCTGGAGCCTCTAGGGGATAATCCATTTCCTTGCAATCCCCAGCTTCAAGAGGCCACCCACATTCTTTTGGCCCTCATCATCCTTCATCTTCAAAGCAATGGTTGGTTGCTTGAATTTCTCTGGTGTCATTTTCCCATCTCTGTGTGATGCAGTTGGGAAAGGGAAAAGACTCTCACTTTTAAGAACTCATGTGATTAGATTGGGCCCACATAGATAATCTAGGATAACTCTCCATCTCAAGGTCTTTAACCTTACCTTGTCTGCAAGGTCATGTTTTTTTTTTTTTTTTTTTGCCTTGTAAGGTAATAAAATTAATGGAAATTATTCCATTAATGGAAATTAATGGAATTTCCATTCCATAAATATGCCGTAGGCATTTTCTCTTTAGTTCTGTTTAGTTCATTTTAGTTTGACAGAGGTTGTACGAATTTCCCCCCACTAATGTCTCAATGTAAAGGATTCTTCAGACTTGGATTGACTTGGAAAGACTTGGATTGGAGTCTTGGATTGGATTTCTTGGGGAAAGAAAGACTTGGAAAGACTTGGATTGATTTCTTGGGGTCACAGATTTTTAAAGGCCTTAAAGTGAACTTTATTGTATCTCTGATTTTTAAAAATCATATTTTAGGCCGGCCCAAATATTTACAAGATTTGGGAATTAGGATGTGGGTCTCTTTGAGGCATTATTATTCTGACTACCACAGAACCCGAACATCTTTCCAGAATACTATTACACTAATTTAAAACTTTTATGGTTAGAAGAGTATAGGCATAATTTGAATTAATGCTGAGAAATTTCTTCAAACTCTTATCTGCCATTACCTGTTGAATATATTTTCTTTTTTTTTTTTTTTTTTTTTTTTTGAGACGGAGTCTTGCTCTGTCGCTCGGGCTGGAGTGCAGTGGCCGGATCTCAGCTCACTGCAAGCTCCACCTCCCGGGTTTACGCCATTCTCCTGCCTCAGCCTCCGGAGTAGCTGGGACTACAGGCGCCCGCCACCTCGCCCGGCTAGTTTTTTGTATTTTTAGTAGAGACGGGGTTTCACCGTGTTAGCCAGGATGGTCTCGATCTCCTGACCTTGTGATCTGCCCGTCTCGGCCTCCCAAAGTGCTGGGATTACAGGCTTGAGCCACCGCTTTGTAAGCACCTTGTTAGCTTTTGCTATGTAACAAACCAGTTATTTATCATTGCCCACATATCTATGGGTCAGCTGACATAGAGTGGGTTTGATGGATGTCTCTGATGACCTTGGCTGGACTTGCAGTGCATCTGTAAGTTTGCAGGTCAGCTGAGAATTGTCTAATGTAGCCTGGGGCTCTGTGGAGGCAGCTCTGTTTACACATGTTTCTCATCCTCCTACCTTTGAGCTAGCCTAGGCATGTTCTTCTAATGAAAATGGCAGAAATGCAAACATGAAAGTAGAAACATGTGAAACTTCTTTTGGCCTAAGCATAGAGCGGGGAAACTGTCATCTTTGCTTTATTCTGTCAGCCAAAAATAGTCACGTGGCCAAATAAAGGGGCTGAGAAATATACTCCTCCTCTTTAGTGGGAGGAACAGCAGAGTCATTTAGCAAAGGGCTTGAATGGAAAGGAGGTAAAGAATTGGGACCAATGATACAATTGACCCCATACTTAAACTTTGTATCCCCCAAACTGAACTAATCTCTGTGACTACCTCCTTCACCTGAAACCTGTTTTGCCTTCTTTATTTCTGATCTTAATGATTCTATTCTATGCCTAGTCACCCAAGCCAGATACCTAGGAAGTATTTTGGAGTCTTCGTTTTCTCCTTTTCCCATCTTCAATATTTATTTATTTATTTTTTTGAGACAGGGTCTCACTTTGTCACCTAGCTGGAATGCACTGGCATAATCATAGCTCACTGCAGTCTCAGACTCCTGAGCTCAAGTGATCCTTCCAAATCAGCCTCCTAAGTAGCTGGGACCACAGTGTGTACCACCATGCCCAGCTAGTTTTTTTAGTTTGGTAGAGGCAGTGTCTTGCTATATTGCCCAGGCTGGTGTTGAACTCCCGGCCTCAAACAGTCCTCCTGCCTTGGCCTCCCAAAGTGCTGGAATTACAGGCGTGAGCCCTCGTGCTTGGCCCAGTATTTAGCTTGACAATTATTCTCTAATCTGCCATCTTTTCCAGTCTTATTACTGTTGCTACTCTGGTTCAGGTTCTCATATCTCTGAAAAGAAAGGGAGGGAACAGACTCTCAATTGTTTTCAATCCTACTTCCTTCAGATCTATCTCTTATGTTGCAGCCAGAATACTCTGCCTAAAATACAGATGTCACTCCTATTTAGTGATTTCTTATTACCTCTAGAGGATGCCCCCTATGCTCTGTCTTTTCTAATCTCATCTTCCACTCTTGCCTGCCTTCTCTTTTACCGTTTTAGTTCAGAAGTCAGCAAACTTTGGCGAGTGAGCCAATCTTGTTTACCGACTATATTTGCACTACAGTGGCAGCGTTGAGTCATTGCAGCAGAGAACATATGGCTCACAAAGCTAAAACGTTTACTCTCTGGTCCTTTACAGAAAAAGTTTGCCAACCCTGCTCTAGTCATGTAGAACTTATAATAGCTTCCTTATACCATTTTATTTTATGCCTCAGTACTTTTTATTATGTTGTTTCTTTACCTAACTCTTATTTTTTAAATAACAGCTTTATTAAGGTATAATATATGATATACATATCATACAGTTCACTGATTTAAAGCATACAGTTCATTGGTTTTTAGTATGCTCACAGTTGTGCAGCCATCACTGTAATCAGTTTTAGAGCATTTTCATTGCTCTCCCAAAAAACCCCATGCCTGTGAGCCTTCACTTCTTGTGCCCTAACCTCTTCTTCTAGCACCAATCACCACATCTACTTTTCAGTCTCTTAGGTTTGTCCATTCTTGATATTTGGTATAAATGGAATAATATGTGGGCTTTTGTGACTGGCTTCTTTCACTTAGCTTAATGTTTTTAGGGTTCATGCATGTTGTAGCATTGATCACTATTTCATTCTTTTATTAATTGCTGATTAATGTTCTGTTATATGGATATACCACATTTTATGTATCCATTCATCAGATGATAGATATTTGGGTTGTTTCTACTTTTTGGCTGTTATGAATAATGCTGCTAAGAACATTTGTGTACTAGATTTTGTGTCATATGTTTTCACTTCTTTGGGGTGCTGACACTTCCTTATCCACTAAGAATTGACTTTGGGGTCATTTCCTCTATAACTTTTCCCTAGCCTCCTAGGCTGGATTGAGTGTCTTTTCTGTCAGGCTCTGATGATGCTCTTGTATTACCACATTATATTGAAATGACCTGTTAGTATGTCTGTCTGCTCTACTCTTCTGTAAGTTTCTGGAGAGCAGCATCAGTGCCATAATTCAACTTATTCATGACTTCAGACATTAGAAAAGTTCACTTCATGTTTGTTGAATTAGAAAAACTGTAAAACAATCTATGCTTTTGAATTAAAATATAATTCATCCTTTTTTTCTCTCTTATGTTCATTGGCATTTTTTTAAAAAAGTCTCTTAGAATATATACTGACATAACTCAACTTTATTTTCTTTTAAGGTCTGCAAAGAAAACAAAACATGGTGCTAAAGATAAAACACCAGATGAAAAAAAAGATGAAATAGAAAAAATAAAAGCATATCCCTATATGGAAGGCGAACCTGAGGATGATGTCTATTTAAAACGGTTATACCCGAGGCAGATATATGAGGTGGAGAAAGCTGTTCACTTACTTAAGAAATTTCAAGTTCTTGACTTTACTAGTCCAAAGCAAAGTGTTTATCTTGATTTGACACTGGATATGACACAGGGAAAGAAGGTATGTAGAGTCTATGAAAATAAGTTTACTTGTGAACAGTGGCTCTATGAATTGGTGTTTCTATTTTATTTTATTTTATTTTATTATTATTATTTTTGAGACAGGGTCTTGCTGTGTTGCCCAGGTTGGAGTGTGGTGGTATGATCTCAGCTCACTGCAGACTCCATCTCCCGGGCTCAGGTGATCTGCCACCTCAGCTTCCTGAGTAGCTGGGACTGCAGGTGTGTTCTACCATGCCCAGCTAATTTTTGTACTTTTAGTAGAGATGAGATTTCTCCTTTTTGCCCAAGCTGGTTTTGAACTCTTGGGCTCAAGCACTCTGCCCTCCTTGGCTTCCCAAAGTGCTGGGATTACATGTATGAGCTACTGCGTGTGGCCTCTTAATTTTAAAAATTACTGCCTCTCATAATTTTTCGAAAACTTCATGCTCTTTCTGTACTTTAGCATGAAAAATGTTTGTTCATTTAAAAATGTTCCAAATATAAAATTTGTTGAAAACACTCTAGAGAGTTAACATAGATTTCCTGTTTCCCCTAAGAGTCACTAGTATAAATTTCAACAAAAGTAGTGTGAAAATTAATTGAGGTATCACTGTAACTTTGAAAAGTGACTTAAACTGCCTAGGTGGCATGTTTCTTCTCTGTAAATGAGGGCTCTGGATTAGCTCAGTGTCCTTCAGATGTGTTCCTTGGGGTCCTGGTTTGAGACTAAGTTTTCATAGGTGGGATTCCAAGCTCCTCACTCTTGCTTCAACCGAAGCTTCTCTGCTTTATTTGTTTATATACTGAAATTCAACAGAGTACTATTGATTATAAAACTCTAAATTAGAAGCAGGAAAGACACTAGCTTAGTATTAAGGTCTATTATATAGCCCTAAATCCCTAAATTTTATAAGCTTCTTGCTTAAGAGTTCTAATTTTTGTAGAAGTGATTTTAATTTTTATTCTTAAAGATGTCTCTTTTCTTGACAAACTAGAATGTATAAGTTTTTAAATGTAATTTAACAAGCTCAACAACAGCAATGCTAGAGCGCCTAGGAGGAGGCAGTACAACGCAGTCTTAAGAGCACAGGCTCTGGAGTCCACCTGCAGTACCGACCGGAAACCTGCTTCATTGCTTTTTGAGTTTGGGCTTCTTTACTTCATGACTTTGGGTTTAATGCTTAACCTCTTCAAGTCTCAGTTTTTTCATCTCTTTCTAAAAGGGAGTAAAAGGTCAAGGATTAAATGAGATAATGCCTGTAAAAGACTTAGTATGTGCTTAATAATAATAGTCAACTTTTACTGAAAAATTTTCTGTATACCAGATACAATGCTAAATGTTTTGCATGTGTTTTCTCATTTAATTCTATAATAATCTCTTAAGAGGAAGTTGAGGCATAGAAAGTGAAATAACTTGCCAAAGGTCATAGAATAGGGGGCAAAGGTAAGATTTGAAGCAAGGCCTGTCTCATTTCTTTGTTCTCATTTATTAGAAACAGTTTATAATAGCCATGTTACAATTTTTTATTTTGTATCAGAGTGTTACTGTTCTTTTAGTTGGAAAATTTTGTAACTGTTCAAGATGATCAGTCAACCCTTAGTGTAGTTCAAAATGATGTTTTGTAGCACCACAGGCTTCATTTCATACATAGAAGCTGCTTGTAAACTAGTGACATTGAAAAGATACTTTTTATTAAGGCTTTTTTTTGTTGTTGTTGTTCTTCATAGAGTGCTCATATAACAAGCCAGTATTCCCCAGGGGATGCTATTATTGCGACTGCTTACCATTGAGAAATTTGCTGAAACCAGTTGTGACATGTTAATGGCAAAGGAATGCCAGTCCATAAAACTAAGCTGTATGACTGATACAAAGTATACTTTAGAATTTGTCCCTCCAGGCCAGGTACGGTGGCTCACACCTGTAATCCCAGCACTTTGAAAGGCTGAGGCGGCCAGATCATAAGGTCAGGAGATCGAGACCATCCTGCCTAACATGGTGAAACCCCGTCTCTACTAAAAATACAAAAAAAAAAAAAAATTAGCCAGGCGTGGTGGCGGACGCCTATAGTCCCAGCTACTCGGGAGGCCGAGGCAGGAGAATGGCGTGAACCTGGGAGGCGGAGCTTGCAGTGAGCTGAGATCAGGCCACTGCACTCCAGCCTGGGCGACAGAGCAAGACTCCGACTCAAAAAAAAAAAAAGAATTTGTTCCTCCTTGTCTGCAAAGAAATCCCCAGGAGGATGTTTCTACTCAAAATAAGGTTTTTCTAAAAATACTGATCTTTCAATCACTTTTATTACGGGAACAACCACCTTTTCTTCCAAACCTTAAGGCTGCAACAAAACTTTGGAGGACCTAGAACTTGTTTCTCTGTAAAGTCTCCCTAAGAGATCTAGGCCTCAGGCCTCAATAGTTTCTGGTCAAAATGACTGGACACATTAGTTTAGAGGTCCTGTAAAATCTCCACCTGTATTAGTGTGCCTCAAATGCATGCCATTGTTTATTTAGGATTTTTCAATTGACTTTCTAAATAAATCTGAAAGTGGTGATGGTCTAGGTTGTTTCAAAAATAGAGTCAACTCAGAAGATCCCTTTAGGCTTGACATTTTGTCTTGGGTTTAGGCTTTACAATTCCTGATAGTTTCGAGCCAGTGATGGCAATTGGGGGTGACCTACTGGGCAGATCAGCTGGATATTGTCTATTGTTCAGCATGTATAGCTGTATTCATGTCTCCCTGATGGTGTCAGAAGAGTACATGGGTTTAAAACAAATTTAATTGGAGGTAGCAAACATTTATTATTCATCAGGTGGAAAGCATTGTACTACTGCTGGGGAAGATGTTATGCAAACACATTTCATAATATTTGAGAGACTGTGATGAATTATGTAGAGACAGAAGCCAAGTGGCATGGGATTATGAAGCTGGAAAAAGATTTTAGTTTTTTATTCTCAAAAAAATATAATCTTGAAAAAGTGGCCGGGCGCGGTGGCTCAAGCCTGTAATCCCAGCACTTTGGGAGGCCGAGACGGGCGGATCACGAGGTCAGGAGATCGAGACCATCCTGGCTAACACGGTGAAACCCCGTCTCTACTAAAAATACAAAAAAAACTAGCCGGGCGAGGTGGCGGGCGCCTGTAGTCCCAGCTACTCCGGAGGCTGAGGCAGGAGAATGGCGTAAACCCGGGAGGCGGAGCTTGCAGTGAGCTGAGATCCGGCCACTGCACTCCAGCCCAGGCGACAGAGCAAGACTCCGTCTCCAAAAAAAAAAAAAAAAAAAAATCTTGAAAAAGTTTCTTGAAAAAGAAATATAATCTCTTGTGCTTTAAATTGTAATTGGTGAATAGTAATTCATGAATAGTAATCAATGAATAGTTCTGAATTAATGGAAGAATGTAGAGTAGAATCAGAACACTGAAAACAAAACATGTCCGTTCTTGTTTTATATAGAGTATGTGAGAGACAGAAAAGATTAACTTTACATAATTATTTTTCCTTGTTGCTTGTTTAGAAAAACGTGGCGCCATTTACCAGTGTTCTTAGTTTGCCATACCCATTTGCTTCTGAAATCAATAAAGTCGCTGTATTTACAGAGGTAAGTAACTTCCATCAACTATTTATATCATTTAATTTTTTTAGAGATCACTTAATTATTATTATTTAGAGATCACTTAATTATTAACCAATGATTAGCACCCTGAATAAATGGAGTTAGAGAAAATCCTAACATTCACCTAGTCCTATTTTCCCCTTTTGGAGCTCAAAGAGATGATTTGTTTGAGGTTATGTTATTAGCTTGAGAAAGAGCTAGATTAGAACATGAGTTTCATCATTACTAGACTGCTACATTATGTTTCTCACAAGAAACTGAAGAAAAGAGTGGAATTTATCAATTTATCCTACTAACTCCTGCTTTCTGTTCAAACTTTCCTCCCCAAATAACAAATAAGATGATTTTAAAGCAGTGGAACCATGTAGTGCTGTGGTGCCTTAGAAACCACAACTTTTAAAAGAATCTAGTCTTTTTTTTTTTTTTTTTTTTTGAGACGGAATCTTGCTCAGTCGCCCAGCCTGGAGTGCAGTGGCGTAATCTCGACTCACTGCAAGTTTCGCCTCCCAGGTTCATGCCATTGTCTTGCCTCAGCTTCCCGAGTCGCTGGGACTACAGGCGCTCGCCACCACACCTGGCTAATTTTTTTTGTATTTTTAGTACAGAAATGGTTTCACCGTGTTAGCCAGGATGGTCTTGATCTCCTGAGCTCGTGATCCACTCGCCTTGGCCTCCCAAAGTGCTGAGATTACAGGCGTGAGCCACTGCACGCCTAGCTGAAAGTATCTAGTCTTTATAAAACTGTCCTGTATTTATAAATGTTTGTTTATAATGTGTTTATGAATTTCTTTTTTAATCATCCACAAACTGTAATTGTTCTGAATGTAATATCCCTGATTCTTTTAATTGAAAAGTGATGCATTCAGTTCTTTTTTGAGACAGGGTCTTGGTCTGTTGTCCAGGCTGGAGTACAGTGGTGCAGTCATACTCACTATAGCCTCAGACTCCTGGGCTCAAGCAATTCTCCTGCCTGCCTCAGCCTACTGAGTAGCTGAAACTACAGGTGCTAGCCACTATATGGCAGGCTAATGTTTTTTCTTTTTTGAGATGGAGTCTTGCTCTCGTTGCCCAGGCTGGAGTGCAATGGCGCCATCTCAGCTTACCGCAACCTCTGCCTCCTGGGTTCAAGTGACTCTCTTGTCTCAGCCTCCCGAGTAGCTGTGATTACAGGCATACACCACCACACCCAGCTAATTTTGTATTTTTAGTACAGACAGTATTTCTCCATGTTGGTCTGGCTGGTCTCCAACTCCTGACCTTAGGTGATCCGCCTGCCTTGGCCTCAAAGTGCTGAGATTACAGGCACGAGCCACCACGCCCAGCATGGCAAGCTAATTTTTAAGATTTTTTTTTGTAGAGATGGGGGTCTCACTTTGTTGCCCAGGCTGGTCTGGAACTCCTGGCTTCAAGCGATCCTCTTGACTCAGCCTGCCAAATTGTTGGGATTACAGGTGTGACTCACTGCACCTGGTCTGCATTTTCTTTTCTTTTTTTTTTTTTTTTGAGATGGAGTCTCACTCTGTCACTGAGGCTGGAGTGCAGTGGTGCAATCTCGGCTCACTACATCCTCCCCATCCTGGGTCCAAGGATTCTCCTGCCTCAGCCTCCTGCATAGCTGGGACTACAGGTATGTGCCACCATGTCCGGCCAATTTTTGTATTTTTAGTAGAGACAGAGTTTTGCCATGTTGGCCAGGCTAGTCTTTAACTCCTGACCTCAGGGGAACTACCTGCCTCAGTCTCCCAAACTTCTGGGATTACCAGTGTGAGCTACTGTGTCCAGCCACATTTTCAATTACAAACAAAAGCTACGATTTGTACTTTGAACTGTGATATTATTTCTGACAACATACTTCAAAGCAGACTGAATATATTTAAAATTAATGACTGATGTTCAAACTGTGTTTTGATAGAATGCATCTGAGGTCAAAATAGCAGAAGAAAATGGAGCTGCATTTGCAGGAGGCACTAGTCTGATACAGAAGGTACAGTGTTGTTTTCATGTTCATTAGGTATAGAGATGATTCTCTTATCTTTGCCATTCATTGATTTATTATATGTGGAACACTAGTCTCATATCTTACAATAAATAGTAGGTCTTTATAAGAGCAGGAAAAAATTTCCAACTTTTTTCAGTTTCAAAGTCAAGCTAGGAGAAAATGATCCAGAGAGTCTTATTGTGTGTGTGTGTGTGTGTGTGTGTGTGTGTGTGTGTGTGTGTTTGAGACAAGGTCTCTCTCTGTTGCCCAGACTAGAATATGGTGGTGTAATTATGGCTCACTGAAGCCTTGAACTCCTGAGCTCCTGAGCTCAAGCAATCTTCCTGCTTCAGCCTTCTGAGTAGCTGGGACTAAAGGTGCATGCCACTACACTCGGCTAATTTTTTTGTAGAGATGGGGTTCTCGCTTGTTGCCCAGGCTGGTCTTGAACTCTTGGCATCAAGAAATCCTCCTGCCTTGGCCTCCCAAAGTACTGGGATTACAGGTGTGAGCCACCACACCCAACCTCAGACAGTCTGATATTGATTATATTTGACTTACATTATTGTGATTATTATTATTATTATTACTATTTTTTGCTTCTTTTTTGTCTACGAGAGTTTTGTGGATAGATAGGAAAGGGCAACGTGACTCTGGTTTTGAATGTAAGGTTTAAAATGAAATCCAAAAGGTCACGTGAATTTCATTGATACCCATGGACACCTCTGTTCATGTTTTGAAGATCACATATTTGTTTTTTTTTTTTTTTGGAGTGAAGGTGTAATTCACTTAGTAGATCATAAAGTATGGTATCTGCCCTCTATAATGTTGGTGCTTTTGGTTCCTGTTAATTTTTAGCTCCTAATCCTTTCAGAGTGGCATAGGCTCAGTATGGTAGCAACAAATGATTATATAGCCTGCCTTTAGAAAGTAACACAGCTTCGCTGGGCGCCGTGCCTCATGCCTGTAATCTCAGCACTTTGGGAGGCTGAGGTGGGAAGATCACTTGAGGCCAGGAGTTTGGGACCATCCTGGCCAACACGGTGAATCCCCACCTCTCCTAAAAATACAAAAATTAGCCAGGCGTGGTGGCGCATGCCTGTAATCCCAGCTACTTGGGAGGCTGAGGCACGAGAATCTCTTGAGGAGTTTGTAGTGAGCTGAGATTGCGCCTACACTCCAGCCTAGGCAACAGAGTGAGACTCTGTCTCCAAAAAATTAAATAAATAAATAAATAAATAAATAAGAAAATAACGGAGCTTGGGGAGCCGCTTTGAAACCAAGGACTTTTTTTTTCCTTTTTAAGAGGTAGGAAGAAGAGGCATGGAGTTATTTCTGAAAATACAAAAGATTTTTCTTAGTGTTCTCTCTGAAAGTTTCTCCTCTAAATAAAATCATTTATGTTATGGATTTTTTTTTTTTATTATACTTTAAGTTCTAGGGTACATGTGCACAACGTTCAGGTTTGTTACATATGTATGTATGTGCCATGTTGGTGTGCTGCACCCATTAACTCATCATTTACATTAGGTATATCTCCTAATGCTATCCCTCCCTCCTCCCCCAACCCCACGACAGGCCCTGGTGTGTGATGTTCCACACCCTATCAATTCAACAAGAAGAGCCAACTATCCTAAATATAGATGCACCCAATACAGGAGCACCCAGGTTCATAAAGCAAGTCCTTAGAGACCTACAAAGAGACTTAGACTCCCACACAATAATAATGGGAGACTTTAACAACCCACTGTTAACATTAGACAGATCAACAAGACAGAAAGCAAGAATATCCAGGAATTGAACTCTGCTCTGCAGCAAGTGGACCTAATAGACATCTACAGAACTCTCCACCCCAAATCAACAAAACATATATTCTTCTCAGCACCACATCACACTTATTCCAAAATTGACCACATAGTTGAAAGTAAAGCACTCCTCAGCAAGTATAAAAGAACAGAAATTATAACAAACTGTCTCATAGACCACAATGCAATCAAACTAGAACTCAGGATTGAGATACTCACTCAAAACCGCTCAACTACATGGAAACTGAACAACCTGCTCCTGAATGACTACTGGGTACCTAACGAAATGAAGGCAGACATAAAGATGTTCTTTGAAATCTATGACAACAAAGACACAACATACCAGAATCTCTGGGACACATTTAAAACAGTGTGTAGAGGGAAATTTATAGCACTAAATGCCCACAAGAGAAAGCAGGAAAGATCTAAAATTGACACCCTAACATCACAATTAAAAGAACTAGAGAAGCAAGAGCAAACACATTCAAAAGCTAGCAGAAGGCAAGGAATAACTAAGATCAGAGCAGAACTGAAGGAGATGGAGACACAAAAAACCCTTCAAAAAAATCAGTGAATCCAGGAACTGGTTTTTTGAAAAAATAAACAAAATTGATAGACCTCTAGCAAGACTAATAAAGAAGAAAAAAGAGAAGAATCAAATAGATGGAATAAAAAATGATAAAGAGGATATTACCACCAATCCCACAGAAATACAAACTACCATCAGAGAATACTATAAACACCTCTACACAAATAAACTAGAAAATCTAGAAGAAATGGATAAATTCCTAGACACATACACCCTCCCAAAACTAAACCAGGAAGAAATTGAATCCCTGAATAGACCAATAATAGGGTCTGAAATTGAGGCAATAATTAATGGCCTGTCAACCAAAAAGAGTCCAGGACCAGACGAATTCACAGCCGAATTCTGCCAGAGGCACAAAGGAGCTGGTAACATTCCTTCTGAAACTATTCCAATCAATAGAAAAAGAGGGAATCCTCCCTAACTCATTTTATGAGGCCAGCATCATTCTGATACTAAAGCCTGGCAGAGACACAACAAAAAAAGAGAACTTTAGACCAATATCCCTGGTGAACATCGATGCAAAAATCCAATAAAATACTGGCAAACCAAATCCAGCAGCACATCAAAAAGCTTATCCACCATGATCAAATGGGCTTCATCCCTGGGATGCAAGGCTGGTTCAACATATGCAAATCAATAAACGTAATCCAGCATATAAAGAGAACCAAAGACAAAAACCACATGATTATCTCAATAGATGCAGAAAAGGCCTTTGACAAAATTCAACAGCCTTTCATGCTAAAATCTCTCAATAAACTAGGTATTCATGGGATGTATCTCAAAATAATAAGAGCTATTTATAACAAACCCACAGCCAATATCATACTGAATGGGCAAAACCTGGAAGCATTCCCTTTGAAAACTGGCACAAGACAGGGATGCCCTCTTTCACCATTCCTATTCAACATAGTGTTCTGGCCAGGGCAATCAGCAGGATAAAGAAATAAAGGGTAGTCAATTAGGAAAAGAGGAAGTTAAGTTGTCCCTGTTTGCATATGACATGATTGTGTATTTAGAAAACCCCATCGTCTCAGCCCAGAATCTCCTTAAGCTGATAAGCAACTTCAGCAGTCTCAGGATACAAAATCAATGTGCAAAAATCACAAGCATTCCTATATGTTATGGAATTTTTGCTGGGGAGGAGGAAGTAGACAGGAAATAGTGACTTGAAAATTTATCCTTTGTCCCATATTCAAATTTTCATTTGGGTAACTTTTAACTGAACACATCCTTTGAGATACACAGCAGTGCTCATAGTTGGTTTTTTGCCCTCCCCTAAAAGTACTCTAAATTTGGTGAGGATTCTGGATTTTTAAAGAGGGTCTTCAGAGTGATTTTTGGTTGCAGAACTAGTGGAAAGTAGGAAGAGTATGCTTTAATACAGGTTCTAGGCCAAAGTCTGTGGTACCCAGTTCTTTCTGATGTATTATTAATTTTAATTAAAAAATTATTAAAACTTTTTTAATTATTAAAAAATAATCATCACAAATGTTTGGGAATTTGAGAATAGAGCTGGGTGTCTAGAATCAGAGAACTAATCTTGAGTTTGTATACAGCTTTCCATTTTCTTCTTGCAACCACAAAAGTTACCTTGTAGAACTATCATAGCCACTCCTCTGGTTCTTTTTTCTTTTTTTTTTTTTTTTTCTTTTTGAGACAGAGTGTCGTTTTATCACCCAGGCTGGAGTGCAGTGGGGTGATCTTGGCTCACTGCAACCTCTGCCTCCTGAGTTCAAGTGATTCTCCTGCCTCAGCCTCCCTAGTAGCTGAGGTTACAGGTGCCTGCCACCATGCCCGGCTAATGTTTGTATTTTTAGTAGAGACGGAGTGTTGCCACATTGGCCAGGCTGGTCTCGAACTCCTGGCCTCAACTGATCTGCCCACCTCAGCCTCCCAAAGTGTTGGGATTATAGGCATGAGCCACTGCTCCCGGCCAAGCCACCACGCCTGGCCTTTGGTTCTTAAATGTTAAGCAAGAAGTTACCTCTCAAGAAAGAAATGGTAATAGAGCAGAAAGTGTTATGAAGCTGTAAGTTCAGTAAATGAAACACATTTTTTAAAGTAACCCAAATAAGGAAGACAAAGACTTTTTAAAATTCTGTAGTATAGAAAATATTAACAGGTACAGAATTTCTCTTTAGGGCCCCAGTGGAGGGTCTGTTAGTAGAGAGAGCATGCCACCTGTGTATGGCATCATAGAATAAGTTTGCAAGTTACCCCATGGTGCCTTTTTAAAGCTAGTCCTTGTTATTTTTAGAAGGTATTCAGGTTATGAAGTAAATTTAATACAGTTTTGTAAATAATACTATGGCTGCAATTTTTTATACATACCTGTGTTTTTAAATTATCATTTTACTTAGCTCTGTAAAATGCCAAGTAGGATAAATATACATAGTCGTTTCTTTTCTTTTTTCTTTTCTTTCTTTTTTTTTTTTTTTTTTTTTTGAGACGGAGTCTCGCTCTGCCGCCCAGGCTGGAGTGCAATGGCCCGATCTCAGCTTACTGCAAGCCCCGCCTCCTGGGTTTACGCCATTCTCCTGTCTCAGCCTCCCAAGTAGCTGGGACTACAGGCGCCCACCACACCGCCTGGCTAGTTTTTGTATTTTTTAGTAGAGACGGGGTTTCACCGTGTTAGCCAGGATGGTCTCGATCTCCTGACCTCGTGATCCGCCTGTCTCGGCCCCCCAAAGTGCTGGGATTACAGGCTTGAGCCACTGCACCCGGCCTCTTTTTTCTTTTTGAGATGGAGTTTCGCTCTTGTTGCCCAGGCTGGAGTGCAATGACGCAGTCTCGCTCACTGCAACCTCCGCCTCCTGGGTTCAAGCGATTCTCTCTGCCTCCTGAGTAGCTGGGATTACAGGTGCCTGCCACCACACCTAGCTAATTTTTTGTATTTTTAGTAGAGACGGGATTTCACTACGTTGGCCAAGCTGGTCTCGAACTCCTGACCTCAGGTGATCCAACCTGCCTCAGCCTCCCGAAGTGCTGGGATTACAAGTGTGAGCCACCGTGCCACATAGTAATTTCTTAGATAACACATTCATTTATTACATTTATTTTACTTTATTTTGAAACATCACAGATATGCCTGGTTCTGAGTGATTTTAAAGTAAATTCATATTTTTTCTTGTCTCTAAGAGCATGATTTCCAGCCACAGTTTTTTAATATTCCAAGATATAATCTTACTTCCAAACATAATTTTAATTTAAAGGAACATGTCATAGAATTAGGATTGGAAAGTCTTGGAATAGAAATCTCACATACAGTTCTTTGACATTTAGAAATTGCCTCTGCTTTCCTATTTCCAGTGATGAGAGCCCTGGTTCTTGACCCACACTGCCTGTATTTCAGTTCTAGCTCTGTCTCTTAGGTGTGTACAGACTGACTCATCCTCCCCTGAGCCCTCAATTTTTTTAATCTGGAATGTGTGGTCAATATTGGTACCTGTCTCAAGGGTTGTGGTGAAGACTGGATGTTCTAAATTATATTAAACTTTTAGCAGAATGCTTGGCACATGAGAAGTGCCCATTTAATGTAAGTTACTGTTAAGGAGAGGAGAATATGTTATTTAAGGACTAAAAATTTGTACAAAGAATAGTAACAGAAGGATAAAATTCCATAGTCATTGCTTAATTTTGTCAGAATTCAAGTTTTTAATTCACTATGTACCCCTAAATCAAGGCTTTGAATGGCATATTGTGGTAAGATTTCATACAAAGAGAATCATTGGTAAAATATTTCTTGCTCAGGCAGTGGCACGATCTTGGCTTACTGCAACCTCTGCCTTCCTGGCTTCAAGCTATCCTCTTACCTCAGCTTCCGGTTACCTGGGACTACAGACTTGTGCTACCGCACCCGGCTAATTTTCGTATTTTTTGTAGAGATGGGGTTTCACCTTATTGCCCAGTCTAATTTCAAACTCCTTAGCTCAATTGATTTGCCTGCCTTGACCTCCCAAAGTGCTGGGATTACAGGTGTGGAGTTTAAGTGGAGTATATTGTATGTTTAAGTGAAGTATATTAAGTGGAGTTTAAGTCGAGTATATTGTAGTAGTATAATAGTTATTTTAGGTGCTTGTCTGAATTAATAAAAATGTTTTCTAAAAATTGAATATTAATTCCTTTGTTCTGAGAATGGGTATAGAGTATAGATAATAAATTATAAATGAACTTGTCTTTGATCACCCCCTCTTCTTTTATTCTTAGTTATTGGTGGTAAGGAATTTTCAGTTTCAGTTCTTTGTGAAAATAATTATAAATTCAGTTCTCTGATGCTCTAAATTTAGGAAGCTAGTGGTTGCTAGTGCGTTTGGCAGTTAGTGGTTATTAATTTTACATGTGATCTGTTGCAAAATGTTCAGCTTTTGTAGGTTTCTTCAGTTTTAATAAATATATGAATTTAACTTTGTGGGATTCTGTGAGCCATGCACACATTCATCGCTGTGTTTTAACTTGTGACGCTTTTGCTTAACACAACCCAAAGGAAGAAACCATTAATTTTTTTTTTTTTTTAATGGATGTGACTGTTTTTAAAGTAAAGGAAAATGTTTTGCTTCTGATGGTTTTTATACTTGGCAGGAGTATTTGTATGATCCTTGTGTTTGAAGAAAAGAATTGTGCTTAATGTCTGTTTTCTGAATTATAAAGGAAATGACTACATTGTACTTTTTCAGAACGATAAAGCTTTTCATCTCATCTGAGGTCATCTTTCTTTTTTTTTTTTTTATTTTCAGATTTGGGATGATGAAATTGTTGTAGACTTTTATGTAGCTGTTCCAGAAATAATGCCTGAACTTAATCGATTAAAGAAGAAGCTGGGTAAAAGATTTCCAAAGGTTTCTCGAAGTAAGAGAATTCCTATTATTTCAATATCCTGTCGACAACTTTCTTGTGAACTTTGCTTAGTTAGGAAACAAAATTGTTCATATATATGTAGAATAAATAGTATGTCCTGGTATTTGAGTTTGAGTTACAAGAACCTATGGGTTTGATTTTTTTTTCGCTGCTTTGGCATTAATACTGGTAATCTAATATGATTTGAAAACCTAGTTACTTTATAATACCAGTTTTTAAAATTTAGATCAAAATTTAGCTCCCAATTAGTGAAATGTATTATCCACTCAGTATATTATCATCATACTGTTTTATTGGCTTTCATGCCTGTTTATCAATATAATATGTATGCCCATTTATTTAAAAGTGTTAAACGTATGTATGAATATTGACCATATGCATGGCTCTGGAGGTAATTTCTCTTAAGAAGTTTTCTGCTTATGGATATTTTCTCCTTAAGAAATCGAATAAGAAAGTTAAGATCACTAAATAAGGAGCTATGTTATAAAGTGTGAGGTATTATATAATAAATTTAAGAAGTGTTAGGGGTGTTCAGTGGAGGTGGAGTTTACGCATAGGTGGGGAATCAGGGAAGGCATCATAAAAGAGGTAACATTTAAACATAAATAAGGTAACAGTAATTGGATGAATTGATTGAGGAGAATATTATTTTAAGTAGAAGGAGTGAATTAATCATAAACATTAAGTCAGAAATCATAGGTCAGGTACAAGAAATATTAATTAGCTCTCTTTGACTATGGAGAATGGTACCCTTACATTGACATAGAAGAGAATAATGGGAAATGATGTTGGAAAGGTAGATTGATGCCGTATTGAGAAGAACTTTGAATGATGGGCTAATGAGCATGAATATCTGCATTCTGTATTCAGCAGGACTACCTTAGAAGTTTTTGAGATGGGAGTGACATAATCTGTTCTTTAGAGCTTTAATCTGGCAAGAGGTTTTAAGATAATTGAAATGAGAGACAGGGAAACCAGTTTGGATGCAATGGCAAGAGACTAATAAGTGTAATGTTGAAGCTAAGGTCTTCATAACAAGACTGGAGTGAAGTGTATGAACATCAAGGATATTAAGACTTAGCAATTAATTAGGAATGGACAGGTTGAGGGGGAGAAAAGGAAGAGTCAAATGATACTGAGGTTTTTTAAGACTAGAGACCTCTCCTAATAAGTGCCATCATTAATAGAAATGGAGTGCATTTGGGAGGAAAAACAAGTTTACTTACTGACACAGTTTGTTTTAGGTAGTGCTGGATGTCTGGTATATTATTATTTCAAATAAAAATATGTAGTGTAAACAGAACAAATGTTTTAAAATTGTGTTAGTAGGTTTGTCTCCAAATTTTAACTCTAGTTGAACTAAAAATATTCTGCTATGCCGGGCACGGTGGCTCAAGCCTGTAATCCCAGCACTTTGGGAGGCCGAGACGGGCGGATCACGAGGTCAGGAGATCGAGACCATCCTGGCTAACACGGTGAAACCTCGTCTCTACTAAAAATACAAAAACTAGCCGGGCGAGGTGGCGGGCGCCTGTAGTCACAGCTACTGGGGGGTGCTGAGGCAGGAGAATGGCGTAAATCCGGGTGGCGGAGCTTGCAGTGAGCTGAGCTCCGGCCACTGCACTCCAGCCCAGGCGACAGAGCGAGACTCCGCCTCAAAAAAAAAAAAAAAAAAAATATTCTGCTAAAATGTTTATATATACTAGCCACTAACAACTTGTCTGAATTCTAGATAATGACCTGTAAATTAAATTCAAATGGACTTTCTAGTTCTTTTGTTGTGTTAGAGTTTTGTTTGATTATTTTTGATAGCATGCATTAAGTCATAAATATTTATTAGATTTTGAACTGGTGTCTGGCACTTTTTATTAGCGATTTCCCTTACCACAGTATTTGTTATCATGGAATCCAGTTTATATTCTTTCTTAAGTAAGACCTAAAACTGAACATATTTTAAAAATTAAACCAAAATTGCAGTTGAATTTGATGAAAATATTTCTCATAAATTTTTTGTGTTTAATTAAATTCAAGCTCAAATCAGAGCAAAAGAAACAGTACTAAATATAGTCAAAACCAAAAATGAATACTAATATATTTGTATTCTAGATATCTAGTTCCTTGCTTTCCATGATGAACTGATTTTTAAGAGACATTAATTTTGTCACTTTTGCTACTTTATCCATTCTCTGTATAACCCTTTTAACTTTTTTTTTTTTTTTAGCCTTGAGGGTTTTTTGTTTTTTCTTCCCATAGTCATCTCAATATTTGGAAGCTTTTTTAGTTTTCAAATAACTTATTTCTTTATTCCAAATAATAACTTTCTTCATAAAATGTCTATTAGTGAGCTTTACTTTATTTCTCCTTTCATAATGAATTACAACTTCGCATATCATGGTCAAGTACCTAAGTATGTTTTTCCCCTCCTATTTGCTTAGGCACCTTTAGAGAAGAGATGGACCTTTTCCCTTCTCTGACACCTTCTTTTCACCCCAACATGATCTGTTTAATGGCACTGGTAAAATATTTGTGTTCTTTAAACATAAAGACAAACGATCAACCTGTCAAAAATGTTAAACCGAATACGTGAGATGTGCATTAGAGCAAATGAAGCTTCTATTATGCATTTTCAAAGCTCATTCAGATTCTTGTTTAAGAACATTTGATTCCCCCTATATCCAACAAAAGTCTTCAGTGTGAAATAGAAATTACATTTTGAGCAAGTGGAGAAAATTAAAAAACAAGCTCCTGCAGCTGAGCTCATTAGTTTCCCATTTCCAGTTTTACTAATGGGAGTGGGCGTGTGTACATTTTGCAGCTTGCTTAATGCTGCAGTTTTATTCATTTTATTTTAATTGCTTACATAACTGTAGGCAAGTTCTTTATTTTTCAAATGCACATTTGGCTTGTTTTCTCAATATTTCTTTTTTGTTTTATTAAAAAAAATTAAAACCTGTTTTTTAAAATTCCTTCTAAGAAATTTGGTTTTATTTTGCTTATCATCTGGCTTCCTCCCCAATATAAGTACCCTCTGTAATTCTTTCATCTCTAATATAGATATGTTTTGTTAATTGAAACTTTTTTATTTCTATTCTTATTTATAAATTAGCATTTAGAAACCAAAAATGCTAGTGTGAAAAATATCTTTTTTTTTTTTTTTGAGACAGAGTTTTCCTCTGTCGGCCAGGCTGGAGTGCAGGGGCGCAATCTTGGCTCACTGCAACCTCCGCCTCCTGGGTTCAAGTGATTCTGCCTCAACCTCCCAAGTAGCTGCGATTACAGGTACTTGCCACCATGCCCTGCTCATTTTTGTATTTTTAGTAGAGACATGTTGGCCAGGCTGGTCCTGAACTCCTAACCTCAGGTAATCTGCCTGCCTCAGCCTCCTAAAGTGCTTAGCCTCCCAAAGTGCTGGGATTACAGCGTGAGCCACTGTGCCCAGCCAAACAAAAGTCTTGACTTAACCTGTGATAGGTACTGTGGCATATATGGGAGCAGTTAAATTCTTTTATACTGTACTAAGTTATTGTCAGGTAAGAGAGAAAGGGACATGATTAGAAAATTAGAATTACACTAGTGTGGATTCCTCTTAACTTCTAACTCTTAGAATTGAACACTAGTGCTCCACTCGATGTCTTGTCCAAAGGATATCCCAGCAAACTTGTCCAAAAGGTATTCCCATCTTCTGAGCAGGACACTGCTTTCTGTAAGGAAGTTGGTGTTATATCATACTTGAAACTCATGGATATTAAAGTTCTTGTCATGTGTAGTATTTTTAACTCTTAGAATAATATCTTGTACTTCTGGGTTTTGTTTGCATTATTGGAACAATCAGAAGTTTTGGTTATATAAGGGAAAATACCAAAACAGAGAATTTTTGCAAGGTAATGAATTTGATTTTTTTCTAAATTTCTGCCCCTTCACATATTAGTTTAAAAACTATCTATGTATGAAAGACTTCATTAATAATTAGGTACTATTACAATTGTTATAGATGAATTATGGATCTATTGCAGCTGGTTCTGTTATGCTTTCCTTTGCTTCCTTTACTTCAGCCATGGTGGCCTCCTTGATCTTCCTCATACACACTTAGTGCTCTCCCTCCTCAGGTCTTTGGATTTACTGTTGCATGGGTCTGTAGTAGTACTGTTTGGTTACTTGCCTTACTCACTTTCTCATTTGAACATCATCTAAACAGAGAGACCTTGCATGACCATTCTATATAAAATATTACTCCCACTTCCTATTATCACTAAATGTCATTATTATGCTTTTGTATTCGTTTTAGGACATATCACTCTCAGCATCTTTTTGTGTGTGTGTGATGTGTGTTCAGTTCCTCTCATTAGAGCAAGGATGGTTTTGTTTTGTCCATTGCTACATTCCCATTGCCTAGAATATAGTACCTGGAAAATAGTATGTACTCTACAAATATTTGAATGAATGAATGAACGTTTAATACGGCACTCATTCAGTTGGTAGAAGATATAGGATTAAACTGTAATTTAAAAATGGAGTATACAATGTTTTTTTTTTTTAAGACAGAGTTTTACTCTGTCACCCAGGCTGGAGCACAGTAGTGCATTTTTGCTCACTGCAACTTCCCCCTCCTGGGTTCATACAATTCTCCTGCCTCAGCCTCCCGAGTTGCTGAGATTACAGGTGTGAGCCACCATGCCCAGGTAATTTTTTTTGTATTTTTAGTGGAGACAGGGCTTCACCGTGTTGGCCAGGCTGGTCTCAAACTCCTGACCTCAAATGATCCACCTCCCTCAGCTTCCCAAAGTGCTGAGATTACATGCGTGAGCCACCACACCCAGCTTGGACTATAGATTTTTATAGATTTTTTTTATTAGAATAATAGTATTTATAGTAGTTAGTATCTACTAGGTGCCAAGCCTCGGGTGTGATAGCAGTGAACAAGACAAAGTTCTTGTCATAGAACTAACAGTTTTGTTTTCTGCAGTAGAGAAACTGGTTTAACTTTTAACAGTTACTTATGCTCAGATTTTTTTTTTCCTTTTTTTTTTTTTTTTTTTTGAGACAGAACCTCACTGTGTCACCCAGGCTGGAGTGCAGAGGCACGATCTTGGCTCACTGCAACCTCTGCCTCCTGGATTCAAGTGATTCTCCTGCCTCAGCCACCAGAGTAGCTGGGACTACAGGCATGTACTGCCACACCTGGCCAATTTTTTTTTTTTTTTTTTTTTTTGTATTTTTAGTAGAGACGAGATTTTGCCATGTTGGCCAGGCTGGTCTTGAACTTATGAGCTCAAGTGTTCCGCCTGCTGCGGTCTCCGAAAGTGCTGGGATTACAGGCGTGAGCCACTGTGCCTGGTCACTTATGCTCAGATTTCTTTAAACAAACAAAAAGCAAATCACAACCCCCCCCCCGCCCCGCACCTTCATTTGATTCAACTATCCTTTCTAGCTGCAATCTTAGTTTTTTATGTTGTTTTATATTAAGTTTTTCAAATAATGGTCTTCAGAAATTGGCTTCATTTTCTTACTAAGCATTAGTATTCCTTACAGCTTTTTCTTCCATAATTTAGCTAAAATATTGCTCTCTCAATTATCACAGGTTTTTCTTTTGCCATATTCAAAGGTCTGTTCTTAGTTTTCTCAGTTTCTTGAAACTTCTTTCAGGAGGTAACATATGCAGTCCTAACTCAGCTCTTTTCTAACTATTTCTTAACTTTGTTTTCCTTGATTAAAAAAAAGAAAAGAGAAGGTATATTAGGAGGAAATACTTGATTGTATAGATAGGTTATGTTCATTATGGAAATTGAATAGAGAATTAAAGGAAAAGAAAGTGAAAGGAAGAAAGAAAATGAAGAAAGATAGAAGAACCTAAAAACACGGAGAAAAGTGAAAGTGGAGAAAGAGGAAGGCAGTTACAAAGCAGTAAGGGGTAGCAAAGCCCTAGAAATAGCAGTGATGATTTAACATTTGGCTGTATTGAAAAGCAGAGTAGAATAGCGGTTAGCATAGATCTCTCTTTGTCTTGAGTTTGTCACTTACTGTGACCTTGAGCAAACTTTTTAACATTTTGTGCCTTTATTTATTCATCTACAAAATGAGTTTCATTATAACATGCATCCCATACTGTTTTTGTGATAATGTATGAAACACAAGCTGGGTACATAACATACGATGTGTGGGCCATTATGATTATCATTATCATTAGCTCCCTATCATTCCTAAAGTAACTATTCATTCTCCACAATTACTTTAGGAGAAACTATTCTTTTTCATGTATTTATGTATCACCTTCATAACTTATTTGTTGAATAAGCAGATAATTATTGGCATGCCTACTTAGTACTGAGGATTGAAAAATAAAGTGAAAAGACATTTTCTGTCTTTAAGAAGATAAACACTGAGGGGAGAGAGATGAGAGCAAACTGCTGCACTAAAATGTAATAAGTTTATTGGTAGAAAATGTACAAAGTATGTAGAGGAATGAGGGACTGCTTTGTAGAATGAGATTATGTAAAGAAGATTGCAGTTGAGAGGTAAGCATGAATAGGCATTTGCTTTCCCTACATGAATCAGGCAGAGGAAATGGCCATTTTACATATACAAAAGTATGAGAGAGCCAGTTGTGTTCAGGAAATTATAAGCAGCTTTCTATCATTTGGTATATAAAATGTTATCTGATACTGGTGGTCAATGGGGTTAGACAGTGATAGACAGTGGGCCAGATCACAGTGGGCTTTGTGTGCTATACCATGGAGATTAGATTTTATCCTCTTTGCAAATAGGAGCCATTGAAAACTTTAGCTCAGAAGAATGATGTAAGATTTGCTTATCAGAATGAGTATTGCGGGAACTATATAAATGGCAGGGTAGACATATGAGCATGGTGAAACTTTGAGAACAGAGACCAGTGAGGAGTTGATTGCAGTAATCCGGGTAAAAGACGAAGAAGGAAAGAGTCTGGTAGTGGCAGTGAAGACAGATGAGGAAGGATGTTGTTGGATATTAAGAATTAGAATTAACAGGAGTTATTGATTAAATGTAGGGGGTAAGGGAGGGGGAGGAATCTAGAATGATTTCCTAATTTTGGTCTTGAGTAGCCTAGTAAATACTATTTTAAATATGAATGCACAGGAAGTAAAGCAGGTTTGGGTATGACAATAGTACTACAAGGCGAAGGAGTCAAGGAGGTAGATAAGCTGGCGCAACTTTATTTTGTATTAACATGAAGCATTAACAGTATTAATATGAAGTAGGTTGTGGTAAGTATGCACATTGTACTCCCTAGAGCAAGTAAAACGTACTCACACAAATAAATATAGCTTAAAACTATAAATAGGGGAATAAAAATGATATGCCAATTTTTTTTTATTTAATAAGCCTGTAAAGGAGCAACAGAAGAACAAATAAGATGAAACAAATAGAAAACTTATATCAAAATAAAGACCTAAATTCAGCCATAGAAATAGTTAATGATAATTGGAAATGGACCATACACTCCAAAAGGCAGAGATTGTAAGATTTTTTTAAAAACCAACTATGTGCTGTCTACAAGAGACACATGTTATATTCAAACAGAAATAGGCTGAAAGTAAAATGGTGGATAAAGATATACCATAAAAACTGTAAGCATTAGAGAGTTGGATTCTATATCCAACTGATATCCCAGCTAGGATATAGATATCCTAGCTGATATCTATAAAATACCAACAACAGCAAATGTTGTTTGGTGTTGAACATTCACCATGGTAGACTATTTGCTGAGTTATAAGGCAAGTCTTAATATATTAAGTCTTAAATTTATGAGTGTAAAAGAATTGAAGTTACATACATATGTGTTCTGATTGCAACTGAGTTAAATTAGAAATCAGTAACCATGAAAAATCTCCAAATACATTAAAATGAAAAAGCCCACTACTAAATAACTCATTGATCAAAGAAGAAATCAAAGACTGTCTTAAACTGAATGATATTGAAAACTCAACATGTCAGAACTTGTGAGATGCAGCTGAAGCAGTATTTAGAAGGAAATTTATAGTTTTAAAGGCTGAACTAGCTGGGCACAGTGGCATATGCCTGTCATTCCAGCCACTTGAGAAACTGAGATGGGAGGATCCCTTGTGGCTAAGAGTTCAGGTTAGCAGTGCATTATGATTGTACCTGTGCATAGCCACTACAGTCTAGGCAGGGCAACATAGTGAGACCCGCTTTCTAAAAAAAAAAAAAAAAAAAAAAAAAAAAGAAAACATTTTGGCAATAATAACTCTCAAAATACTAGAAATGTGAGTGAAATTCCTCAACTTGACACAGCACATCTATGAAAAAGCAACATTCTTAATGGTGAGATCATTGAGAAGGAATGCTTTCTACCTAAGATCAGGAACAAGGCAAAGATCTCTGCTGTCAAAGCTTATGTTCAACATTGTACTGGAGGTCAGTGAAATAAAGGACATACATAAGGGAAAGGAAAAAATAAATCTTTTTTTATTCCCAGATAATACTAAGCTATTTTAGTAAGTGAATTCTAATTAATGAATTTAACGAGGTTATAGGATACAAAGTCCATGCAAGAAAATCAACGGTATTTCTATATGTAAGCAACCTACAATCAAACTGAAATTTCTAAAACAGTTCCATTTACATGAACATAAAGAAATAAAAATATTTAAGAGAAAATTTAACAGAAGCTGTGTAAGACCTTTCATAGAAAATGTAAATGTTGCTGAAAGTTAATAGAGGGATATACCATAGTGGTGGATTTGAAAGCATATTATTAAGATAAGGTTATTTTTTCTATAGATTGAATGTAATCCCAACCACACTCCCAGAAAAGTTAAAAAAAAAAAAAAAACGCATTTTCATGTTTAAATGGAAATACAGAGAACCTAGAATGGAAAAAATGATTTTAGGCTGGGCACAGTGGCACACTCACACCTGTAATCCCAGCACTTTGGGAGGTCGAGGCAGGAGGAATTCAAGACCAGCCTGGGCAAAATAGCAAGACCAAATCTTTACTTAAAAAAAAAAAAATCAACTGGGTGTGGTGGCATGTGCCTGGAGTCCCAGCTACTTGGGAGGCCGAGGTGGGAGGACTGCTCGAGCCCAGGAGATTGAGGCTGCAGTGAGCTGAGATCATGCCACTGCAGTCCAGCCTGTGACAAAGCAAGACTGTGTCTTAAAAAAAAAAAAATTGTCCGGGTGTGCTGGTTCACCCCTGTAATCCCAGCAGTATGGGAAGCTGAGGCAAGTGAATCACTTGAGGTTGGGAGTTTGAGACCAGCATGGCCAACATGGTGAAACCCCATCTCTACTAAAAATACCAAAATTAGCAGAATGTGGTGACACATGCTTGTAATTCCAGCTACTTGGGAGGTTGAGGCAGGAGAATCACTTGAACCCAGGAGGTGGCAGTTGCAGTGAGCCGGGTTTGCACCACTGCACTCTAGCCTGGGTGATGCAATAAGACTCTGTCTCAAAAAAAAAAAAAAAAATTTTAAAAGAGAAAATGATTTTTAAAAGGAAGAACACAGTTTGAGATGTAAGACTTTATCATAGAGCTACAGTAATCAAGACAGTGTGGTATGGTATAAAGGATAAATGAATATGGTTCAAACATTGAGGTTCAGAAATGAACCAAAACTTATATGGTCAACTGATTTTCAGCAAAGGTGTCAGGGTTATGTGGAAAAAGAATAATTTTTTCGATGAATTGTGCTGAAATAACCGGATAAGTCTTTCCTCACATCAAACACAGAAATTAACCCAAAATGAATCATAGACCTAAATGTAAAAGATAAAGTCATGAAATTCTAGAAGAAACTTTTCTAGGAGAAAATCTTCATGGTGTTGGATTAAGTAAATATTTCTTAGGACACAAAAAGCATGAGCTATAGAAGAAAAAATTACTAATTTGGACTTAATCAAAATTAAAATTTTTGCTCATGGATGGATACCCCTAAGAAAATGAAAAGGCAAGTCATAGATTGGGGGGAAATATTTGCCACACATAGCTCTGACCAAGAACCTGTATCCATAATATATAAAGAACTCATAACTCAGTAAGACAGTCAACCTAATTTTTTAAAAAAGGGGCAAAAGAGTTGAGTAGGTATTGTAGAAAAGAACATATGTGGCCAGGCGCAATGGCTCATGCCTGTAAATCCAACACTTTGGGAGGCTGAGGCAGGCGGATCACCTGAGGTCAGGAGTTCAAGACCACCCTGGCCAACATGGTGAAACCCTGCTTCTACTAAAAATACAAAAATTAGCTGGATGCAGTGGCGCACACCTGTAATCCCAGCTACTTGGGAAGCTGAGGCAGGAGAATTGCCTGAACCCGGGAGGCAGAGGTTGCAGGGAACTGAGATCGCACCACTGTACTCCAGCCTGGGTGACAGAGTGAGACTCTATCTTGGAAAAAAAAAAAAAAAAGAATATATGTAATTGGCCATTAAACAGATGAAATAATACTAAACATTTTGGTCATTGGAGAAATGCAAATTAGACAAAGAAGAAAGAATATATAAGGTCAAAGGAAGGAATTTTTATTTGTGTTTTAGGATGGAACTACCTTAAAAACTAAAATCTACATCATCTTCAATCTATCACCTTTTTTCTAGTTCCTTTTTTCTAACTATACAAATGTATATATTTTTTGATATTCAATCAGACCTTCACTTTACCATGTTTTAATGCAGAACTATTTCTCTTTTCTTCTTGAGTCCAGTTCTTTCTCTCTTCATTACCGTTACATCATCAATATGATAGCAGGCTCTAAATTATGAAGTCCTTTGTTTATTCTTCCAGGAGACATTTGTCCTGTTTACTCCTTACTAATAATTTGTCTGCATCTAGGTAGAGATATCAAGTTGGTGGTTGGAAATCATAAGGGAGATTGTGGCTGGAGACAAAAATTTAGAAATTATCAGTGGTTAGATGGTATTTAAAGCCACGTGTCTGCAGGAGATCAGTTAGGGAGGTGTGCATGGATAGGATAAGAGAAGCAACATGACTGATCCCTCAGGTAGTTCAACCTTTGGAAGGCAGGTAAGTGAGGGTGGGTGGCTCAGCCCTTAAAATGAGATGAAATAGCCAGTGAGAATCGTGTTTCAGAGGACAAGTCAAGATACTGTAGGAAGAGAACAGATTACACTGTGAACTGCTGCTAGTAGGTCAAGTCAGAGGAACACTGAGAAATGACTACTGGATTTGCCAATGTGAAGGTTACTGAAGTAGGTATAAGAGAAAATAGAAGGAGAGGAAATAGAGATGGCCTTTTTTTGAGAACTTACATTAAGAGGAATGTTGGGTGGTAACTAGAAGGCAACATAGGAGACTTGTTTATTTTATTTTGAAAAGCAAGATTTTATAGCAAGATTGTAAGCTAATGAAGATTGTCTAGGGAAGCAGGGAAAAATCGACAATGTAGAGGAAAGAAGGGAGGAGCAGTGTCCTTTTATGGGTGAGTAGAAGTAGGGGTGAGCACAGAAATGAAGAGGAATGGCCTTTGTTAGGGGCATAGACAGTTCACCCATAGTGACAGGAAGGCAGGCAGTGTGGTGGGCTTAGATTTAGGTAAGTCACTAAATAATTCTTGAGCTTTTATTATGTACAAGGCACTGTTCTTATGAAAACAAACTTAAAAAATATATTTAAGTAAAGAAATTTAAATAGAGATATAGATGGTTTAACCAGGTATCTGTTTTTTGTGTACCACCATTAGCATCTTACTGTTTACTAGTATACAATTTTATCATACTGTTTAGTACTCAGTTACATCAGACTGTGATATTGAAAAAACTTCATATTTTTTTGTAATTATTCATTTGTATATCCATTATCTTCCCAATTAGACTGTAAATTGCCCATGGGTAGTTGCTTTCACTTATAGCTGTAGTGCTCCTGAGCCAAATGAACAACTACTGAGATAATCCTAGGAGTAATGTATGCTGAGGGTATGCCGTGCTGTCTATGTAATGAGTTCTTCACATTGACTCATCTATGGACGACTTGCTTGAGCATGGTGGGAGTGGTGTCTCTTCAGTGGCACAGTCTTCATTCTATATCTTACCCTTTAAATAATTCACATTTTTCTGTGCATAGAATTAAATTTTCAAGTTAAGTTATGGTATAGTGGAATATACTGTATTTTTGTTTATTAAATTTGTGTTAAAATGATCATAACCAAATCTTAGGAGAGTAATAGTTTATTTTATAGTCTCCTGTATGATCCTTTGAAAATTCTTTTTTTTTTTTTGAGACAGAGTCTCGCTCTGTCGCCCAGGCTGGAGTGCAGTAGCCAGATCTCAGCTCACTGCAAGCTCTGCCTCCCGGGTGTACGCCATTCTCCTGCCTCAGCCTCCCGAGTAGCTGGGACTACAGGCGCCCGCCACCTCACCCGGCTAGTTTTTTTTTGTATTTTTTAATAGAGAAGGGGTTTCACCGTGTTAGCCAGGATGGTCTCAGTCTCCTGACCTCGTGATCCGCCCGTCTCGGCCTCCCAAAGTGCTGGGATTACAGGCTTGAGCCACTGTGCCCGGCCAGATCCTTTGAAGATTCTTAATTTGTATCCTGATTCCATTTTTCTCCTTACTATGTTTAGTTGCATCCCTTTCTCTACCCTAATGGAGGACAAAGTGACATTAGAATCCAATAAATTGTTTCAGTTCTTAATTATTTTCTCATGCCTCTTTCTCTCTTTCTCTCTCTCTCTCTCCCTCCTTTCCCCCCTCCCTCCCTGTCTCTGTCTCCCTTCCTCCCTCCCTCCCTTCCTCCCTCCCTCCCTCTGTCCATGTCTCCCCTCCCTTTCTCCCCTCCCCTCCCCTCCCATCCCCTTCTTGAAGGAGTCTTGCTTTGTTGCCCAGGCTGGAGTTCAGTGGCACGATCTCAGCTCACTGCAACCTCCTCCTCCTGGGTTCAAGTGATCCTCCTGCCTCAACCTCCCAAGTAGATGAGTTTACAGGCATGCACCACCACCCCAGCTAATTTTTGTGTTTTTAGTAGAGATGAGGTTTCGCCATGTTGGCCAGACTGGTCTCGAACTCCCAGCCTCAAGTAATCTGCCTGCCTCAGCCTCCCAAAGTGCTGGGATTAGAGGCATGAGCCACCATGCCTGACCTCTCAGGCCAGTTTCTTTCTTTTCTTTGAGACAGAGTCTTGCTCTGTTGCCCAGGCTGCCAGGCTGGAGTGCAGTGGCTCAGTCTCAGCTCACTGCAACCTCTGCCTCCCAGGTTCAAGTGATTCTCCTGTCTCAGCCTCCTGAGTAGCTGGGATTACAGGTGCCTGCCACCATGTCTGACTGTAGAAACTCATGCCAGTTTCTATAACCATTTGTGTAATAATGAGCTACCTCTACACTGTATCATTCATTATGATATTGTTTCCACTGCTAAATGTTTCTGCTTTTTAGTTTTTTTTTTTTTCCACTTCTTTATGGTAGGTAAAAGGTTCTTAAAAGATTTCAAGACTGTACTGTTAGTATTATTATTATTTTTTTGACAGAGTCTCACTCTGCCGCCTAGGCTGGAGTACAGTGGCACAATCTCGGTTCACTGCTACCTCCACCTCTCGAGTTCAAGCAATTCTCCTGCCTCAGCCTCCCAAGTAGCTGGGATTACAGGTGTGCACCACCATATCCAGCTAGTTTTTGTATTTTTAGTAGAAACAGGATTTCACCTTGTTGGCCAGGCTGGTCTTGAACTCCTGACCTCAGGTGATCTGCCTCCCTCGGCCTCTCAAAGTGCTGGGATTACAGGCATGAGCCATCATGCCTGGCCGCTGTTATCTTTTGCCATAGTTTATTTTATAGATTTGATTTTATTATGTCATCTGTGTTTTTAATGTATGCTATATATTATTATTGCATATACTTATGTATTAGTTATCCATAGTGGTGCAACAATATTACCACAAACAGTTGCTTAGAACAGCACACATTTATTATCTCACCATTTCTATGTGTCAGGAATGTATGTGTAGCTGAGTGGGGTTCTCTGCTTAAGGGTCTCACAGAGCTCCACTCAAGGTGTTGGCCAGAGAGGTGGTTTCATCTTAGACTCAATGGGCGATGGATTTGCTTCCAGACTTACACAGTTGGCAGAATTCAGTTCCTGTAGGCTACTGGGCACAGGGCTTCAGTTTCTTACTGGCTGTTAGCTTGAGACTGCTCTCAGCTTGTTGCCCTATGGCCCTCTCCATATGGCAGCTCACAGCATTGCAGCTTGTTTCTTCAAAGCCAATAAGGAAGAGAGTCTTCTCCAAGACAGGCATTATAGCTCTATGTAATATAATTATGTACACATGATTATTCTGCCTCTTGGTTTGAAGCAAGTTGCAAGTTTCATTCACACACAATGAGAGGAGATCACACAAGAGCATCAACACCAGGAAACAGAGCTCTTTGGAACTAAAGTTTATCTGCCACTATTTGTTTGCTGTATCTTCACATGAGATATGTGTTTCTTTTATTCAGTAATTTTTACTACTTATTTGGAGTGATAATTGTAGATTTTACTTTTTCTAACTAGATTCCATTGGCCATGACATCCCCAAAATGCTTGAATTCTTCAAAAATGGACATGAAATTAAGGTAGATGAAGAAAGGGAGAATTTTCTGCAGACCAAAATAGCAACAGTAAGTTACAATGAAAATTATCAAGTAACCCTCTTTTTTTTGTTGTTCAAGTAATTCCTTAATAATTTTTAATATTATAAAAGACCAATCATTTGGACTTGTTCTTGGCACTAGCATTAAGAATGGCATTAAACATACACATAGATACTTTTTTAATTCTGTAAGTTAAACTCATAAATTTTAATGGTACTTGAGAATTTCTTGCAGAGTTATGTGCTACTGTCACATTTACTTGTCCTTTGCCTTATTTATCTGTTTTATGTATACACTTTTGTATTTATGTATTATATTTTAAGCTTATTGAGAATAGGGTTTAGATTTTGTATGTCCCCCTAATCAAGATAAAAAAACTTGCTTTAGAAATGGAGCAAAGTGGCTGGGCGCAATGGCTCACGCCTGTAATCCCAGCACTTTGGGAGGCCGCGGCAGGCGGATCACGAGGTCAGGAGATCGAGACCATCCTGGCTAACATGGTGAAACCCTGTCTCTACTAAAAAATACAAAAAATAAGCCAGGCATGGTGGCAGGTGCCTGTAGTCCCAGCTACTCAGGAGGCTGAGGCAGGACAATGACGTGAACCCGGGAGGCGGAGCTTGCAGTGAGCCGAGATCGTGCCACTGCACTCTAGCCTGGGCGACAGAGGGAGACTCCATCTCAAAAAAAAAAAAAAAAAAAGAAATGGAGCAAAGCAGGTTTAATCTAGTTGGAGATTGGGAAACCCCAGCTTGCCATCATTACCATCAAAGCTCAGTTCCAGTTTCTTTGGCACTGAGCTCTGCTCCAGTCTAATGTTGGAATTTCCTTGTTCCCCAAAATGCCTTTGGTAGCACTTCTTGTTTCTTAGGGTTGACAACATTGTAATTGGAAAACCAAACAAATGAAACATAAAATACAAATTTTAAGAATCTATTCTGAAGTTGTAGAGACTTGAGTTTGAATACCTGTTCAGCTACTTCAGAGATGGCAGACTTTAAGCAAGTTTCTTAATGTTGTTGTGTCTCAAATTTCCTCATCTATAAAATATGTATAATAGTACTTATTTTATTATGTGGTTTTGAAGATTACATAAAATTTTAAAATGGTAACATCTATTGTTATTATTTTGGTTGGCCTTTTGGGACTGTGGAATATCCTTATAAGGCTGGATTAAATCTGTCTTAAGTAAGGTTTTCAGTATATTCAGTAGTTAATAGTTTATGTAGATCCTGACTCAGAATATAAGAAACCATGATATCACGTTCATTTTTTTTTCAACAAATACCATAGTGATTAAGACATAGGTCTTAATCACTAAGTAGTAGATCACTAAGTAGTAGATCAGACTACTTGGATCTTTTGGAGATATAATTTCTTTTTTTTTTTTTTTTTTATTATACTTTAAGTTCTAGGGTACATGTGCATAATGTGCAGGTTTGTTACATATGTATACCTGTGCCATGTTGGTGTGCTGCACCCATCAACTCGTCAGCACCCATCAATTCATCATTTATTGGAGATATAATTTCTTTTTTTTTTTTTTTTTTTTGAGACGGAGTCTCGCTCTGTTGCCCAGGCTGGAGTGCAGTGGCGCGATCTCGGCTCACTGCAAGCTCCGCCTCCCGGGTTCACGCCATTCTCCTGCCTCAGCCTCCCGAGTAGCTGGGACTACAGGCACCCGCCACCTCGCCCGGCTAGTTTTTTGTATTTTTAGTAGAGACGGGGTTTCACCGTGTAGACCAGGATGGTCCCGATCTCCTGACCTCGTGATCCACCCGTCTCGGCCTCCCAAAGTGCTGGGATTACAGGCTTGAGCCACTGCGCCCGGCCGAGATATAATTTCTTAATGAAAAAATTGTGTGTTTAAAGAGATGTTTTTTGAACACTGTTTAAGTGTTGCAGTATAGTAGAAGGTTGAGAGTGGGTTTTAGATTCCTACTGTCTTGATTCAAACCTTTGTTCCAGCTAGAAAGAGCTGTACCCCCTTGCTCTCTGAGCCTCACTTTTTCCCCATTTCCCATTTCTCCTGTATATAAAATGATGGTAATAATATGTACCTTCTAAACTAGTAAAGAATAGATGAGATAATAACATAATTACCATTTAGCAGAGTACTTCTGGCTAAGGGGGAGTAACAGGGACCTAATTTACCCTCCTACTTAAAACAATCAGCATTATTTGATACGAAAACCAGACAAAGAAAACGACAATGCAGTATCATTCGTGAACATAGATGTAATAATTGTAAACTAAATTTTAGCAAATAGAATCCAGCAATATATAAAAAGGTCAAGTAGGGTTTGTTCTAGGAATGCAAGGTTAGTTTAACATTCAATAATTAATCATTACAGTTCACCATATTAAGAAAGTAAAAAACAAAAGCCATATGAGCATCTCAGTGGATGCAGAGAAAGTATTTGACAGAATCCAACATCTATTTTTGTTTTAAAAGTCTCAGCAAACTAGGGATAGAAGTCCATGTCCTTAACCTGTAAAAGAATGTTTAAGAAAAGCCAAAGCTGACATCATATTTAGTGGTGAAACACTAAATATTGCATTTCTCCTAAGATCAGGAACAAGACAAGGACATCCCTCTCACTGCTGCCTCTTTTCAACATTGACCTGGGGCTTCTAGGCAGCTCAATCAGGCAAGAAACAGAGATAAAAAGTCAACTAGATTAGAAAGGAAGAAGTGAAACTGTCATTATTCACAGATTACGTGTTCTAACTACTAGAGGAACGAAGTGAGTTAACTAAGGTTGAAGGTAGAAGCTCAATGTACAAAAATAAATTGTTTCTGTATAACAGCAAAGAACAATTAGAAACTGAAATGAAAAAGCAACAAATGCCATTTGTAGTAATAGCAAATATATGAAATACTTAGGGGTAAATCTGACAAAGATGTTGAAGATCCATACACCAAAAGCTTTAAAACACAGTTAAGAAAAATAAAAAAATTAAATAAATGGTGACTATATGCCTTGTTTATGCATCAGTAGACTCAATATTGTTAAAAATGTCAATTTTCTCCAAGGTAATCTATAGATTCATAGCATTCTCAGTCAAAGTACCAGTCAACATTTTTGTAGAAACTGACTAGCTGATTCTAAAATTCATAGAAAAATGCAAAGTGTCTAGAATAGTTAAGACAACTTTTTTGAAAAAGAACAAAGTTGGAAGTCTACCTGATTTCAAAATTTATAGAGCTACAGTAATTAAGACAATGTGGTATTCACATCAAAAGAAAACAGTTAATGGAATAGAATAGAGAGTCCAAAAAGAAAGACAAAACATATGAACAACTGATTTTCACAAGGTACAATGGCATTTTTTCTGGAGAAAGGATAATTCTTTCAACAAACAGTACTGAAACAGTTGGATATCTGTATGTCATAAAATGAAATCTGCCCAATACTTCAAGACATATATAATAATTAAGTAAAAATGAATCAAAGACCTAAATGTAAAGCCTAAAGTGATAAAACTTTGAGAAGAGAAAGTTGGGTTAGGGAATGATTTCTTAGATAAGACACGAAAAGCATGATCCATAAAAGAAGAAATTGATAAATCACTCTGTAAAAATTAAAAACTTCTGCTCTTTAAAAGACACTGTTAGGGAATGAAAAGACCAATTACAGACTGGGAAAAATATTTGAAAATCATGTATCTGATAAATTCCGAATGTATAAAGAACTGTCAAAAACTCAATAATAAAATGCCCAATTTTAAAAATCAGAAAAGATTTGAACACACCTTACTATGGAGATACATAGATGACAAACACTTGGAAAGATGCTCAGCATCTTTAATTGTTAGGAAATGTAAATGAAAACCACGATGGGATAACACACATCTATTTGGAATGAATAAAGTTAAAAAAAGACTGGCCATACCAACTGTTGTAAGGATGCGGTGGGACTTGAACACTCTTACAGCATTTGTGGGTATGTTAAATGATGCAACCTCTTTGGCAAACAATTTGGCAGTTTCTTAAAATTGAACATCCACCTACTATATGATCCTGCCATTCTACTTTTAGATAATTTACTCAGGAGAAATGAAAACATGTGTCCATACAAAGACTTGTAAGCAAGGGTTCATATCAGATTTATTTGTGATAGCCCCAAACTGGAAAATTTCCAAATGTTCACTGCAGTTGAATATAAAAAAAAAAATACTCTTCAGTAATAAAAAGAAATTAACTTATACATTCTACAATATTGATGGATTTCAAAATAATTGTGCTGAGTGAAAGAAGTTAGAAAAAAGGGAGCACATCCTGTATGATTCTTTTTATATAAAATTCTGGCAAATGCAAACTAATGTATGGTGATGGAAAGCAGACCAGTGGTTGCCTTGGGGACAGAGGTGGATGAAGAGGGGCAGGAAGGAAGAATTACAAAGGCACACAGTAAATTTTGGGAGTGATTGTTATGTTATTCTGACTGGTGATTGTTGCATGTGTGTATACATAAGACAAGGCTTAGTGAATTGTACACATTAAGAATGTGGAGCATATCCAATGGAATACTATGTAGCAACATAAAAGAATAAACTGTGGATACATGTTACAACATGGATAAACCTCAAGAATATTATGCTTAGGCAAAGAAGCCAGACACAGAAACTACTTGCTGTATGATACCATTTATATAAAATATTCAGAAAAATCAAAGTATAAAGACAAAAAGATTAGTAGTTGCATAGGAGGGGTGGGAGGAAACAGGTATTAATGCTAAGTGTGCATGGTTGTATTGGGGTGATACTGTTTTCAAACTGATTTATGGTGATAGTTGCACAACTCCGTCAACTTACTAAGAAACATTGAATTTTACATCAAAAAATGGTAAATAGTATATGCAAAGTATGCCTCAGTAACATTAATTAAAAATGTGCAGTATGTCAAGTTTTACTTTTACAAAGTAGTAAAAAACTGTACCATTGTATTATGCAAAATAATTGTTCCATAAATTTTATTGTTAGAATTATCTGATAGTTAAAAATTTAGAAACTATTTTACAGCAATTTAATGAGGTTTCCTTGAGTGAAATTATTCTTCTTATGCAGTTGAAAATATTGAAGATGTGGTATTTGTGTGTGTGTGTGTGTGTGTGTGTTTGTAGCCAATATGATATGATAAATTGATATAGAATGAGTGCAGCAGATAAAAGGGCACTGACGGTATCACATGCCTAATAAGTGTCCTTACTTGGATAAAAGGAAGATATCTAGAAGAGAGGTCAATAAATGACAACCAGGGGCCAAATCTGGTTGTGGCTGTGGCCTGTTTTTGTATAGCCTGTGAGCTGACAGTGGTCTTTACAGTTTTAAAGGTTATAAAAAATAAAGCACATGCTGCAGAGACTGCATATGGCCCGCAAAGCCTAAATCATTCACTATCTGGCTCTTTATAGAAAAGATTTGCTGACTTCTGATCTAGAAAAATGTTTTTTGGGAGAGTGAAATGGATTAGTTTTGTGTGTCTACTTACCTGTACAGGAGAGATTCTCACTGTAGTTAAATCATCTTGATGTCCTGTGTTATGATTCTGCACTTCAAGATCCATTTCTAGTATTGATGTAATACGGAATTGATCTTAAGTAGTTTATAGTTTTCCTTCTATATCAATGTGCTAAATATAATCAGTTGAATGATCTTTCTTAATTATTTAACTTGAGGATTAGTATCTTAGATGTTAGAACTCAGCCACTAATGCTTTTGTATATCAAAACTGTGTATACTAATGCTCTTATAGTCAGCCAATATCTAACACTTGTCAGCAGTAATTGCAGGTAAATTAGTTTTTTTCGCTTCTCTTTTCTTGTTTTTTAGACAGAGTCTTACTCTATCACCCGGGCTGGAGTGTAGTGGCATGATCTCAGCTCCCTGCCGGGTTCAAGTGATCCTCTGATCTCAGCTCCTTCACCCAGTAGCTGGGACTACAGGTGTGTGCCACTATGCCCAGCTAATTTTTGTATTTTTTGTAGAGATGGGGTTTTGCCATGTTGCCTAGGCTGGTCTCGAACTCCTGGGCTCAAATGATCTGTCCACCTCAGCCTTGCAAAGTTATGGTATTACAGGCACAAGCCACTGTGCCTGGCCTTAGTTTTGTTCTTAGTATTTCCTACCATTTGTACCTGTAACTGACATAGTCATGAAATTGGTTATGTCTTTATGCTATCAAATGCTCATATCAGTGAAAATGTCATTAAGATGATAAGTTGAACATCATGAAGACAGAACAAGTTATTGGAATATGTTATTTTTTAATCAGTTATATTGCTATCACATAGACACCGTTTATTTTCTGTCATAGCATGAAGCATAATTGGTTGGGATAAAAGCAAATTGCCAAAGGATCAGATAAAAGGGAAAAGTCTTAGAGTATAAAACTGAAAATAAAGAGCTACAGAGGAGAAAAAGTACATTTCTTCAACCTTTTTCCCCCAATGGCTCTTTCCATGAAACAGAAATGAAACTAAGGCAGATTCTCAAAAGATGAAGTTGAGACATATGTACCTGGCCACTGTTTATATTCTAAATAGCAATTTAATTTCAGATAGTAATTAAATAATTTTAAAAGGATTTATCTGAGTTTGCTATATAGAAAATAATATAGTCATAATTCTGCTATCCAGATAACGTTTGACATTTAAAAAATTTCAAATTAATATACATACATATTTAAATTCAAATGATTCACAAAAGCATATAAAGAAACACTAGAACCCCTTTCCCTGAAATAGTTTTCTTGCGGAACTTAAAAAGCTTTTAATTAATATATGTACATGGTTAAGTTAAAGTAATTTACAAATGCATGTAAAGAAACACCAGAGCCCCTTTCCCTGTAATTGTTTTCTTGTGAAATTTCTATTTACAGTTTTATTTTTGTTCTTCCAGAAATATTAAGGCATAAACATAGGCACCCTCATAAAATTCATTTATTTATGTTATGCCACATATACTATTCTGTAGCTTTCTTTTCTGTGGATAAAAGTGTAGCATGGATGTCTTCAAAGATATAGTATGAATGTCATCAAAGATGCAAAGAGATCTGCCACATTCTTTTTAATGCCTGCATAGAGTTATATTTTATCATATACCATAATCAGTTTCTTATTGATAGGCCGTTAGTTTGTGTCCCGATTTTTGCTATTGTAAATAATACTTAATGAAAATTTCACAAAGAAATATTGCCAAAATTCTCCAAGTATATCCATAAGGTAAATTTATAGAAATAGAGTATATGTTGAAAATTTTATTATATGAATTCCCAAATTACTTTCTAAAATGTTTATACTAATTTATCATTATCCAACAGTGTGTTAAAGTACTTGTGTCTTTATGTCCTCACCAGCATTGGGTATTATCACACTTAAACATTTTGTCAGTTTGCAAGTTGATACATTATAGGTGTGAGTGTGAGCGCATGTGTACTTTTAACAGCTTAAAAATTTCAGTGTGAACATTACCATCGTTTTCTTTGGTTACAGTGTTATTCTCTTTTACTCCTTAAGATTCTGAATCTCCTCATCTGTCCACCATTCTTATTTCTTTCACATTCCTAGCCCTTCTCTTATTCTCCACAACTCTCTTTTTTGTGTATGCAGTCTCCTATTGACTCTTTTTACCATGGACTCTTTCTGACTCACCCCTACCATCACCTGCTCTGTTTACAAGTGCCTGGTAAATAAAATTGACAAGAGCCATGATCACTGAAAGTTGAGTGCTTGTAAACTTGAAGTGTTCACAAACACTGAGATTGCCTGGCATTTGCTAACTACTGAAAAGAAAGCCTTTTCTACCCAGTAGAAAAGGGGACTGGTTTTTCTGACCTATGATATAGTAGGGATTTTTAATGTATCCTATGTATTTAAAAAATTACGCTTATTTTTTGACTTTTCTTAAGCTTTATTCTCTGATCAGGTAAAATTACTGTTAGCTCATTTAGAATCTAACCATAGAAAAAACAGAAAACAATAAACTTAATGTGTAAGTTCTATTTAACAAATATGTAAAAATACTGACTCTGATGCAGACACAATTCTGGTGATACAAAAAGATTATGACCTTTTTTTCTCAAGAAAAATACTTCTCGTAGGGGAGATAGATACGTAAATAAAGTACAGGAAAATGTGGTAAGTATAATAACAGAAATGTATATATAGGGCTGGGTGCAGTGGTTCACACCTGTGATCCCAGCACTTTGGGAAGCCAAGGCGGGCAGATCATCTGAGGTCAGGAGTTTGAAACCAGCCTGGCCAACATGGTGAAACCCCTTCTCTATTAAAAATACAAAAATTAGCCAGGCATGGTGGTGCATGCCTGTAGTCCCAGCTAGCCAGGAGGCTATGGCAGGAGAATTGCTTGAACCCGGGAAGCGGAGGTTGCAGTGAGCCGAGATGCGCCACTGCACTCCAGCCTGGGTGACAGAGTGAGACTTCATCGCAAAAAAAAAAAAATGCGTGTGTGTGTGTGTATATAATACATATACATATATATGATATAGAAGTTACAGAAAAGTAGCAATGATTGTTTAGAGTAGCAGTGGAACAAGTAGGTCAAGGGTGGGTTCTAGGAGGAGTTTGAAAATATATACCAGCTAGAAAAGGGTCATTCGTATTTCAAAATAACACGCATAATGATGAATGGAGCACAAATTATTGATTCAACTGTTTTAAAGAAACCAAATAACAGTGATTTAACTTTAATAGAAAGTTAATTTTCTCCCAAGTTTAAATTGGTTTTCAGCTCAGGGCTTCTTTGCTCCACAGGGCTATCCAGGGATCAAGGTTTCCACCTCACCTCTTTTTTGTTGTTGCAGTCTTCTAGGGTTTTCTTTTCTATGTGATTGAAGCTTGCTGACTACCATGTCTGAATTGTAGCCTGTATGAAAGAGGCAAGAGGAGGTAGAGAATAAGCAGTTTCTTACAAGCATGTGAGCTATTGCCCTCATCACTTTTGCCCCATCCCGTGGTCCAGAGCTTAGTCATATGGCTTAGCTCAAGGTCTGTGTTTTGTAGCAGCTAGGTGGATGATCATGTGATCATGTACCTGGCTCAACCTGATTAAAAGAAGAGGGGAGAGATTTGGGGAAAAATTAAGGTTTTACCATAGCTGAGGAAGAACCAGGAATCCTAAAAGAATAAGAAAATTGAAGGCAATAATTTTATTTATTTATTTATTGTTATATCCCCAACTCCTAGAAGATTGCCTGACATATAGCAGGTACTCAATAAATAATTGTTGGATGAATATATATATGTATGAATAAACAAAATTTTCTAATTTAAGGTCAATTAGAAATGATTAAAACAACATTTCAAATTATATAATGAATCAGTGGGAAAGTTTTAGTCTATAAAATTTAACCAATGAGACACTAAACTTTTAAAAGTGGAATAATATTGCTGGAATTAATGTTGGAGTTTCACAAAATGACAGAATTAACTGTCTTGTCCTCTATTTTTTATAAAAATGTTTAGCCAAGTGTATAGTTTGATATTAAGAAAGTTAAAACATGTCCAAATATTGTAGCATTAACCTGTCAGAATGGAGACTTTGAAGTAATTTTCAAAGGGCGACTGTTAGTATTTTATAACATACCACAAATCCATTTTGTATTAGCTGTGAGGCTCTCAGAACTTGCTTTGTTTTTTTTTCATTGATAGATTTCTTACATGATTTGAAATACTTGGCCTTCAGCCTGCTTCTCCAGAGCACTTCTAAGTGTAATTGAAGGCCACTTACATTGTTGCCTGGTTTTCTTCACTTGTCCTTCCTTATAAGATAAAAGTTCTTTCTATTTTTCTATAAATGTTGACTATCCCATTTTATAGAGGCATATATAATAACTTTGTCAAAAACTAAAATGTTCTTTCCTTTCACTTTTGTTAATGATTACCTCACATATTTCAAAAACAAAGAAATGCGATAGCATTGTTGTTGAGGTTTCTTTCATTTGCTGAGAGTGGTAATCAAAGAATGGAACTTTCCACTAGGAAAAAATTACTTGAGTTATAAAATATGGTATATTAGTACTTGTGGTAACAAGTATTTATCAACAAAATAGGGCATGACTATTATTTGCTTTTTTTAGCCTTTCATAACATTTAGTACCATAATAAACTACATAACTCTCATGACTTATTATATATATTCACGAACCTATAAAATATATATATTCAAGAACCTATAAAATATATTATATATATTCAAGAACCTATAAAATCAGATCCATGTTTTATATATGTGTGTTTTCTAGTAGCAGTTAGCAGACTTTTTTGGCTGAATCCAGTTGGGTAGAGTTTCATAAATATAGAAACAATGTAGTTTTCATAGGTTTTAGATTTTAAAATCAATTCTAACTAAAAGATCTTTGGGGATTAGTCAAATTAGATAAAAGTTGGAAATAAAAACAAACTAGCGTTGGTAATGCACACTGGACCTTTAAAGAAGTGCAGTGCACTATGAAAGTGACTTAGTTTTTTATCTTTTTAAAAATAATGTTGGTTTCTTTATAAGTGCTTTGCTATCCATGTAGCAACTTGGTAGAATTTGCCACATTTTATGAAAAATGTTTGTTCTTCAAAAGTATGTTTAGTTAAGGATTGCTATATTTTCAATCAACTTGTGCTTTTTTTCATTTCAAAGTAATTCCTTTCAAGTGTACATGTATATAAAAATGAAACTTTTAAAAATGACTTTTTACTATAGTATTTTTTGACAAGTCATAAAATATGGAATTTTGATATTTTATCTTAGAACATCAGAGACTCCTTGAGTTCATAGCATTTTTCAAAAGAAAATCTAAAGAGAAATTAATCCATATTCATAACATTTCAGGTAAAAAAGTAAGGAAATGAAACATCACACATTGTCTTGAGATCTGTTGCTTCATACAGCTGTAGCTCTAGTAAGCTCTTTCCCAAAAAAGGGAAAACTGCTGAGCAGAGAGACTATAGGAACCTGCGTGTGGGATCACATGAGGTTTGATTCTTGAGTGGCAAAAGTTGAAATACAAACACAGGAAGTCTGGCTTCTGCTAATTAGCACATACTTTTATGTCCAGAACAAATTCTCTTCTTCTTCTAAAGGAAGAAGGGTTATTTTGCTTTTATTCCCTCTATAGTACCCTTCTGCCTGCCATTCATCCTTTTTTTTTGAGACAGTGTCTTACTCTGTCCCCCATACTGGAGTGCAAGTGGCACGAACTTGACTCACTGCAACCTTCACCTCCTGGGTTCAACTGATTCTTGTGTCTCAGCCTCCTGAGTAGATAGGGACTACAGGCGCCTGACACCACACCCAGCTAATTTTTTGTATTTTTAGTAGAGATGGGTTTCCTCCAGGTTGGCCATGCTAGTCTTGAGCTCCTGACTTCCAGTGATCTGCCCACCATGGCCTCCCAAAGAGTTAGGATTACAGGCATGAGCCACTGCACCCAGCCCCATTGATTCCTTGACTTAGTAATTCAACATACCACACCAAATCTAGTAAAAATTAAAAAACTTTTCAATGGTTCTACATGGGCTGGCACCTCCTTACTATTTTCTATCTATATTTTCTTACTATTTTCTGTCACAAAGTACACATGTACACACATTCTGAATGCCTGCTGAGTGGCAAAAACGGTTCGGAACTGTGGGGATATATTGTTGTCCAGATGTTCTTGCCCTCAGATTACTTTCTAGTTGAGAATATAGGTAATATACAAATAAATATATATGTCCTTAGGTAAGGAGACAGTGATGGTGGAGTGTGTGTATGTGTAGCTATTTTAGATAGGTCGGTCAGGGAAGGCCTGCCTCTAAATTGGAGGTAACATTTGAATAGAGACTGAATGAAATAAGAAAACAAGTTATGAAGATATCTGAGAGAAAAGTATTCTTGAGACAGGAGGCAGCAAGTACAAAGGCTCTGAGGAAAAAAGGGGATTGAGCTTTTACAGGAACAAGAGGTATTTCTTCTGGGTATTAGAAAAGGCTAAAATATCTTTGAAGAAATATATGCTCAAAAAGTTCTGAGAAAATTATTAAATACACAAAGGAAACTACTTTGATATAGGAGGACATAGAATTACATATTTTACTGACAGTACATTCCTGAGTATCTTTACATAATAGCAATCTTAACTTGCTTTTATTTGAATAGAAAAGCCTTTCGTGTGGAGTTTTTTTCACATCAGGAAACCTTTATGAGGCTAACAATAGACTTCAAGATTCTGTGAACTTCCTGAAATTTTATGCAGAGTACTATGTGTACGTGCATGTGTACATTTTTCTTGGGCGAGTGGTTGTGTTTTCCATCAGGAATTCATGACTCATTCGTTGAGCAAATAGTTATCGGGTACCTACTATATGCCGGGCACTACTCTGGATAATAGGGTTCTATACATCAACAAAGTAGACAACAGTCCTTGCCTTCATGGGATAGATGTGTAGATGGTATAAAAGTAGACATCTGGTGATAGAAGATAAATGGTAGAAAATAAGTAAAAAAAGAAAACAAAACAAAAAACAAAAAAAGTATTTCAGATGAAAGTGCTAAGGAGGGAAAAACAAGTTGGAAGAAGGAAGTATATGTAAGTAATAGAGTTAGGATACTGAAATTTTAGATAGGATATTTCATGTGAACTTCTCTAAAAACATGACTTTTGAATCATGATCCAAAGAAAGTGACTGAAGGAAGGGCATTACCTGCAGAAGGAACAGCAAATGCAAGGCCGTGACAGTATATCTGGCATGGTTGAGGACTAGCATAGCTAGTGTGGCTAGAGCAGAGAGCAGGGGTTGTAGGTGATTAGGTCATAGTAAGGATACTGTCTTTTAGTTAGAGTGAGATGCAGACCCTTTGGAGGGATTGAGCAGACTAACATGATCTGACTTCTAAAAGGCTCAGTCTCACTGCTGTATTGACAGGAGACTGAAGGGAGCATGGATGGAAGCAGAGTCCAGTTAAGGGTCTTTCGCAATAAACTTGGCTAGAGATGAGGGTAGCTTGGACCTGGTTATTAACAGTGAAAGTGATGACACTGATTGGATTCAGGATATATTTTAAAGATATAGTTTATGGAATTTACTGATTGAATGGATAGAAAGTGATAGAAAGTGAAGAGAGCGAAGAATGGTTGCAAGATTTTTTGCTGACAAAACTGGAGTAATGAAGTTGCCTCTAATTGATAGGAAAGATTACAAAGCAGAGTAAATGAATAGGCGGAAGGGTTATTATCAGAAGCCCCGATTTGGACACGTTCAGTTTGAGATGCCTTTTAGATGTCCAAAGGGAACTGTGTAGTAGGCTGTTGGATATTCAAGTCTGATTCAGAGAAAAGGACTGGGATAGGGATCAAATTAGGAAGTCATCTGCATATAGATAGTTCATAAACTTTGATTTTCCTCAGTAAGTATGATGTTTGCTGTTTGTTTAATATAAATATTCTTTATTATGTGAATGAATAGTTTTAAAAAGAGGTTTGATATTTAAGAGAGGAGCTGGTATTTTTGTTATTTATCTATTATTTATTTATTTTTGAGATGGTGTCTCGCTCTGTCGCCCAGGCTGGAGTGCAATGGCGTGATCTCGGCTCACTGCAACCTCTGCATCCCAGGTTCAAGTGATTCTCCTGCCTCAGCCTCCTGAGTAGCTGGGATTATAGATGTGCACCACCACACCTGACTAATTTTTGTAGTTTTAGTAGAGACTAAACAGGGTTTCACCATGTCTCTCTTCAGTAGAGACCCAACAGGGTTTTACCATGTTGGCCAGGCTGGACTTAAACTCCTAACCTCAGGTGATCTGCCCATCTCAGCCTCCTAAGGTGCTGGGATTACAGGTGTGAGCCACCTTGCTCGACCCTAGTTTGTCCTTTTAATTGTGGATATACGTTGCAATTTACTGAATAGTTTTTGAAACAATCTGTTGAGATAATTATTTTCTATAATCTATTGACATGACATACTACCTTATATCCAACTATTCTTATATTCCAATGATAAACCCTATTGTATATTATTGTTTTTCAAATATTTCTTGCCACTATCATAGTAAAAAATAATTTTTATATCATGACCCAATCAAACTTATGTGTGTATGTGAGAAAAAAGTTTCAGGAGGGCCGGGTGTGGTGGTTCACACCTGTAATCCCAGCACTTCGGGAGGCCGAGGCAGGTGGATTACTTGAGGCTAGGAGTTCAAGACCAGCCTGGCCAACATGGTGAAATCCCACCTCTACCAAAAAATACAAAAATTAGCCAGACGTGGTGGTATGCACTTGTAGTCCCAGCTACTTGGGAGGCTGAGACAGGAGAATCGCTTGAACCTGGGAGGCGGAGGTTGCAGTGTGCCGAGATCGCATCACTGCACTCTAGCGTGGGAGACAGGGCAAGACTCTGTCTCAAAAAAAAAAAAAAAAGTTTCATGATACTATACTCATTATATGTAATGCAGTGAGATTTTCTTCCCTATTCTTTCTGTCTTCCATGTTGATTGTAGACCACCACTGGTTTGACTCAACTGGAAATCATAAACCTTGGAAAATATACAAGAATCTTTTAAATGCCTTTGAATTTAGTTTGATGATTGTTAGATTTTTGCATCTATAGTTATTGGTACTGTTAATCAGTGGTGTGTGTGTTTTGTGCTATTTTTATCTGGATTTGATGTCAGGATTATGAACTTAAAAGCTTCCCATCTTCTTCTGTGCTCAAGAGCAGTTTATGTTACATGGGAATTATCTTTGTCTTTCAAATTTGGAAAAATTAATAAAAGCAGCTTGTCCAAGAACTTATATTTGGAGGAAGGTTGTAATTCTTTGATAATTGCTGTTTCTTATGCTTGGACCCATCTTTCCCTAGATAGTTCTGAATCTTGCCTCCTCCCTTCATTCAGGGCTCTGGTCAAATATCACACTTTAGAGAAGCCCCCACCTTGAAACTCCTTCTCACAGGGCAATCCTCATGCCTTTCATTCCTTTGATTCCATTTATTTTTTTCGTAGTGCTTATTGCTACTGGCATGTTATATGTGTGTATGTTTATTTGTCATATTTGTCATGTTCTCTCCTTCCTACTAGAGTGTTAGCTTCATGAAGGTAAGAACATGGCCTATCATTTTTACTCATGGTCTAGTCATTTGACTCTACCTCAAGAAAAATTTATGGTATATATCGGTACTCAGTATTTGTAGAATAAATTAATAACCTTTTTCATCTTCCATGGCTAATAGTCTGGTTTTTCTTTTAATTTCTTAAGTGAATTTTGGTAGTTATATACCTAAGAAAACCATCCAAATTTACTAGCATAACTTTATACTTAGAAGCTTATTTGTAGATGCCCTTAGTATCTGCATATGTTTTCTCCCACTTTTTTATTTCAAAAATTTTCAAGTGAGTAGAAAAGTTGAAAGAACAGCACAAAGAACACCCATATAGTACTGATCACCTAGATTCACCAATTTTGTCACATTTGCTTACCAAAACTAGTAAAACTAGATTACTTACAGAAACTAGTAGGTATACTTTTGTGAATTTTTTAAAACACTTGAAATTAAGTTGAAGCATTGTAGTGCTTCACCTGTAAACATTTTAGCATGCATAGCCTAAGGATAGGGATCTTTTCATATACGTATGAAAAATAATGAAATATATATGTTTAATATATATTAAACTATATAATTAGATATATATGTATGTATGTATTTAACTGTGAATAGACTTATAGAGATATAATTAAGTGCTTTTCTTTTTTTTTATTTGAGACAGAGTCTTGCTCTGTCACCCAGGCTGGAGTGCAGTGGCGTGATCTCGGCTCACTGCAAGCTCTGCCTCCCAGGTTCATACCATTCTCCTGCCTCAGCCTCCCAAGTACAGGCGCCCGCCACCTTGCCCGGCTAAGTCGTTTTAAGAACAGTTTTTAAAATTTAATTATTGGTAGTTTTTTCATTTATAGTTTATTGCTGCTTTTTTTACTTATCCTGTTTTTCTGAGATTTGTTATTGGCTTTGTAATTATTTAAGTTATATATGAGATTTGTGAGTTTTTTTTTTTTTAATGATGAAAGAGTTTAAGTGTGTGAATTTGCCTCTAATTATAATTTTGACTGCATCACCATGTTTTGATTTTTAGTTTTCTTGTTATTATTTTCTAAGTAGTCTGCAATGGTACTTTTTATTTCTTCTTACTTGTGAGAGTGTTTTATACTTTGCAACCTTTTTTGGCTTAAGTTTCTTAATATTTTTGTTTTATGGTTGAAGAATGCATCCTTTGTAGTTTCTATTTTCTTTTAATTTCTCGAGACTTTCATTCTGGCATATAGTGTAGGTTTAATATTTTTTCAGGCATTTCATGGACACTTGAAAATAGCACGTGTTCTGAGAATTCTAGGTAAAGATAGTGGTTTGAACACCACAGTGGTAACTTATTAGAAAATTCTCACTCTTAAATCAGCAACGGCAAAAACCAAACACAGTCTAAACCTTAGTATCTTTAAAAGGCTTAGAATGGGGCTCTGGATACCTTTGGAACTGTATGTTAATGGTGGGCATGGGGATGGGACAGGAGGAATCTGAAAAAGGGAGGGTTGATTAAAAACTATTGAGGAAGATCCTTACTTTATCATGCTGGGTAACTGCCCTTTCCTTGCCAGCAGATGACTGGAGAGATTAAAACATAGGGTCTCTAGACTGGGGGAGATCAACTGGAGTTGAAACTGAAAATAGGGAGATTAAGTGAATATATTGATATTGAATGCTGAGAAGCTCCCCTTACCCTCCACCACCATTTCTCTTCCTTGATTTAGCTCCCAGAACTCTGGGCTGCCAGGCCTCACCCTCTAGGCAGGAGATAAGAAGAGGTTTAATTCAAGGATATAATGATAGTAAAGCATTTGACCCAGCTTTACAATTTTTTCCTTCCCAGTTTGAACATTCATGGTGGCTTTGCTCGCTCTTTCCTTCTCTGGATGAAGAGATACTTAATCATTTCTGGTACTTTATGAGAACTATTTGACATGATTTAGGAATCATTGTTATAGTTTTTTTCTTTTTTCTTTCTTTTTTTTTTTTTTTTGAGACAGAGTCTCACTCTGTCGCTCAGTCTGGAGTGCAGTGGTGCGATCTTGGCTCACCACAACCTCTGCCTCCTGGGTTCAAGTGATTCTCTTGCCTCAGTCTCCTGTGTACCTGGGACTACAGGCGCGTGCCACCATGCCCAGCTAATTTTTGTATTTTTGGTAGAGATGGGGTTTTGTCATGTTGGCCAGTCTGGTCTTGAACTCCTGGCCTCAAGTGATCCGTTTGCCTTGGCTTCCCAAAGTGTTGGGATTTTGGGCGTGAGCTGCCGCATCCAGCCTATAATTTGTTTTTGATACTTGTTTTCAGGTTTCTCTTCTGTCTTCCTATCTCCCATGTTCTCTTTACCTTTTTTTTCTTTTAATAGCTCCTTGAAGTTTTTCCATTTCTATTTTCTTCGTCCCTTTCTCTCATTACTTTTTTACCCCCTCTTTTATACTTTTCCCTCCCTCCTTGGTTATCTACTTACATGTCAGAAAGACATGAAAGATAGAATGAAATCTATGAGAAAATTAATGTGAATTAGTGGGAAGTGTGTCTCTCAGAATAGTTTTTCAATGACATGCAACCTAATTAATTTTGATTACAGAGTGTCTGATAAAAAATATTGCCTGGTAGATATTGCCTGAATTAATGCTATATAATTAACAAATGGTTGTTTTAAAAGTTTGTTTTCTAAAGATGTTTAAATGTTTTCTTATAATCTTATTTACATTATTTATGTTTTTAAAACGTATCTGGCACAGTTTCTGAATTGTTAATTCCACGTTAGTGACATCAGTAAATTTATTATGAAGCATCAGTTCCTCCTGTGAGTGAGAAGAGTTCTACTCTATTTTTATATATCACAGGACAGATTCTAACCATTAGTATGCTATAAATCGAATTAAGTCAATAAAAGCGAAGTATTGTAAATAAACTACATACTTTAAAAATATGGATGTTACTTGTTCTGTTTCAGTTTAAAAAACTAATACTATATTATTTTAATAATATGTAATTTAAATATAAAATCTTGACTATTTGGAATGAAGAAAAATGATAAAAATTTCACTAAATACAATTGAAATGATGAAAAAGCTCTTTAAAGTACAATATATAAATGCATTTATATGATAGTCTAGGAGATTAGGCATTAAGTTGTAACATTAAAGAAAAAAACTATAGCCCTGTTACAATCATGTAAATATCCAGATCTTGAGAACATGTAAATAATGATGCTGTTGGCAAATCAAATCTAAGCTTGTTTTCTAGAGAGAAGAAAAGAGTAGGACAACTCAGAGTTATATTTATACCAAATCATGTCAAGACCTGATTTAACAAGTATTTCTTGTCTGGGTTTCAAATATATTTGGAGCTTTGACATACTTAATATAAAAGCAATGCCTTTGATATGCTCTTTGTTTTTCTTCTTTTTAAAGTTGTAGACATGGTCCAATTATAGGTGAGTATCATTTTCTGTGCTTGTGTAATAGCGAATAGTTTTGTGGCAAGTGTGTTGTCAACCTGGCAGCTGATAAAAGCTGAAGCATATTGTAACGAAAATAAACAAGTTCAGGACAAGGGACTATAAACAATAGTAAAATCTTACGTTGAAATTAGAGAGCCTTTGGTTTTAGCGAACATGTTAGAACAGGAAAAGTGAATGTTCTGGAGTTCAGCCAAACAGCAAGATGTGGATAGTATAAGACATGGAAATTAAATGCTTATTTTGAAGCAACTGGGTCCATAGGTTGAAATAGTAGCTAGCCAGGAATCTTGCTTAAATCTACAAACAATAACTGGATAAAAGGAAGCAACCCATTGGCTCATGGCTCACTGCCACTTCCCCTCCTCCTTTTCCCTTATTCCTTCTAGTTAATAATTAACTTTTCTTTTGTTGCATTATTTTTGGTGTACTATAGTGTACTGTGTTATAAATAAGGGAATTATAAAGATAGGAAAATAAACTTTAGAATGTAAAGTAGAGGAAGTAGGCTGGCAATAGATCTTAGATCTCCAAGGATATGGAGCTAAGAAGGAGGAAAAACTAATATTTATCCAGAATCCATTCTGTGTCAGCTCTGTCTTTGTTGCTTTATCATAAGAGAAGTATATTTAGTTGGAATGAGTCATCCTTGCAATATTTTACATTACATCTTTTGAATTAATTTTGATCAAAAACTATTTTTGATCAAAAAATAATTTATCATTTCTAGTGGTCTTACCTATATTATCATGAAATCAGATTTTAATTTCCCAGAACTTTTGGAAATTGAAAGTGTGACTCTCCCCTACTAACAGATTTGAATAATAGCAGAAGAAAAACCATACCGTTTGAAAGAAATAGCTAACTTTTCTCATTAATCCATTGTATTTGCAATGTAGTGATCATGGATAATAGAATGACACATGATGAAAAATACAAATGTTGCATAATGTGAAAAAAGGGAGTAAACTGATCTACTTTCCCTTGCCAGCCACTTTGCTGCGTAGACAGCTTTCTTTTGTTGGCTTTATTTAAAAAGCAGTGATAAGCTGGGCATGGTGGCTCATGTCTGTAGTCTCAGCTACTCAGGAGGCTGAGCAAGAGGATCTCTTGAGCCTATGAGTTCAAGATGAATCCGGGCAACATAGCAAGATCCCACATCTCTAAATAAAAATAAAAATAAAAACAAATTTAAAACCAGTGGATAAATATGATAGCTTTTACTGAATTCTGTCTTTACCCAAATGCCTGGAGAAGAAATTAAATGTATCTGAAAGATAATTCCTTATGAGTATCATTAGTATTACATCTAAAAAAGTAACATTTATTAATATAGTATTTACAGTAAACATTAATAACATTTATTAATATAGTATTTACAGTAAACAATAAAAATGTTATGAATTATTAAATATAAATGCAAAGTTAAGCATTTTCTAAACAGCCTTATCATAAATAATGATAAAAGCTGCTTTTGCCTCAGAGCACCCTTCTCCCATTACAGATTTTGGCAAATATTAATTTGTTAAAGTGGTGTAAAGCATAGCTTATACCACAGCTTGTCTTTATATGAATTTTCATGTATTTGTAGATAATAATATTTTCTAAAACAGAGTTCGGCAAACATTGGCTCTGTGGCCTGTTTTTGTGTGGCCTATGAGCTTAGAACCACTTTAAAAGGTTTTATTAAAAAAAAAAAAAAACAAGAATAATATGGAACAGAAATCATAAGTAGCCCTTAAAGTCTAAAATGTTTACCATCTGTCTCTTTACAGAAAATGTTTACCAAGCTTAAAATATAAATACATAATGTATAAATGTGGGAAGTTTCAGTTCCAGGTGAGACGGCATAATCACATGACACCCTGTCTCTCTCACTGAATGCAGCTGTTATAAAACCTGGACAGAATACATAGAATAGCTACTTGAGGATTCTGAAAAGTAAATAATAGCAGGTTGGGAGAGAAGACCAGATTTTGAAGTACCATCAAACTGGTGGCAAGTTTGCCATTTGTCCCCTTCTGTTGTCACCTGGCCTGGTCTCAATACAGCCTGAAACCAGCAGCAGACCTAAGTGTAGGTAGAGAGAGCTCCAGGAGAAACCTTCCAGTTACAAGCTTGAGAAGTGGAAATCATGTCTCCTTGTGGCAACAGTAGGTATAGGGCAGGGGTCCCCAATCCCTGGGCTATGGACTGGTAGTGGTCTGGGTCCTATTATGAACTGGGCCTCTCAGCAGGAGGTGAGCAGTGAGTGAGCAAGCAAAACTGCATCTGTATTTACCACGGCTCCCCATGGCTCGCATTACCGTCCAAGCTCTGTCTAGATTGCATGCTCCTTATGGGAATCTAATGCCTCAGGATCTGAGGTGGAGCCGAGATAGTGATACTAGTGCTGGGGAGCCATTGCAAATACAGATTAACATTAGCAAAGATGTTTGACTACACAGAGGCCATAATAAATCAATTGCTGCAGTCTCATATCAGAACCCTATCAGTGAGTGGCAGGTGACAATGAAGCTGCATCTGGTGGCAGGCTTTATAGTGGCAGGTAAGCTGATATACTTCAGTTGTGCAGCTGCATTTGGTGGCAGGCTTTAAGTCAGAATCCAACCCTTATTTTAGTCTGTGTATGGCCTGCCCATTATTTGATTTACCACTTCCATCTGCACCTCTTTCCCGCACTGCGCACTTGTCTCAGTCACAGTTTTGGTAAGCCTGCAGGCTAACCCTAGCCAAAATGAGTAAAAAACAAATGCCACTGGAGAGCTTCTTTGAAAAGGGGGAAAGACTCAATGACGAGACAGCAGAAGACTCTAAGACTGTCAGCAAAAAGAAAGCTGCATTTAAAAGAAATACCAAGAGCAAGATTCCTTCTTAAATTATGGGTTTGTTGCACCGGATGATTCACATTCTCCAAGCCCACTTTGTATAATATGTGGCAAGCGGCTATCCAGTGAAGCCATGAAACCTTTAAAACTGCTTTGTCACATGGACACCACGTACCCTTCATTAAAAGACAAGCCTTTGGAGTATTTCAAAAGAAAAGAGCGTGAACACGAACAGAAGCAATTATTGAAGGCCACCACTTCATCAAATGTGTCTGCACTGACAGCATCATTCTTAGTGGCTAACCACATTGCTAAAGCTAAAAAGTCCTTTACTGGTGAGGGGTTGATCCTGCCTCCTGCTAAGGACATTTGTTGTGAACTTTTAGGAGAAGCTGTATTCGAAAGGTGGCACGTCTTCCTCTTTTAGCTAGCACTGTAACTAGATGAATTAATGAAATAACAGAGGATATTGAAGCACAATTGTTAGGATTAATGAATCACTGTGACACACAATCCAGGTTGACGATTCTACTGGTGTTAACAAGGCAACAGTGCTTGTTTTTGTGCGATATATTTTTCAGGAGGATGTATATGAGGATATGTTATGTGTACTTTTGTTGCCAACCAACACCACAGCTACAGAACTATTCAAGTCTTTGAATGATTACATGTCAGGAAAACTGAATTAGTCATCTTGTGTTGGTATATACATGGACAGAGTGGCTACCGTGACTGGACGGCTTTCTGCTTTCACTACTTGGGTGAAAGAGGTCACTTCTGAATGAGAGTCTGCACACTGTGTCATCCATAAAGAGATGCTGGCTAGCTGAAAAATGTCACCCAAACTTAAAAACATTTTGAAGGACATGATTAAAATTATCAGCTACATTAAAGTACATGCTCTTAACTCTTGTCTGTTCACGCAGCTCTGTGAGGAGATGGACACAGAATACACACATCTTCTCTTATACGCAGAAGTGAGATGACTTTATAAAGATAGGTCACTGGCCAGAGTTTTTCAGTTACAAGAGCTGTTCCAGAGATTTCTTTTAGAAAAACAGACATCACTGGCAGCACATTCAGTGATACAGAATGGGTCACAAAACTTGCTTACTTGTTTGACATATTCAGCCTCCTCAACAAACTCAATCTGCCACTTCTGGGGAAAACAATAACTGTGTTCGAGTTGGCAGATAAAGGGGCTGCATTCAAAGTCAAACTGGAATTATGGGGGTGGCGAGTGAACATTGGGATTTCTAACACTTTTTAAACATTAGCAGAGATTTTGAAAGAGACTGAGCCAGGGCCTCCTTTCTCCCAGCTGCTACATGATCACCTCTCTCAGCTTTCAGAGTTTGGGCATTACTTCCCAACCACAAAAGGCCCCTGAATTGGGAAGGAATGGATCCTTGGCCCATTTGTGAGATCACAAATGACAGTGGCCTTGAAAGTATGTTTGAGACAGCTTCAAATCTCCATATGTTCTGTATTAAAGTCACTGTGAAATATCCTGTGATTGCCACAAAAGCTCTGGAAAGTCTGCTTCCATTTCCATCATCCTCTTTGTGAAGCAGGGTTTTCCTCAGTGACAGCAACCAAAACGAAATTACAGAGTAGACTGCACATAAGCAACACACTTCGGGTGTCACTGTCTCCCATCCTCCCCAGATGGGACATCTAGTTTCAGGGAAGCAAACTCAGGGCCCCCACTGATTCTACATCATGGTGAATTGTATAATTATTTCATTATATATTACAGTGTAATAATAATAGAAATAGAATACACAATAAGTATAATGTGCTTAAATCATCCTGAACCTCCCACCCCCACCCCATTGGAAAAACTGTTTTCTATAAAACCGGTCCCTGGTACTAAAAAGGTTGGACCACTTGTGTAGGGTAAGACACAGGTATCTAAAACTGTAAGAGAAGGGAACTCTCCTTTTTAAAAAAAAAAAGAATTTTTTTTGAGACAGGCCTTGCTGTGTGTTGCCAAGGTTGGAGTGCAGTGATGTAAGCATAGCTCACTGTAACTTCAAACTTGGAGTCTAGGGATCCTCCTGTTTCAGCCTCTCAGGTAGCTAGGACTACATGCGCTCCACCACACGTGGCTAATTTTTAATTTTTTTTTAAGAGATGGGGTCTTGCTATGTTCCTCGGACTGACCTCGAACTCCTGTTCTCAAGTGATCCTCCAGCCTCAGCTGTCCAGCATGCTGGGATAACAAGTGTGAGCCACCACACCCAGCTAGAACTTTTCTTTCTGTTTAGAGGAGCTGTAGTTACAAGAGGGTGGGGCATACCACCCTTACTTTTTTTCTCTTTGTCCTTTGAGGGCTGGTTGTCCCTCAGTGGAGAAACATTTGGTTGCAAAAAGTGTCAGAAGTGGGTAAATAAAGCCCCATCTTTCTTTGCAGAGCTGAAAAGGTGAGCCCCAGGGAACTCAGAAGTACTGGGGAGATCAAGCAGAATGTGGAACTTGGAAAAATGACCTCATAAAACTATAAACTCCTGGAGATGAAATAAATGGAGATGACAGAGGAGAGTCAGGGAACTCTAAGATCATAGAAATTTTTCAATCTGAAAAGCAGAGAGTCAAAAGACTGGAAAAAAATGAAGAGAGCCTGAGGGTCCTGTGGGACAGTAACAAAAGATCTAACTTTCATGTCAGTGGAGTTCCAGAAGGAAAGGAGAAGTGTGGTACAGAAAATTACTTAAAAAAATAATGGCAGGATTGCAGAGAAATTGCACCTCTCATACTTTTCAAGTAGGAATGCAGAATGGTGTAGCTACTGTGGAAAACAGTTGTATTTTATAAAGCTCATCATACATTTACCGTATGTCCCAGCAATTCTGTGGGTTTTTAACTCCACACAATGAAAAATTTAAAGTGAAATGGAAACCTACATTCACACAGATATCTGAACACAAATGTTTACAGTAACACTATTGATAATTATCAAAAGCTGAAAAAAACCCAGTTGTGTACATAGATGTTTTCCTACATGTGAAAAAATCTCTGGTGCATCACACAGTGGAATGTCACTCAACAATAAAAAAGGTATGAGCCGTTGTGTAGACACAGCAACTTAGAATCTCAAAAGGTTTTGTACTGTAACCTAAGTGAAAGAAGCCAATCTGAAGTGGTTACTTACTGACACCAAAAGCACAGACAACAAAAGAACTAGATAAATTGCACTTCATCCAAATTTAAAACTTTTGCACATTAAATGACTGTATCAATAGAGCACAAAGACAACCCACTGAATGGGAGAAAATATCTGGAAATCATATATATGATACGAGACTTGAATCGAGAGTACATAAAGAACTTTTACAATTCAATGATAAAAAGATAACCCAATTTTAAAATCATCACAGAGCCTGAATACATATCTCTCCAAAGGTGAAATACAAATGGACAATAAACACATAACATTATTAGCTATCAGGAAAATGCAAATTAAAATCACAATGAGACACCCCTTCATACTCTGTAGGATGGCTATTATTTAAAAAAATAAGTGTTGGCAAGGATATAGGGAAATTAGAACTCTTATTTATTGCTGGTGGGAATGTAAAATACTATAGCCATTATGAAAAACAATATGGCACTTCCTCAAAAAATTAAACATAGAATTACGTGATCCACCAAATCTACTTCCAGATACATACTCAGAAGAATTCAAAGCAGGAACTTGAACAGATGATGGCATACCCATGTTCACAGTAGCATTATTCAAAGGACAGAAGGTACAAGCAACCCATGTGACATTTAACAGATGAATGGATAAAGTACAGCACACACATTGAATGCAATATTATCAGCCTTTAAAAGGAAGGAAATTGACACATCCTACAACATGCATGAACCTTGAGAACATTTTGTTATGTGAAATAAGCCAGTCACAAAAGGACAAATATTTTATCATGCCACTTGTATAAGGTACCTATAACAGTGAAATTCGTAGAGATAGAAAGTAGAATGGTGGTTACCAGGGGCTGGAGGAAGGGGGCAGTGGGGAGTTATTGTTTAATGAGTTATATACTGTTATTTTGTTTAAGTGACATTTTAAAAAAGAACACTAGTAAATCAGTGGTTACCAGGAATCAAGAGTGGATGGTGTTTGTGCCTGAGAGAAATCACATGAGGGAATTTTTTGGATTCTGTATCCTGTATTGGAGTGGTCATTACTTGAATGTATACATGAGTTTCAAAAGATACACCCCCAAAAAAGTTAATTTTACTACCTTTCAATTTTAAAAATGTAATTAAAAAATATGTAAACATATAACAACATAATTAGCTTGTTAGGAGCTGTAGTGGTGGTCGGGCAGGCTTTGGGTCTATGCCCCTATATCAACAGTGAGAATAATTCTTTTTTTTTTCCCCCTTTTTGAGATGGAGTTTCGCTCTTGTTGCCCAGGCTGGAGTGCAGTGGCACATCTTGGCCCACTGTAATTTCCGCCTCCTGGGTTCAAGCGATTCTCCTGTCCTCAGCCTCATGAGTAGCTGGGATTACAGGTGCCCGCCACCATGCCTGGCTAATTTTTTGTATTTTTAGTAGAGATGGGTTTTGCCATGTTGGGCAAGCTTCTCTCAAACTCCTTACCTCAGCTTATCCACCTGCCCCGGCCTCTGAAAGTGCTGGAATTACAGGCATGAGCCACCGCGCCCAGCCAAGAATAATTCTTATATTGTTTTATATCTTCATTAAGAAGTAAACTATGGGCCGGGCACAGTGGCTCACACCTGTAATCCCAGCACTTTGGGAGGCTGAGGCAGGCGGATCACGAGATCAGGAGTTCAAGACCAGCCTGACCAATGTGGTGAAGCCCCGTCTCTAGTAAAAATACAAAAAATTAGCCAGACATGGTGGTACACACCTGTAGTGCCAGCTACTCGGGAGGCTGAGGCAGGAGAATCGTTTGAACCTAGGAGGCAGAGGTTGCAGTGAGCCGAGATTGTGCCACTGCACTCCAGCCTGGGCGACACAGCAAGACTCCGTCTCATTAAAAAAAAAAAAAAAAAGTAAACTATGTCTTGCATTTTATAGCATCTTAAAGGGCTGGTTTTAATAACTTTAAATGCTAAACTAAAACTAATTTTTTATTAAGAGGTAATAAATGCATGTAATGAAATAATTAGAAAATACTGAATCACCTAGGTAAGAATACAAAAATCATTCCAAATTCCTGAAATCTTTCACCATTTTAGTACTTTTTATTACTGCTCTTTCTGTATGCACATATTTTTTCTTTAAGTAGTTGCTATTTTATAATGAGTTTTGTATTCTTTTCCCTTTAACACTGTATCTTAAACACTTTCCCATGTCATTAAAAATCCTTGCAAAGTATCATTTTAATAGCTGTTTCATAGCCTATTATGTAGACACATAATTATTTATTCAACTTTATTTCTTTTTTGGGGGCATTTAGATTGTTAATAATATCTCATTATTATAAATATCATTCTAATGAACATAAATTCAAGGCTCTCATACACACATAATACATTCTGTGTCTATGTATAAATATGTAGTTGTTTATTAAGAAATCTGAATTTAGACCAGGCACGATGACTCATGCCTGTAATCCCAGCACTTTGGGAGGCCAAAGTGGGAGAATCGTCTGAGCCAAGGAGTTCAAGAGTGGCCTGGGCAGCAAGGTGAGACCCCATCTCTACAAAAATTTTAAAAATTAGCCAAGCATGATGGTGCATGCCTGTGGTCCTGGCTACTTGAGAGGCTGAGATGGGAAGATTGCTTGAGGCCAGGAGGCCAAGGCTGTCATGAGGTGTGTTTGTGTCATTGCATTCCAGTCTGGGTGACAAAGCAAAATGCTGTCTCAAAAAAAAAAGAAGAAAAGTGAATTTAGTGGAGTATAAACATGACATTGTTTTCTTCATTCTCTTTCAACTGTGCCCTGTACTACTTCCCTTCTCTGTTAGATGCATGCATACTAGACAGATCTCATAGTTCAAGTGACTGTTCCAGTTCAAAACTGTAATCTCATATCCAGAGATTTCCCTTGCCTAATTTGGAGCCAAGCTTTGATGACTTGTGTGACCTGAAGTGGGGAGTGCTTATTACGATTTCAACCTCCCAGGTTTGATCTTAGAATACTCAGTTCTAAGTACGGGGCTCCCAATGCCTTTTCCAGGCCTAACTGCTCTGGGGTAGATGCCTAAAGAGGAGATTAAGGGGGAAAACCCAAATGCCTCTACTTCCCCACCCATATTTGTGGTCCCCGTTTTGGGTGGTTTGACTGCCTCCATTTAACACATGTTCAGTCAGTCTCTCCTTCCTGCAGGTACCGTCCGGTCTTTCCAGATGAACGTCTTGGAGTCTTTTCTCCTCACTTGGCTTCTGCTTCTTCTCATGTTCAGTCAGTCTTTCCTTCCTGCGGGTACCGCCCGGTCTTTCCAGATGAACCTCTTGGAGTCTTGCCTCCTCGCTTGGCTTCTGCTGCTTCTCATGTTCAGTCAGTCTCTCCTTCCTGCAGGTACCGCCCGGTCTTTCCAGATGAACGTCTTGGAGTCTTGCCTTCTCACTTGGCTTCTGCTGCTTCTTGGGTTGGGTGTTGATTATGGTAGGACCTTTTTGGTGGCCTTAATTGTTGGCATCTTTCTTTAGAATATAGGGTACTAAATGCCTTTTTTCCTTTCAAATTTGACTCTTCATTGTGAATCTTGAAGAAACTTGTTTCAAATGCATATATAAAGTTTATATCAGCTACTGAAACCATTGCTAAGCATTTTTTAAATTTTAAATGACAATGCATTTCTTAGCCAGACAACTGCATAGTAGATACATAGTAGGAAACCCTAAGTCTCAACTGCATAGTAGATACGTAGTAGGAAACCAGAAGTCTATCAGGACCCAACAAAGTTTCTTTTAAAACAAAACAAAACAAAAAATGCTTCTGCTATAGCAAAAACTTACTAAACAAAAATGGTGACTTTTACTCATTCATTTCCTCGGACATCCTTCAGTCTGTCTTCTGTACCAGGAGTCAGCAAACCAAATCCAGCTCTCCACCTGTTTTAGTAGACAAAGCTTTGTTAGAATACAACTGTGCTCATTTATGTATTGTGTACGATTTCTTTTGCACCAGAACAGCAGAAATGGAAGAATTCTGACAGAGGCCGTTTGGCCTGCAAAGCCTAAAATATTTACTGCCTTACCGTTTACAAAGAAAGTATGCCAACTCCTGTTTCATACTCTTCTAGAATTCTTTCTAAAACATAGATCAGATATACCATTTATATGCTTAGAAACATTAAATGGCCTCTCACTGCTGACAGGGTATTTTCTAAGATCTTTACCTTTAAATCCCTTTACGACCTAGTTGCAGATCACTACCTCAGGTTCAAATTCAGTCTTTCCTGTTGTTTTCAGTTGTGCAACTGGAAGACCAAAGTTACAAATAGCAGCTTGCAGGCTGAATTTGGCCCCGATCTTACTTTGTTGGTCCCAAATAGTGGTGGTGGTTTGTCTATTGAATCAGGATTTAAAAACTGGACAGTATCACATGGAAATCCAGATTTTTAGCTGTTCTTGACAAATCAGGAGTTCTGATGACATTGGCCCCACAGCCCTCGGTCTGTTAACCCTTAGTGTAGCAACTCTGCTGCCTCCATCCCTAGTGGTTGCTGTCCACCTCAGCACAACCTGTATCACACACGTGGTATAAGCATATGCATGTAAACCCAGTCCTCCTCACTTATACATGTTTCCCACTGTGGCCACTGTAGACATTTGAGTTCATAACCCTGGAGCCAGATATAATGAGCTACCTCATGGTCCCCTGATCCACGTTTTAAAAAAAAAAAATATTTTTTATTTCAATAAGTTTTTGGGGAACCGGCAGTGTTTGGTTACATGAGTAAGTTCTTTAGTGGTGATTTCTGAGATTTTGGTACACCCATCATCCAAGCAGTGTACACTGTACCCAAAGCGTAGTCTTTTATCCCTCACTCCCCTGCTACCCTTTTCCCTGATTCCCCAAAGTCCACTATATCATTCTTATGCCTTTGCATCCTATAGCTTAGCTCCCTCTTATGAGTGAGAACATACAATGTTTGGTTTTCCATTCCTGAGTTACTTCACTTAGAATAATGGTCTCCAGTTCCATCCAGGTTGCTGTGCATGCCATTATTTCAATCCTTTTTATGGCTGAGTTGTATTCCATGGTGTATATATATACCACAATTTCTTTATCTACTCATTGATTGGTGGGCATTTGGACTGGTTCCATATTTTTGCAATTGCGAATTGTGCTGCTAAAGACACGCGTGTGCAAGTATCTTTTTCGTATAATGATTTATTTTCTTCTGCGTAGATACCCAGTACTGGGATTGCTGGATCAAATGATAGTTCTACTTTAATTCTTTAAGGAATCTCCACACTGTTTTCCATAGTGGTTGTACTATTAATAGTTTACATTCCCACCAGCAGTGTAAGAGTGTCCCTTTTTCACCACGTCCACACCAACATCTATTATTTTTTGATTTTTTGATTATGGCCATTCTTGCAGGGGTAAGGTGGTGTCTATCACATTGTGGTTTTGATGTGCGTTTCCCTGATCATTAGTGATGTGGAGCATTTTTCATGTATTTGTTGGGCACTTGTATATCTTCTTTTGAGATCGTCTCTCCATGTCCTTATTCCACCTTTCAATGGGATTGTTTTTTTTTCTTCCTGATTTCTTTGTGTTTCTTGTAGATTCTGGATATTAGTCCTTTGTCTAATGTATAGATTGTAAAGATTTTCTCCCACTCTTTGGGTTGTCTCTTTACTCTGCTGATTGTTTCTTTTGCTGTGCAGAAGCTTTTTAGTTTAATGAAGTCCCTTCTACTTATCATTGTTTTTGTTGCATTTGCTTTGGGTTTTTGGACATGAAGTCATTGTGTAAGCCAATGTCTAAAAGGGTTTTTCCTATGTTATCTTCTAGAATTTTTACAGTTTCAGGTCTTAGATTTAAGTCCTTGATCCATCTTGAGTTGATTTTTGTATAAGGTGAAAAACGAGGATCCAGTTTAATTCTTCTACATGTGGCTTGGCAATTATCCCAGCACTATTTGTTGAATAGGGTGTCCTTTCACCACTTTATGTTTTTGTTTGCTTTGTCAAAAATGGTCTGTAAGTATTTGGGTTTATTTCTGGGTTCTCTGTTCTGTTCCATTGGTCTCTGTGTCTATTTCTATACCAGTACCATGCTGTTTTAGTGACTATGGCCTTATAGTATAGTTTGGAGTCAGGTAATATGATGCCTCCAGAGTTTTTCTTTTTGCTTAGTCTTGCTTTGGCTGTGTGGGCTCACTTTGGTTCCATATACATTTTAGGATTTTTTTTTTTCTAGTTCTGTGAAGAATAATGTTGGTATTTTGATAGAAATTGCACTGAGTTTGTATTTTGCTTTTGACAGTATGGTCATTTTCACAATATTGATTCTGCCCATCCATGAGCATGGGATATGTTTCCATTTGTGTGTGTTGTCTTACGATTTCTTTCAGCAGTGTTTTGTAGTTTTCCTTGTAGAGGTCTTTTGCCTCTTTGGTTAGGTATACTCCTAAGTATTTTATTTGATTTTTTGCAGCAATTGTAAAGGGGGTTGAGTTCTTCATTTGATTCTCAACTTGGTTGCTGTTGGTATATAACAGAGCTACTGATTTGTTTCTGTTAGTTTTGTATCTTGAAACTTTGCTGAATTCATTTATCAGTTATAGGAGCTTTTTGAAGGAGTCTTTAGGGTTTTCTAGGTATATGATCATGTCATCAGCAAACAGTGACAATTTGACTTCCTCTTTATTGATTTGGATGCCCTTTATTTCTTTCTCTTGTCTGATTGCTCTGGCTAGGTCTTCTAGTACAATGTTGAATAGAAGTGGTGAGAGTGGGCATCCTCCTTGTCTTGTTTCAGTTCTCAGTGTTCAAGTTTTCAACTTTTCCCCATTCAGTATTATGCTGGCTGTGGGTTTGTAATCATGGCTTTTATTACATTAAGGTATGTCCCATTTATGCTGATTTTGCTGAGGATTTTAATCTTTAAGGGATGCTGACTTTTGTCAAATGCTTTTTTCTGCATCTATTGAAATGATCATGTGATTTTTGTTTTTAATTCTGTTTATGTGATGTATCACATTTATTGACTTGCATATGTTAAAGCATCCCTGCATCCTGGTATGAAACCCAGGTCACAGTGGGTTATCTTTTTGATATGCTGTTGGATTTGGTTAGCTAGCATTTTGTTAAGGATTTTTGCATCTATAGGCTGCGTGCGGTGGCTCGTGCCTGTAATCCCAGCACTTTGGGAGGCCAAGGTGGTTGGATCACCTGAAGTCAGGAGTTCAAGACCACCCTGGACAGCATAGTGAAACCCCATGTCTACTAAAAATACAAAATTAGCCGGGCGTGGTGGCACATGCCTGTAATCCTGGCTACTTGGGAGGTTGAGACAGGAGAATCATTTGAACCCGGAGGCAGAGGTTGCTGTGAGCTGAGATCGTGCCATTGCACTCCAGCCTGGGCAAAAAGAGCAAAACTCTATCTCAAAAAAAAAAAAAAGAAAGAAAAAAAGGAGTTTTGCATCTATATTCGTCAGAGATATTGATCTGTAGTTTTCTTTTTTTGTTATATTCTTTCTTGGTTTTGGTATTAGAGTGATGTTGGCTTCATAGAACAATTTAGGGAAGATTCCCTATTTCTGTATCTTGTGAAATAGTATCAGTAGGATTGGTACCAATTCTTCTTTGAATGTCTGATAGAATTCAGCTGTGAATCTGTGGTCCTGGAATTTTTTTGTTGGCAGTTTTTTTTTTTGTTGTTGTTTATTTTTTTTAATTGCCACTTCAGTCTCACTGCTTGTTACTGGTCTGTTCAGAGTTGCTATTTCTTCCTGGTTTAATCTAGGAAGGTTGTCTATTTTGAGGAATTTATCCATCTCTTCTAGGTTTTCTGTGTGCATAAAGGTTTTTCTATGCACATAAAGGTGTCAGAGTAGCCTTTAATGATATTTTGTATTTCTGTGGTATCAGTTGTAATATCTCCTGTTTCATTTCTAATTGAGCATATTTGGATTTTCTCTTTTTCTTCATTAATCTTGCTAATCATCTATTGATTTAATTTATCTTTTCAAAGAACCAGCCATTTGTTTCATTTATTTTTTTTTTTTTGTATTGTTTTTTGTTTGTTTGTTTGTTTCCATTGCATTTTGTTCTGCTCTGATCTTGGTTATTTCTTTTCTTCTGCTGGATTTGGGTTTGGTTTGTTCTTGTTTCTCTAGTTCTCTGAGGTGTTACTTTAGATTGTCTGTTTTTGCTCTTTCAGATTTTTTGATGTGGCATTTAAGGCTATGAACTTTCCTCTTAGCACTCCCTTTGCTGAATCCCAAAGGTTTTAATAGATTGTGTCACTATTATCATTCAGTTCAAAGAATTTGTTAATTTCCATCTTGATTTTATTGTTAACCCTGTGATCATTCAAGAGCAGGTTGTTTAATTTCTACGGTTTTGTGGGTTCCTTTTGGAGTTAATTTCCACTTTTATTCTACTGTGGTCTGAGAGAGTATTTGATATAATTTCAGTTTTCTTAAAATTATTGAGACTTGTTTTGTGGCCTATCATATGGTCTATCTTGGAGAATGTTCCATGTGCTGATGAATGGAATGTATATTCTGCAGTCGTTGGGTAGAATGTTGTGTAAATATCTCTTATGCTCATTTGATCTAGGGTATATTTTAAATCCATTGTTTCTTTGTTGACTTTCTGTCTTGATGACCTGTCTAGTGCTGTCAGTGGAGTATTGAAATCTCCCACTATTATTGTGTTGCTATCTATCTCATTTCTTAGGTCTAGTAGTAGTTGTTTTATAAATTTGGGAGCTCCAGCATTAGTGCATATATATATAGGATTGTGATATTTTCCTGTTGGACAAGTTCTTTTGTCATTATATAATGTCAAAATATAATGTCTTTGTCTTTTTTATCTGCTGTTGCTTTAAAGTTTGTTTTGTCTGATATAAGAATAGCTACTCCTGCTCACTTTTGGTTCCCATTTGTATAGATTAATTTTTTTCCCACCTCTTTACCTTAAGTTGATTTCAGTCCTTATGTGTTAGGCAGTCTCTTGAAGACAGCAGATACTTGTTTGGTTAATTTTTATCCATCCTGCTATTCTGTATCTTTTAAGTAGAGCATTTAGGCCACTTGCATTCAACATTAGTATTGAGATGTGAGGTACTATTCTATTCATTGTGCTATTTGTTGCCTGATACCTTTTCTTCCTTAAATTTATTACGTCTTTGTTTTATAGGTCCTGTGAGATTTATGTTTTAATGAGGTCCTATTTTGGTGTATTTCAAGGATTTGCTTTAAGATTTAGAGCTTCTGTTAGTTAGAACTGCTAACTGTGGTGCTGGTTTGGTAGTGGCAAATTCTCTCACTATTTGTCTGAAAAAGACTGTATCCTTCCTTCATTTATGAAGTTTAGTTTCACTGGATATGAAAATCTTGGCCAATTTTTTTTTTTTTTTTCTTAAGGAGGCAGAAGATGGGGCCCTAATCCCTTCTAGCTTGTAGGGTTTCTGCGGAGAAATTTGCTGTTAATCTGGTAGGTTTTCCTTTTTAGGTTACCTGGTGCTTTTTCCTCACAGCTTTTAAGATACTTTCCTTCATATCCTTTCCCCACTTTTTGATGGGGTTGTTTGTTTTTTTCTTGTATATTTGTTTGAGTTCTTTGTAGATTCTGGAAATTAGCCCTTTGTCAGATGAGTAGATTGCAAAAATTTTCTCCCATTCTGTAGGTTGCCTGTTCACTCTGATGGTAGTTTCTTTTGCTGTGCAGAAGCTCTTTAGTTTAATTAGATCCCATTTGTCAATTTTGGCTTTTGCTGCCGTTGCTTTTGGTGTTTTAGACATGAAGTCCTTGCCTGTGCCTATGTCCTGAATGGTACTACCTAGATTTTCTTCTAGGGTTTTTATGGTATTAGGTCTAACATTTAAGTCTCTAATCCATCTTGAATTAATCTTCGTATAAGGAGTAAGGAAAGGATCCAGTTTCAGCTTTCTACTTATGGCTAGCCAATTTTCCCAGCACCATTTATTAAATAGGGAATCCTTTCCCCATTTCTTGTTTTTGTCAGGTTTGTCAAAGATCAGATGGTTGTAGATGTGTGGCATTATTTCTGAGGGCTCCGTTCTGTTCCATTGGTCTATATCTCTGTTTTGGTACCAGTACCATGCTGTTTTGGTTACTGTAGCCTTGTAGTATAGTTTGAAGTCAGGGAGCGTGACGCCTCCAGCTTTGTCCTTTTGACTTAGGATTGTCTTGGCAATGCGGGCTCTTTTTTGGTTCCATATGAACTTTAAAGCAGTTTTTTCCAATTCTGTGAAGAAACTCATTGGTAGCTTGATGGGGATGGCATTGAATCTATAAATAACCTTGGGCAGTATGGCCATTTTCATGATATTGATTCTTCCTATCCATGAGCATGGTATGTTCTTCCATTTGTTTGTGTCCTCTTTGATTTCACTGAGCAGTGGTTTGTAGTTCTCCTTGAAGAGGTCCTTTACATCCCTTGTAAGTTGGATTCCTCGGTATTTTATACAGACATTTCTCAAAAGAAGACATTCATACAGCCAACAGACACATGAAAAAATGCTCATCATCACTCGCCATCAGAGAAATGCAAATCAAAACCACAATGAGATACCATCTCACACCAGTTAGAACGGCAATCATTAAAAAATCAGGAAACAACAGGTGTTGGAGAGGATGTGGAGAAATAGGAACACTTTTACACTGCTGGTGGGATTGTAAACTAGTTCAACCATTATGGAAAACAGTATGGCAATTCCTCAAAGATCTAGAACTAGATGTACCATATGACCCAGCCATCCCACTACTGGGTATATACCCAAAGGATTATAAATTATGCTACTACAAAGACACATGCACACGTATGTTTATTGCGGCACTATTCACAATAGCAAAGACTTGGAATCAACCCAAATGTCCATCAGTGACAGACTGGATTAAGAAAATGTGGCACATATACACCATGGAATACTATGCAGCCATAAAAAACAATGAGTTTGCATCCTTTGTAGGGACATGGATGCAGCTGGAAACCATCATTCTTAGCAAACTATCACAAGAAGAGAAAACCAAACACCGCATGTTCTCACTCATAGGTGGGAACTGAACAATGAGCTCACTTGGACTCAGGAAGGGGAACATCACACACCAGGGCCTATCATGGGGAGGGGGGAGGGGGGAGGTATTGCATTGGGAGTTATACCTGATATAAATGATGAATTGATGGGTGCTGACGAGTTGATGGGTGCAGCACACCAACATGGCACATGTATACATATGTAACAAACCTTCACGTTATGCACATGCACCCTAGAACTTAAAGTATAATAATAAAAAAAAAAAGATACTTTCCTTCATCTTGACTTTAGATAACCTGACGACTATATGTCTAGGCAATGATCTTTTTGCGATAAATTTCCCAGGTGTTCTTTGAGCTGCTTTGTATTTAGATCTCTAGCAAGGCTGGGAAGTTTTCCTTGATTATTCTCTCAAATATGTTTTTCAAACTTGTTGATTTCTTCCTCAGGAACACCATATTCTTAGTTTTGATCATTTAACATAATCCCAACTTCTTGGAGGCTTTATTTATTTATTTTGATTATCTTTTCTTTCTCTTTGTGGATTGAGTTAATTCGAAAAACTTGTCTTCGAGCTCTGAAATTCTTTATTCTGCTTGTTGGATTCTATTGCTGAGACTTTCCAGTGCATTTTGCTTTTCTCTAAGTGTGTCCTTCATTTCCAGAAGTTGTGATTATTTTTTATTTATGCTATCTAGTTCACTGAAGATTTTTCCCTTCATATCTTGTATCACTTTTTTGATTTCATTAAGTTGGACTTCACCTTTCTCTGCTGCCTCCTTGATTAGCTTAATAATCAACATTCTGAATTCTTTTCCTGGCAATTGAGGGATTTCTTCTTGGTTTCGATCCATTGCGATCCATTGCTGATAAGCTAGTGTGATATTTTGTGGGGGAGGGGGGTGGGTATTTAAGAACCTTGGTTTTGTCATATTACCACAATTGTTTTTCTGGTTCCTTATTTGGGCAGACAGAGGGAAGTTCTGAGGCTCAAGGGCTACTGTTCAGATTCTTTTGTCCCACCAGTTGTTCCCTTGATGTAGTGCTCCCCTTCTTCCCCTAGGGATGGGGCTTCCTGAGAGCCAAACTGTAGTGATTGTTATTTCTCTTCTGGATCTGGCCACCCAGCAGAGTTACCAGGCTCCAGGCTGGTAGTGGGGTATGTCTGCACAGAGTACTGTGATGCAAACTGTCTTCAGGTCTCAGCCATGGATAGCAGCACAGTTTTTCAGCTGTCTTTGGTGCCTGCCAGAGCAATCCGCTTCCTTCAAAGGGTCTGTGGGTTCTCCTGATCCACGTTTGTCTCACGTTACCTTATGCTGGTCCCTCTGCCTAGAAGATCCTCTTTGTCTTTCAAAATTCGTCATCCTTTAAGACTCAGCTTAGATATCACCTTCTTTGGTGATGAATAAAGCCTTCCATGTCAATTACTTCTTCCTCTGTGCCCTTGTGGCACTTTGTTCATATAAAGTGGTATTTCTTATGGTGTGTTTTAGTGTCTAGATTGTAATCTCAAGGGCAAGGTTTGTATCTTATTCATCTTTCTGTTCCTGGTTCTGTGTGTTGCTTGACAGAGTGGGGATTAAGTAAATGTTGCTATGTTGTATGGTGTTAACATCTAAAAATTAGGAAGGTAGTAAGGGATTCATTGGGCAGAGAGAAAAATTCTTATTTTTCCATCTTAAATGTATATTCTTTCAGTGTTTCACTTAGTTTCTCTTTTTTCTCCCCTTAGTATACAACACGCTCATTTGTGTTTCTCAGACAACTGATACTTCATTTTCCTTATATAAAGATCACCAACATGTAATACCTGTGTCCAGAGTCATAAGCTAGTAAGGTGGTGGAAGTGAGGTTTGTCCGCCTTAAGTGCTCAGACACGTAGCTACTTGGCCACTCCTTACCATGTGTGTGCCCATGAATAAGTTAGAGTTTTCTGAGTCTCAGTTTATAAGTGTAAATAAAGGATAATAATAGCACCTACCTCATAGGGTTCTTGGGAGAAATGAATAAGAATATCTATGTGAACACTTAGAGCTTGGCCCAAAGTAAGTACCCAATAAACAGAGCTGCACCATCAATTATTATTACTACTTTATGTTATGTAGGAGACATACAGATAACTTTTCTTTTCTTGGTTTAGACTGTTAGGAGTCATGGAAATTAAGAGTTTTGGGCCGGGCGCGGTGGCTCAAGCCTGTAATCCCAGCACTTTGGGAGGCCGAGACGGGTGGATCACGAGGTCAGGAGATCGAGACCATCCTGGCCTACACGGTGAAACCCCGTCTCTATTAAAAAATACAAAAAACTAGCCGGGCGAGATGGCAGGCGCCTGTAGTCCCAGCTACTCGGGAGGCTGAGGCAGGAGAATGGCGTAAACCCGGGAGGCGGAGCTTGCAGTGAGCCGAGATCGCGCCACTGCACTTCAGCCTGGGCGACAGAGCGAGACTCCGTCTCAAAAAAAAAAAAAAAAAAAAAAAAAGAGTTTTGGCCCATCTTTAAAAGCTGTCTGCCAGTCCACACTTTATATAGTCGTAGAATATTACATTTGGAAGGGATTTTGGTGGACAAGTGGTCTAACAGGTGCTTATCCAAAGCAGCAGTCCTCTCTGCAGTTTTCAGTCAAAGGTAATTAGTCATCTAGAGACTGTCAGAACATTTATAGTAATATAAGCTGCCACTTTAGAAGGAACATGTGATTGTTTAAAAATCATGTATGGGGTGCTTTTTTTTTTTTTTTTTTTCTTTTTTTGGTTCTGTCTTCTGTAAGATTGTAAAAATCCTTCATTCACACTGTAATCCTTAGTCCTTCAAAATATCTGGACAGACTAACCTCTGTAGTAGTGGTTCTCAAAATGTGGCCCAGGGATCCTTTTTAACTCAGACACTTTCCCCAGAAATCTTTCTTCTTTTATCCCCTTTCTTTTAAATCAGAGAATCTATGAAGACCCTGGTAGTGTAGACTAAGTTCTTTATGTGCATTTTTCTGTAGCAAGACTCAGTGACCTAAAAATGTTTAAGAATCACTGGCTTGGACATGCTTGTGATTACATTTTGCCCTGAGATGAATTATGACATATGCATCTCAACGGGACAAAAAAAAAAGGGTTAAGAACCACTAATTTTTAGTTTTATCATGATGATAAGAAAGTTATTGAATAAAATGGTTAGGAATTACGCAAAAAGGGGGAAATCTGAGAGTTAAAACAGAGATAGAGACATAAAGTTCACCTGTGTCTACCGAGCCACTGCCCTGACGTCTTTTGTAGAAGTCTTCTGTCTGCTTAGGGAATGGTTTCTGACATTATAAGCAATGCTAAGCAGAAAGTAAAGGTCTTTTTTTTTTTTTTTTTTGAAAACATGTATGCTCCAGAATAAGGAATAACTGTTTTGTCTTGCAGTGGATAATCACTTTAGTTAAACATATATAGTATTGTGACTGTTATATATTCAGATACACACATATGCACACGTACAAACATGGTGCTTAACATAGTCCTATATCCCCTTCAAGATCAACCCCATCCCTGTTTGTTTTTCCCTTACTGTACCAAGTCATATACTGTGCTATTGTTAATATAATAGATAATACTCTCTCCTCGAAATAGTCATCCTGTCTCCTTAAGACCACAAAATGTTATCACATGGGAAAGCACTATTGGAGTGCAGACTAACTGAGAAGTAGGCAGAAAAACCTAGTAAGTTTGCTTTTCTGAGTTCTCTTAAATCATTGTCACCCCAAATTAATTTCCTTTGCAAGTTTTGATAAAACTCATCCACACTTATATTTTGTTTTTGTACACAGCTATCTGTCTTGTCATTAGCCAATTAAATAATCACAGTAATGCCTATGAGATATGTAACATTTCCATAATTTTGCACAATATCTAAAATAAAAAGTATAGCTATACATATATTTTAAAATTCAGTAGAGGGCACAGTACCATATATTAAAGATGCTAAAATTTGAATAAAAGTATAAACTATGTTTTAAAACATTTTTGTGTTTTTTTAAAACTTAAATTGATAAAATCATTGAAGGCATCCTAATAATGAAAGTTGCAGGGGACGTAATTGTTTTATATATTTGAAACATATATTGTGCAGAATTAAGAGGGGAATTGAAGGCAGGGACACATGCTGATGCCTTTAGCCTTTTTTTTTTTTATTTTTCAACATAAAAGATATAAGGTGCCGTCTCTGCCAGTGAGCTACCTGCTTCAATGCAAATTAAAGTCTGTATGGTGTATGGACTTAATAAGGTGAACTAAGCATTGCTTTTTTTTCCTCTCAGAACTTCTACTTAAGGATTGGCATAAAGTGAGAATTCCTCCAGTATTGTCCAACCTTTCTCACTTAGGATTTGGTACTGCATCGTGCCCAAGTGGGTGTTGAATAAATGCTGTTGATGATGATAAAATAATTTTTTTAGGATGAATTCTCTTTATGTTTATGTGGGGCACAATTCTCACGGTGCTCTCAGAGTCTTTGGAAAACAGAAATCTTGTTTGAACTTCAACTATTGTACTGTATAAATTTTGCCTGTTAAGCTACTATAATTTTATATGAATCTTCTTTTTTTTTTGAGACAGAGTTTCACTCTCGTCACCCAGGCTGGAGTGCAATGACGCGATCTGAGCCGACTGCAACGTCTGCCTCCTGGGATCAAGCGATTCTCCTGCCTCAGCCTCCCGAGTAGCTGGGTTTACAGGCATCTGCTACCACACCTGACTAATTTTTGTATTTTTGGTAGAGACGAGGTTTCACTGTGTTGGCCAGGCAGGTCTCAAACTCCTGACCTCAGGTCATCCGCCTGCCTTGGCCTCCCAAAGTGCTGGGATTACAGGCGTGAGCCACCGTGCCCAGCCATGAATTTTTTAAAAATTGGTTTATTTGGCACAGTGCAAAATCCTGTAAACATTTGAATGTAATATAATGGATTTTAACTGGAATATTTAGGAAGAGTAAGAGTCATTGAATTTGAATAATAAACACAAAGACTTTTCAAGGGTGTAATTTGAGTTTAGGAGTTTTATGAATAGGACTCATTCACTGTATATTTACTTGCTGCTAAATGACAGGATAATTGTTATTGCATAGAGTGTTTGAAAAATTAGAATGTTAGCACAACATCCTGAAATTGTCTCTGTGTAGATATATATTGTCTGAATGCATGTGGCAAGCAGTTTTATTTTGGACTCATGAAAACATTAATTTCTAAACATTTTCTTAGTTTCCTTTAAATCAACAAACTTCATGAGAAAATATCACTGTTTCCTTGCAGGGTGGGTGTAGGAAATGATGTACTCTGCTCCAAGATATGCTTTGGGGAAATTACTTGGAAGTCAAGGACTCTCAAGTAGAAAAACTTCAACTTCAATTTGTTATAACATGTTCTATAAATCTATTAAATCTTGACATGTGAAGACATGTAAATGTGGCATTCGAAACAAAGAGCTGTAGAGGTTTTCCCCTTTCACAGTAGGGTCACTTACTAGATAATTTGCATTGATTGAATATTTGAAAAATAGTCTAGAATAATTGTATTATCTTCTTGCTTTCTCATCATTAATATTATATATATTACTTTCTTTCAGTTGGATATGTCAAGTGACCAGATAGCTGCCAATCTGCAAGCAGTTATTAATGAAGTTTGTAGGCACAGATCACTGAATTTTGGTAAGTGGTTTGCTGAGGGCAGACTTCCCTATACCCCTGTGATACTTTAAAATGTAAAATATGAAGAAAAAAGTCAAGTTAACATGCAAGTATAATAGCAAAATGTAAAATATTAAATAAAAAATCAAGTTAACATGCAAGTATTATATTTCCAGGTATTAGATAAATAAATTTGATTCTCCAAAGGATTTCTCTAGCATTAATGAGGAATGCATCCTGAAACCTTTGTAGATTCCCACATTATTACTACTAATAAATGTAGCAAAGTTTGAAAGAAAACTATAACTGATTGCTTTAAACTTACAGTGATGTTAGGGACTAAAATTATTTCTAAAATGACATTTTGAAGCCAGGTCATTAACTTTGTCATTGGCACTAGCAGTTGGTTTTCTTTTTTATTTATTTATTTATTTATTATTATTTTTTTTAATTTTTTTTTTTTTATTATACTTTAAGTTCTAGGGTACATGTGCATAACGTGCAGGTTTGTTACATATGTATACTTGTGCCATGTTGGTGTGCTGCACCCATCAACTCGTCAGCACCCATCAATTCATCATTTATATCAGGTATAACTCCCAATGCAATACCTCCCCCCTCCCCCCTCCCCATGATAGGCCCCAGTGTGTGATGTTCCCCTTCCCGAATCCAAGTGAGCTCATTGTTCAGTTCCCACCTATGAGTGAGAACATGTGGTGTTTGGTTTTCTGTTCTTGTGATAGTTTGCTCAGAATGATGGTTTCCAGATGCATCCATATCCCTACAAAGGACGCAAACTCATCCTTTTTTATGGCTGCATAGTATTCCATGGTGTATATGTGCCACATTTTCTTAATCCAGTCTGTCACTGATGGACATTTGGGTTGATTCCAAGTCTTTGCTATTGTGAATAGTGCCACAATAAACATACGTGTGCATGTGTCTTTATAGCAGCATGATTTATAATCCTTTGGGTATATACCCAGTAGTGGGATGGCTGGGTGATATGGTACATCTAGTTCTAGATCCTTGAGGAATCGCCATACTGTTTTCCATAATGGTTGAACTAGTTTACAATCCCACCAGCAGTGTAAAAGTGTTCCTATTTCTCCACATCCTCTCCAACACCTGTTGTTTCCTGACTTTTTAATGATTGCCATTCTAACTGGTGTGAGATGGTATCTCATTGTGGTTTTGATTTGCATTTCTCTGATGGTGAGTGATGATGAGCATTTTTTTATGTGTCTGTTGGCTGTATGAATGTCTTCTTTTGAGAAATGTCTGTTCATATCCTTTCCCCACTTTTTGATGGGGTTGTTTGTTTTGTTCTTGTATATTTGTTTGAGTTCTTTGTAGATTCTGGATTTTAGCCCTTTGTCAGATGAGTAGATTGCAAAAATTTTCTCCCATTCTGTAGGTTGCCTGTTCACTCTGATGGTAGTTTCTTTTGCTGTGCAGAAGCTCTTTAGTTTAATTAGATCTCATTTGTCAATTTTGGCTTTTGCTGCCGTTGCTTTTGGTGTTTTAGACATGAAGTCCTTGCCCATGCCTATGTCCTGAATGGTACTACCTAGGTTTTCTTCTAGGGTTTTTATGGTATTAGGTCTAACATTTAAGTCTCTAATCCATCTTGAATTAATCTTCGTATAAGGCGTAAGGAAAGGATCCAGTTTCAGCTTTCTGCTTATGGCTAGCCAGTTTTCCCAGCACCATTTATTAAATAGGGAATCCTTTCCCCATTTCTTGTTTCTCTCAGGTTTGTCAAAGATCAGATGGCTGTAGATGTGTGGTATTATTTCTGAGGACTCTGATCTGTTCCATTGGTCTATGTCACTGTTTTGGTACCACTACCATGCTGTTGTGGTTACTGTAACCTTGTAGTATAGTTTGAAGTCAGGTAGCGTGACGCCTCCAGCTTTGTCCTTTTGACTTAGGATTGTCTTGGCAATGCGGGCTCTTTTTTGGTTCCATATGAACTTTAAAGCACTTTTTCCAATTCTGTGAAGAAACTCATTGGTAGCTTGATGGGGATGGCATTGAATCTATAAATAACCTTGGGCAGTATGGTCATTTTCACGATATTGATTCTTCTTATCCATGAGCATGGTATGTTCTTCCATTTGTTTGTGTCCTCTTTATTTCACTGAGCAGTGGTTTGTAGTTCTCCTTGAAGAGGTCCTTTACATCCCTTGTAAGTTGGATTCCTAGGTATTTTATTCTCTTTGAAGCAATTGTGAATGGAAGTTCATTCATGATTTGGCTCTCTGTTTGTGTGTTACTGGTGTATAAGAATGCTTGTGATTTTTGCACATTAATTTTGTATCCTGAGACTTTGCTGAAGTTTCTTACCAGCTTAAGGAGATTTTGGGCTGAGACAATGGGGTTTTCTAAATATACAATCATGTCATCTGCAAACAGGGACAATTTGACTTCTTCTTTTCCTAACTGAATACCCTTGATTTCTTTCTCTTGCCTGATTGCCCTAGCCAGAACTTCCAACACTATGTTGAATAGGAGTGGTGAGAGAGGGCATCCCTGTCTTGTGCCAGTTTTCAAAGGGAATTTTTCCAGTTTTTGCCCATTCAGTATGATATTGGCTGTGGGTTTGTCATAAACAGCTCTTATTATTTTGAGGTACGTTCCATCAATACCGAATTTATTGAGCGTTTTTAGCATGAAGGGCTGTTGAATTTTGTCAAAAGCCTTTTCTGCATCTATTGAGATAATCATGTGGTTCTTGTCTTTGGTTCTGTTGATATGCTGGATTACGTTGATTGATTTGCGAATGTTGAACCAGCCTTGCATCCCAGGGATGAAGCCCCCTTGATCATGGTGGATAAGCTTTTTGATGTGCTGCTGAATCCGTTTTGCCAGTATTTTATTGAGGATTTTTGCATCGATGTTCATCAGGGATATTCGTCTAAAATTTTCTTCTTTTGTTGTGTCTCTGCCAGGCTTTGGTATCAGGATGATGTTGGCCTCATAAAATGAGTTAGGGAGGATTCCCTCTTTTTCTATTGATTGGAATAGTTTCAGAAGGAATGGTACCAGCTCCTCCTTGTACCTCTGGTAGAATTCAGCTGTGAATCCATCTGGTCCTGGACTTTTTTTGGTTGGTAGGCTATTAATTATTGCCTCAATTTCAGAGCCTGTTATTGATCTATTCAGGGATTCAACTTCTTCCTGGTTTAGTCTTGGAAGAGTGTAAGTGTCCAGGAAATTATCCATTTCTTCTAGATTTTCTAGTTGATTTGCGTAGAGGTGTTTATAGTATTCTCTGATGGTAGTTTGTATTTCTGTGGGGTCGGTGGTGATATCCCCTTTATCATTTTTTATTGCGTCTATTTGATTCCTCTCTCTTTTCTTCTTTATTAGTCTTGCTAGCAGTCTGTCAATTTTGTTGATCTTTTCAAAAAACCAACTCCTGGATTCATTGATTTTTTGGAGGGTTTTTTGTGCCTCTATCTCCTTCAGTTCTGCTCTGATCTTAGTTATTTCTTGCCTTCTGCTAGCTTTTGAATGTGTTTGCTCTTGCCTCTCTAGTTTTTTAAATTGTGATGTTAGAGTGTCCATTTTAGATCTTTCCTGCTTTCTCTTGTGGGCATTTAGTGCTATAAATTTCCCTCTACACACTGCTTTAAATGTGTCCCAGAGATTCTGGTATGTTGTGTCTTTGTTGTCATAGGTTTCGAAGAACATCTTTATTTCTGCCTTTATTTCGTTATGTACCCAGTAGTCATTCAGGAGCAGGTTGTTCAGTTTCCATGTAGTTGAGCGATTTGATTGAGTTTCTTAGTCCTGAGTTCTAGTTTGATTGCACTGTGGTCTGAGAGACAGTTTGTTATAATTTCTGTTCTTGTACATTTGCTGAGGAGTGCTTTACTTCCAATTATGTGGTCAATTTTGGAATAAGTGCGATGTGGTGCTGAGAAAAATGTATATTCTGTTGATTTGGGGTGGAGAGTTCTATAGATGTCATTAGGTCCGCTTAGTGCAGAGATGAGTTCAATTCCTGGATATCCTTGTTAACTTTCTGTCTCGTTGATCTGTCTAATGTTGACAGTGGAGTGTTGAAGTCTCCCATTATTATTGTATGGGAGTCTAAGTCTCTTTGTAAGTCTCTAAGGACTTGCTTTATGAATCTGGGTGCTCCTGTATTGGGTGCATGTATATTTAGGATAGTTAGCTCTTCCTGTTGAATTGATCCCTTTACCATTATGTAATGGCCTTCTTTGTCTCTTTTGATCTTTGATGGTTTAAAGTCTGTTTTATCAGAGACTAGGATTGCAACCCCTGCTTTTTTTTTTGTTCTCCATTTGCTTGGTAGATCTTCCTCCATCCCTTTATTTTGAGCCTATGTATGTCTCTGCATGTGAGATGGGTCTCCTGAATACAGCACACTGATGGGTCTTGACTCTTTATCCAGTTTGCCAGTCTGTGTCTTTTAATTGGAGCATTTAGTCCATTTACATTTAAGGTTAGTATTGTTATGTGTGAACTTGATCCTGCCATTATGATATTAACTGGTTATTTTGCTCGTTAGTTGATGCAGTTTCTTCCTAGCCTCGATGGTCTTTACATTTTGGCATGGTTTTGCAATGGCTGGTACCGGTTTGTCCTTTCCATGTTTAGGGCTTCCTTCAGGGTCTCTTGTAAGGCAGGCCTGGTGGTGACAAAATCTCTAAGCATTTGCTTATCTGTAAAGGATTTTATTTCTCCTTCACTTATGAAACTTAGTTTGGCTGGATGTGAAATTCTGGGTTTAAAATTCTTTTCTTTAAGAATGTTGAATATTGGCCCCACTCTCTTCTGGCTTGTAGAGTTTCTGCCGAGAGATCTGCTGTTAGTCTGATGGGCTTCCGTTTGTGTGTAACCCGACCTTTCTCTCTGGCTGCCCTTAAGACTTTTTCCTTCATTTCCACTTTGGTGAATCTGGCAATTATGTGTCTTGGAGTTGCTCTTCTGGAGGAGTATCTTTGTGGCGTTCTCTGTATTTCCTGAATTTGAATGTTGGCCTGCCCTACTAGGTTGGGGAAGTTCTCCTGGATGACATCCTGAAGAGTGTTTTCCAACTTGGTTCCATTTTCCCCCTCACTTTCAGGCACCCCAATCAGACGTAGATTTGGTCTTTTTACATAATCCCATACTTCTTGCAGGCTTTGTTCATTTCTTTTTCTTCTTTTTTCTTTTGGTTTCTCTTCTCGCTTCATTTCATTCATTTGATCCTCCATCGCTGATACTCTTTCTTCCAGTTGATCGAGTCGGTTACTGAAGCTTGTCCATTTGTCACGTATTTCTCGTGTCATGTTTTTCATCCCTGTCATTTCGTTTATGACCTTCTCTGCATTAATTAGTCTAGCTGTCAATTCTTCCATTCTTTTTTCAAGATTTTTAGTTTCTTTGCACTGGGTACGTAAATTCTCCTTTAGCTCTGAGAAGTTTGATGGACTGAAGCCTTCTTCTCTCATCTCGTCAAAGTCATTCTCTGACCAGCTTTGATCCATTGCTGGCGATGGGCTGCGCTCCTTTGCAGGGGGAGATGCGCTCTTATTTTTTGAATTTCCAGCTTTTCTGCCCTGCTTTTTCCCCATCTTTGTGGTTTTATCTGCCTCTGGTCTTTGATGATGGTGACGTACTGATGGGGTTTTGGTATAGGTGTCCTTCCTGTTTGATAGTTTTCCTTCTGACAGTCAGGACCCTCAGCTGTAGGTCTGTTGGAGATTGCTTGAGGACCACTCCAGACCCTGTTTGCCTGGGTATCAGCAGCAGAGGTTGCAGAAGATAGAATATTGCTGAACAGCGAGTGTACCTGTCTGATTCTTACTTTGGAAGCTTCCTCTCAGGGGTGTACTCCACCCTGTGAGGTGTGGGGTGTCAGACTGCCCCTAGTGGGGAATGTCTCCCAGTTAGGCTACTCAGGGGTCAGGGACCCACTTGAGCAGGCAGTCTGTCCCTTCTCAGATCTCAACCTCCATGTTGGGAGATCCACTGCTCTCTTCAAAGCTGTCAGACAGAGTCGTTTGCGTCTGCAGAGGTTCCTGCTGCTTTTTTTGTTGTTGTTGTTTAGCTGTGCCCTGTCCCCAGAGGTGGAGTCTACAGAGACAGGCAGGTTTCCTTGAGCTGCTGTGAGCTCCACCCAGTTGAGCTTCCCAGCGGCTTTGTTTACCTACTTAAGCCTCAGCAATGGCGGGCGCCCCTCCCCCAGCCTCGCTGCTGCCTTGCGGTTAGATCGCAGACTGCTGTGTTAGCAATGAGGGAGGCTCCATGGGCGTGGGACCCTCCCGGCCAGGTGTGGGATATATTCTCCTGGTGTGCCCGTTTGCTTAAAGTGCAGTATTGGGGTGGGAGTTACCCGATTTTCCGGGTGTTATGTGTCTCAGTTCCCCTGGCTAGGAAAAAGGATTCCCTTCCCCCTTGCGCTTCCCAGGTGAGACAATGCCTCGCCCTGCTTCAGCTCTCACTGGTTGGGCTGCAGCAGCTGACCAGCCCCAATTGTCCGGCACTCCCTAGTGAGATGACCCCAGTACCTCAGTTGAAAATGCAGAAATCACCGGTCTTCTGTGTCGCTCGCGCTGGTAGTTGGAGACTGGAGCTGTTCCTATTCGGCCATCTTGCTCTGCCCCCCGCAGTTAGTTTTCTTAATCTTATTTATTTATTAGAGGAAAGAAAGAAGATCATTTTATTGTGTCATCAGAGTCATTTATAAATGAGGTGATTCATAGAGAATCACTCAACTCAGTTGAGATGCAGAAGCTGTGTAGTAGGCTAGAACACAGGTGTCCAGTTTCTTTATCATTGTGTTGTGTGCTGTTCAAATTCTTTCCTCAGACAAATTTCACTTGTGGATGGTTGAAGCCAAGCAAGGGTCCATTATACTTGATTGATTATTCATTTGTAGGCTTACCATGATAAGAATTTGTCAGGTTTACTTTTATAACTGAATTTATAATTAAAAGACACAATCTTAAGCTATTTTTCACCTTTTTTGGGAGTTAACCATACTAGTGAATAAATACCACCCTTGTTAATTCTCTTGTCCTAAATATGGCCATACTACTAAGTATTTGGATGTGTATGGATTCTTATAGTCCACAGAGAACTTTGATTTCAGTACAGGATCCTCTGAGACCATAGTAGGAGTAGATGACGGACAGCAAATCCTCAAAATGTTGTTATTCTCTTTTTGCTATTTCATATGAAGCCCCTTAGCATGTTTAAATGTTGTGATTCGCCGGGCGCGGTGGCTCAAGCTTGTAATCCCAGCACTTTGGGAGGCCGAGATGGGTGGATCACGAGGTCAGGAGATCGAGACCATCCTGGCTAACATGGTGAAACCCCGTCTCTACTAAAAAAAAATACAAAAAACTAGCCGGGCGACGAGGCGGGCGCCTGTAGTCCCAGCTACTCGGGAGGCTGAGGCAGGAGAATGGCGTAAACCCGGGAGGCGGAGCTTGCAGTGAGCTGAGATCCGGCCACTGCACTCCAGCCCAGGCGACAGAGCGAGACTCCGTCTCAAAAAAAAAAAAAAAAAAAATGTTGTGATTCTCATTTTGCAACTTTATTTTATTTTTTGAGACAGGGTCTCACTCTGTCGCCCATGCTGGAGTGCACTGGTTTGATGTCAGCTCACTGCAACCTCCGCCTCCCAGGTTCAAGCAATTCTCCTGCCTTAGCCTCCCAAGTAGCTGGGATTATAGGCGCCCGCCACCATGTCAGCTAATTTTTGTATTTTTAGTAGAGATGGGGTTTCATCATATTGGCCAGGCTGGTCTCAAACTCCTGACCTCAGGTGATCCACCCACCTTGGCCTACCAAAGTGCTAGGATTTCAGGTGTGAGCCATGGTGTCTGGCTGTCTTTTTGCTATTTTAAATGAAGCCCCTTAACATTGTTCTTATGAAAAGCATTTTAGTTTTTAGGGAACTTTACCAATTGTGTGGTAACACAAAGGTAGCATCTGTGCTGACTGTTTTAAATAAATATTTATGATATTTCCATCAAATGTAAATATCACCACCTGTTCCCTTCACTGTTGACTTTGCAATAAAATAAATTGTAGGTGATCATCTTCTGGAAGAGAGAAATGAATTATTAGTGAGTATATGTAGTTTCAAGGATGAATCTCTAATATTCTAGAGTACAACTAGTTTGTCTTCTATTCTAGAAATTCTAGAAATGAAACTGTCTTCCTCTTCTTATAATTCAAAATATTATACAGTAATACAAAAAGTTTAGTAATATAGTACTTTTTATGTGAAAATATGACATGAGTTCTATAAGTTTTCCTGTTACATATTTGTACAGCAGGTCCTTGAACAATATCCTTTTGTCCAATGTTATTTCATTATAACATTCATAAGAAAAAAATAGATTCCTGGCCAGAGCCACTGTCTGTTTGGAGTTAGCATGTTCTCCTCATGTCTGCATGGGTTCTCTGGGTACTTCGGTTTTCTCCCACATCCCAAAGATGGGCATGTTAGGTTAATTGGTACATCTACGTGGTCCTGGTGTGAATGAGTGTTGGGGGTGTGTACATGTGCCCTGCAATGAGATGCTGCTTATCTGGAGATCATTCCCACCTATGCTCTGACCTGCCGGGATAGGCTTTGGCCTCCCGCAACCATGGACTGGAATAAGGGAGTTGGAAGATGAATGAATGAATGCAAACTATTGTAAAATTAAAATGTGCAAAGTATATGATAATCATACAAATGCAGGACAATAAATGATGTGGTATGAAAGCACTCAGGGAGCCAATCATATTTGTTAGTTTGTTTTTGAACTGCATGATGGCAGAAGGCGCTTCTTACGGTTTTCATTTTGCAAACACTTAGTCTTTGATTTGAGTCACCACCACTATGACTCTTGTCACTCTGATTTACCAACAGTTGGGTAAATAATTATTGCTTTTATTAATCTTAAATGTATTTATAGTTCAAATTTATTTCAGTGGTTAATATTAGAAGTGTTTGAGCTCTTTATTTAGAAGCTCGGTGATATTTTTGTGACTAGAAATTTGTCTTCGAAACTTAACTCTTATTAATTATCCTGTGGTACAACTGATTTCTCTATAAGTTGTTTTGCTTAAATTTGCAGTTTCCAAGAACCTAGTGACAATATTTAGTGAGGGTTTACTGTGTTTGCTCATGAGGTGGCATTGTGATATAAAATCAAAGTCGATTCTCGTTTTTGTTTCCAGGTCCCTTTGTGATACGTGCTTTCCTTCGTAGTTCAACAAGTGAAGGTTTATTACTGAAGATTGATCCATTGTTGCCTAAAGAAGTAAAAAATGAAGAAAGTAAAAAAGACACCTAACTGTGTTGAATTGTGAAATTACTTTAAGTGGTTTAAGAAGCAATGGAGAAAATTATAAAACTACATAATTTTTACATTTGATGTCTCGTTATTGATCATACTTGAAAGTGAACTTTAACACTGAAAAATCTTAGTCATTTCAAGAATAAGAAAATAAAATTTTCTCTTTGTCTGAACCTGCCTTTTAGACCCTGTGACATTTTCTTTTTTAGAATCCAGAGTCTACATACTGGTAATTATAGCAGCAGTTTCTAGCTTGATAACTTTCCCTTGGGAGTCACAACCATCTGAGGGAATGGTAACATCCTCAGTTCCCATAAAGCAGAAAATGGCAGAATCATGAGGTACATCACAAATATAACTATTTTCTTTAAACAAAAAAAAAAAAAAAGGAAAATATGCATTCCAAAGAATTCTGAGTACTATTTTTGATAACATGAATATAGAAAATTGCTAAGTCACTAAAACGTGTATTGGGTAATCTCTTTTTAGGAATCGGTTTGTAATTATATATGTATATATAATATGTATATGTAATATATAGTTATATATTATGTAATTATGTAATATATGTAATATATTATATAATTATATATGATAATATATACATTTGTAATAATACCACATATTTTTATGATGCTTTGCAATCTACAAGGCACTGTATACAGTGTTTTCATATACGTGACCTCATTTGCTCCTGAATTTCTCTGCTTAATAGTATAACAAGTGTTTGGTTAGTGTTTGTCGAATGAATATTCCCATGAAGTAGCTAGAACAACTTCATTCATGGATTAAAAATCAGGCCAAGAAGTAAAGCATCTTGCATCAGGTACCAGTTTGCAGACTGATATTAATCCTTAAGTGCTTACTGATACATGACAAAATAAACAAAAATAAGGATAATTTTGGCATGCAATTGCTAGCTGTCCTTTCTTGGGAATGATTACTTGAAGTATCTTCCACCTTTTTGTGGGTTATTTGAATGAATTTTCTTTTATGAAATAATAGTGATGGTGAATTTGTTGGTGGGGTTTAAATACCTACTTTGTTTTTGTTTTGTTATTATTTTTTTCTCATTAATGAGTCTCATTTTATTTTAGTTTTGGTGTTGACTCACCAGTTCTAGCTTTTCAAGGTAAAATCTTTTTTGAAGAAGAGCTGGGTAACACAATTCTCACAATTACAAAATGTATTATTTTAAAACAATTAGATTTCTAATAACACAAGTTATTTTGATTCATTTTGCATTGATCTACTTGGGAACCATAAATCTGCCTAGAGCACACAGAATCAGCACACTCAACTTGGCCAAGGAATAGACATGTTTCAAGATGAAATTCATCACTACCAATGAAGTATTTATTCTTGCCAGGGCTGTTCTGCTTAAATCTAATCAAGCTTATAGACCTACATCTCAGTTTACAGAAGATACAAGAGATGGAGGTACAAATCAACTGACCTCAAGTGGGAATAAGTAGGCCAATTCAGAATGTGGGATGTGATGCAGTTCAACCCTCCCAGCCTCATAGAAACAAGCAGAAGGAGAAACCATTAAAGAGAATTCAGACGTAACAATTAATGTGGGTTAGTGATTAGAGCATAGTTTGAAAACATCAGCTATACAAGACATTTGAGGGAAAATTGATTAATATCTACTTTGTAAAGAAAATTTTGATAGCTCCATATAAGTCTCCCAAATTCTTTTTGAAATGTTAGTGATCTGAGAATTCCAAATGACTGAAGAGCCACAGTACCCCACTAAGCTTTTTTTTCCCCACAGGAAAATTAAAACTTAGAGTTTGCTTACCCAAAACAGCAATAACATTACTAGAAAACAATAACAGCAGTTACCTTTTATTGAGTGCTGCTATGGTTTGAATGTGTCCCTCAAAAAGTATGTGTTGGAAACTTAATCCCCAATGCAACAGTGTTGGGAGATGAGGCCTCATGGGAGATACAGGTCATGACAGCTCTGCCCTCATGAATGGATTAATGCCGAGTATAGTCATTGGAGATTCAGAAGAGAGGGAGGGTGGGAGGAGGATGGTGAGGGTTGAGAAATGAATAAGTACAGTGTACACTATTTGGGTGATGGTTACATTAAAAGGCCCAGGCCACCACTAAGCAATATATCCTGTTACACAACTATACTTGTACCTGTTAAATTTATACAAATTGTAAAAAGAATAATAATAATAAAAGGGCTTAAGACTGCAAGGAACTCTTGGGCATACCTTGCATGCTTGCTTGCTCTCTCTTCCTCCCCGGCTCGCTTCCTCTTTCCCTTTCTTGCCCTTCTGCCTTTTGCCATGGTATGACCACAGCAAGAAGGTTATCACTAGAAGCCAGCCCCTTCATCATGGTCTTCCAGCCTGCAGACTGCAAGAAATTAATCTCTATGCTTTGTAAATTACCTTCTCAGGTATTCTGCTATAACAACACAAAACAGACTAACAAATGTGTACTACCTTCTTATGTTTTAGATGCATCCTCTCATTTCATCCTCACAGCAATTCACTAAGCAATTCACTCCCATTTCACAGGTAAGGAAAGTGAAACTTCTGTGAGGTCTCCTAAGTGGCAAACTAAGATTTAAACCCAGATCTGTTTAATTTTAAAGGCCTTAGTCTCTTTTAGCCATTGGGCTATTTTACCTCTTTTTAAATATATATTCTAAGATCAACCATTTAATTGAGCAGCTTTAAAATTTTAAAATAATTTTAAATAATTTGAATAATTGCCTTCGGTTTCTTGGTATCTCTAGTTAATGAATTATGGCAGGGCTGATGTGAAGAAAGTAGAAGTAGAAGAGTTAGAGTGGGATGAGGAAAGAGTAACACAGGATGGAGAGGAAAAGATACCTACCTGTTTTCCACAGTTACTATCTTTTGAAAGCTTACAGATTAATCATTATTTGAAGATCTCAATTTACAAAGTAGAAGCTCTGCTATTTGTAGATTTTCTTTTAATCTACATGGACTATATTATGGATAAATATAGTCGTATTGAAAAAATTAAAAATACTGATTAGATATTTTGAAATTCATAATCTACTACTGAAGGATAACCAGCATTAATATTTTAGTACTTTGTTGTCTTCAGTTGTGAGTGTGTATGTATCTGTGTGTGCACATGTTATAAAGTAAGCATTTCCTATATTTAAAATGCCATATGAGGCTGGGCGTGGTGGCTCACGCCTGTAATCCCAGCACTTTGGGAGGCCGAGGCGGGCAGATCACGAGGTCAGGAGATTGAGACCATCCTGGCTAACATGGTGAAACCCCATCTCTACTAAAAATACAAAAAATTAGCCGGGCGTGGTGGCGGGTGCCTGTAGTCCCAGCTACTTGGGAGGCTGAGGCAGGAGAATGGCGTTGGCATGAACCCGAGAGGCAGAGCTTGCGGTGAGTCGAGATCGTGCCACTTGCACTCCAGTTTGGGCCACAGAGCGAGACTCCATCTCAGACCAACAAACAAACAAACAAAAAAGCCATATGAAAAGCATCATTTTAATGGTTGAACAATATTCCATCCTGTTGATGTTTTGTTTTATGGAATCATTCCTCAATTGTTGTACACTTAACTCCAGGATCCCCTTCCCCCCATTATTTACAGTGCTTTGGAGAAATCATTGGCGTGTAATTTATTTTCTAAGTTTTAGAAGTGGCATTCCTGGGTCAAAAGGTCTGATGTGACTAAAAGGCCTTATTATGTCTTAGAAAGGTAACTTATTGAGCAGAACAAACCAGAATAAGGAAATGTGATTCGAAAATTTGCTCTAGGCAGGAACATTCCAGGGTCTTATTAACTGGCCTATGAATAAATTACTCTCCACTCTTCCATTAGAATGTTTTTCCTATTGGCTAACTAGAGCTTTGTTGAATGTATGCTTCTGGAAAAAGAGTAAAATTACACTATATTACTCAATTTAAGTCTTTATATTTTTTTTCTTAGAGAACAGTAAATCAAATCTTTTTTTCCGCCGGGCGCGGTGGCTCAAGCCTGTAATCCCAGCACTTTGGGAGGCCGAGACGGGCAGATCACGAGGTCAGGAGATCGAGACCATCCTGGCTAACAGGGTGAAACCCCGTCTCTACTAAAAAATACAAAAAACTAGCCGGGCGAGGTGGCGGGCGCCTGTAGTCCCAGCTACTCCGGAGGCTGCGGCAGGAGAATGGCGTAAACCCGGGAGGCGGAGCTTGCAGTGAGCTGCGATCCGGCCACTGCACTTCAGTCTGAGCGACAAAGCGAGACTCCGTCTCAAAAAAAAAAAAAAAAAAAAAAATCTTTTTTTCTTCATTTTGTTTTTATTACAGCAAAATGAAGGGAAAAATTTTCCTTCATAAAATAAAGTTTATTTCTGTTTGCTTAATTTACAACAAGCAGAAAATAAGCTGGGTCTTGCTTTGATCCAAATATTGATGTTTTAAAAGCGGTACACAATATTTGTTAAAGAGAACTATAAAATGCCTTTTTAGAAGCTTCTGTAAGAAAAGTAGAAAGTTTAGCCCTACAACTTTCCTCTCCGCTAGAGCTACAAACTACTGCTACAGTTTTAAATACACTTTTTGTTGTTTCTATATCCAGGGAAGTCTTAAAAAAGTAAAGAAACATGCATATAAATGATTGCATAGCAGAACAGAACATGAACTGCAAACACTAAAGAAATGAAAGAAATACTATCAGATATACAAAGGTCCTACAATCAACCCCTTAAGCACTTCCCACAAATAGTATTTAAAAACCATCGTTTTGTTCTCAGTCTAATGCTCTCCCAACAGAGCTATCTCAGCTTACTGCCATTGTTTTGTTCTCTACAGACAAAGCCTAGGTTACTAAAAACAATTGAAATAAGTAATCCTCTTAAAGGAATTGCTTCTCCATAATTCTTACTTATATCTGTAAGCAAGCAATCTGAGATTTTAAAAGATGCTAGCTTTTTATCCAAAATGAGATTGGATATGTCAAGTCACTTTTGTCCCCAAAACAATCTTTCAGAGAAATACTAGAAATTATAAGTGGTAAAGGGTATTATTTCTTTATTTTCAGTCAAGTACTACACTGGTAGTCAAAAATTCAAAAGATGTGACTCTTTCTTAAAACTGACTAATCTTTTTTTCCAAAATCATTTTAAATTTCATGGCACCACAGAATCACCTAGAGTGAGTGTGCTGTTTTTGAACTTGTCTCACGTTAAATAAACTGAGGTGTGAAATGCAAGCCTCCTACATAAAGAAACAGGCAAGTTTTGATGCAAATGTATAGGCCAAATGCTGTAAGTGTCAACATTTCAGTTCTTTTACACTATACACCACACACACACACACACAGAGCCTACTTTGAAACAATTCACTTGCTTCTAAGGGCAGTAAGAAAACTAAGCAATATTATGGTCAACAGTACTCCTTAAATTTTAGAAAAACTACATAAGAACATTCTTTTCCCCTTAAAATTGTTTCTACCATTATTGACCTCCACAAATTTTAAGGTGAGTTTTTCTGATGTTTACTTGTTCCAAATATATAGCAACCAGAAAAAAAGTAAAGGCTCCATGTTTCAGTCAAAAACTTATATCTCCCTGAAAATACTACATGACTCAGTTGGCATTATTCCCCAAGACCGTGGAGTTAACAAAAGAACTAATCCACATTGTATCATAAATAAACTATTATCAAGAGCCTAGACATCTTGGTAAGACAGAAAGGTCTATGCTGAACCTAAATGTGTCTGAGCAATCAGTGTTGTACTGTGGCTACAACTTCACTTTTGTAACATTCTATCTTCTTTCTAAGTTAACAGTTCTACGAAATATGAATACGAAAGTTTATTTTTAGTAAGAATGTTGCAAATTATGGTCAACCAACATCTTTCACCAAATACTTAAAGCATAAAAATGAGAATCTTTACAAAAATATACAGAGACACAACAAATTGGTAGCTGCCCATATCATTAAACAAACTGGACTCTTAAGAGTGGCTTCTCAACAGCATGTCATTTTAATATAACCATTGCCTGGTACAGGGAAAACTAACAAGTGTTTGTTAAACATCATTGCAACATTGTATTCCTGATAATTTAAGTCAACCAATCTATGAACAAATGAATGATATGTGCCTAAAAGTGATCATAGTTTATACTATCAGTGGCCACTGGATTTAGGACTAGTCCAAGATCTTGATCTAGATTTTGACCTAGACCTAGACTGTGACCTTGACTGGGATTTGGAGCAGTGTGGTTCTTTTTTCCTTGATTCATTTTTATGTCTTGAGCAAGACTTGTAATGTGTTTTGGAATCTGTTTTAGAGGTGCCTCTAGTTTTGACATGCAATGCAGGCCTAGAACATGATTTAGCCTTCATTTCTTTTTTTTTTTTTTTTTTTTTTTTTTTGAGACGAAGTCTCGCTCTGTCGCCCAGGCTGGGGTGCAGTGGCAGGATCTCAGCTCACTGCAAGCTCTGCCTCCCGGGTTCACGCCATTCTCCTGCCTCAGCCTCCCAAGTAGCTGGGACTACAGGCGCCCGCCACCTCGCCCGGCTAGTTTTTTTGTATTTTTAGTAGAGACGGGGTTTCACCGTGTTAGCCAGGATGGTCTCGATCTCCTGACCTCGTGATCCGCCTGTCTCGGCCTCCCAAAGTGCTGGGATTACTGGGATTACAGGCTTGAGCCACCGCGCCCGGCCTTAGCCTTCATTTCTTTCTTGGGCTGGGACTTGGACCTTGATCTTGAATTGGATTTAGATCTTGAAAAAGAGCGATTTCAGTGTTGAACTCTGTCATTGTTGGAATGGCTTCTGCTACACCATGGTCTTCCAGTCCATCCACCCTTTCTAGGACTATTAGATCTTCTATAGATGTAAACAAAAGTTCGACTTCTTGATCTTCTTTCATAACGTTGGCTTCTAGAATCATAGCGTGAAGAACTGGCCGGGCGCCGTGGCTCAAGCCTGTAATCCCAGCACTTTGGGAGGCCGAGACGGATGGATCACGAGGTCAGGAGATTGAGACCATCCTGGCTAACACAGTGAAACCCCGTCTCTACTAAAAAATACAAAAAACTAGCCGGGCGAGGTGGCAGGCGCCTGTAGTCCCTACTCACTCGGGAGGCTCAGCTACTCACTCGGGAGGCTGAGGCAGGAGAATGGCGGGAACCCGGGAGGCGGAGCTTGCAGTGAACTGAGATCCGGCCGCTGCACTCCAGCCTGGGCTACAGAGCCAGACTCCGTCTCAAGAAAAAAAAAAAAAAGAAGAAGAACTGTACACACTCCTACCTTCCTTTGCTTTCATCTGATTTGGGGTCTTCCAATCCCCCTGTGCAAACTATTTCCATTTGACATCCACAAATCCACTTTCTGTCCAAATTAGGTAAAGCATCTTCAGCATCACGAACATCCTCCAGTTGAACATAAGCAACTCCTCTTGGACAGTGAGTGTAGATATCAAGTGGAACATACACATCAACTATAGGATCATAACGACCAAATTCATGCCATAAATCTTTGAACCTGCTGTTATTGGCTCCATTCCTGATGAACAGAGGCACCTTGGGGGACGCAGGGAGCTGGATGTGACCGCTATGTGAGTCTCAGCACCAGGCACCAGGGGATAATAAGGGGCTCAGCAAACTGTCCAGCTCCCAGCGGCTGATCCTCAGACACGCACAGCCAGAGGGCTCTACTACAGCTAAATCAATTCTTTTATGTAAAAGAGTAGGAATTTACTGGTTTTGTTGTAAATAATAGTGATTCTCAAACTTATAGCTTGTATCCAAATCACTTGAAGGCTTGCAAAACACAAATTACAGCCCCCCCGACCCCAGTACTCTGGGATGGACCTTGAACATTTGCATTTCTAACCAGGTGATGGTGATGATGATGATGATGATGCTTGTCTAGGGACCACACTTTGAGAACCACTGGTATCTATTAATAGTTCTTTTAACCCTGGCTGGATGTAAAAATCTCTGGCTTTGGTGCCAGCTTTATTTTAAAAATTTCACAAGTCATTCTGATGCACCAAAGTGGAGAATCACTGGTGTGTGCAATTAGCAAAGTTATGAAAGATATAAAATTTGCAATATAAGTCAATATTTTAAAAAGATAATGCACTGAACTTAAGAGCCAGGACTAGTTTATAACTTTCTGGACTATCCCTATGTGTAAATAATTTAAATTCTGGGTTCTTACCCTATGGGCAAACAACTCAAGTTCTGTGATCTTCTGTAAAACAAGAACATCATAGGATGATCATGAATGTACTTGCAAACCAAAATTTTATGATATATACCTTTTTAGCAGCGGGCATTTCACAATAAGAAATGATGTAACATTAATTAGCATTACTAATATAAAAACAAATAAAGATATAAATTTGATGGTTTTATTTGTACTGTTTCGTTAACTAGATGCTTAAGATGGGGTGGGGGGACCTATTAAATAATGATTGTTGGTTTTAAAAAAATCTTGTTAATTTTTTTACAGCAAGTAGTCAATAACAGTGTCCAGCAGGTGGCGATAATAGCCTTTCATACAACTTGAAAATAGTTGTGTACTTACTGGTCAATAATTGTTTTCTCACTTGCCTGTACAAATAGAAAGCACAAAACACTTTATAGGCCACCTGGAGCTTTATTTCTGAGTAAGTTTTTTGTTTGTTTATTTTATTCTATTTTGAGAATATAACAGAGGTTGCTTTAGGTTTCTGTGATCATGCATATTTAGAGGTTTGTAAAAATTATTTTTTTAACTTTTATTATAGAATTTTTCAAATATGAAGAAAATACAATAATGAATACCCCCACCTAGCATCAGCAATGATCAATATTCTGCTATTGTTCCCATTTTACCTGTCTCTTCCATCTTCCCAGCCACCAGCTTGTCATCATCTCTTCTACAGCACTTACAAGCAAATCCCACATATCACATCACTGAGCCTATAGAGCTTTAAAAATTGTCAAGCTATAATTACTAGATTTTAGGCGCATTATTTCAGAACCCATTGTTTTTGTGTTTTACTCTAGCAGTTGAGTACCGTTAGTTTTTGTTTGTTTGTTTTGTTTGGATTATATTTTTCACATAATAATGAACCAAACACCTACTACTAGTGCTTTGAGAACTGGAAGTAGGTGGCAGCATAATTAGCCACAAAAGGTTGTATGTGAATATGAATATTTTTAAAATAAAAAACTGATATATTCAATTAAATTTTTGTTTTTTACTTTAAAAAATTTTTTTTTTTTTTTTTTTTTTGAGACAATGTCTCCCTGTCACCCAGGCTGGAGTGCAGTGGTGCAATCACAGCTCCCTGCAGCCTTGGCCTCCTGTGCTCAAGTGATCCTCTCACCTCAGCCTTCTGAGTAGCTGGGACCACAGGTACATGCCATGGTTCTCACCATGCCTGGCCAACTGTTTTATTTTTTGTACAGATGGGGTCTCACTATGTTGCCCATGCTGGTCTCGAATTCCTAGGCTCAAGCAAACTGCCCATATCAACCTCCCAAAGTGCTGGAATTACAGGCACACACTCTGGTGCTTGGTTGAATTTTTATTTTTGAATAAAAATATACAATTAGAAATTTATTCTTATCAACAATAGAAGGTATATATGTATATCTTTTTATCCAAGGTATCTAAAAGAACAAAAAGTTTTACTGTATGGTTTTTATCTAAAAAAATGGAAGCATATTAAATTTTGGCAAGTAGAGAAATGAACATAATTAAGAATTTAAAGAAAGAACTCAATGACCCATAATTCCTAAAACAACCACTTAACATTTTGTTATATTTCTTTTTACTCTTTCCTGTGTGGAGGTCTCCCTCTTCCCTGAAATTGCATGCTTATGTTGGACATAGAGTAGAAGGGAGACATCCTGGCTCTGGAGGTTTTCCACATCTCTGACTCTTCAGTCACTTTCCATTGATAAAAAGCCAACCAAAAAAAAAAAAAAAATTCAAAGTATTTGCTAAATGAATAAAAGGCCTAACACTTTCTATATCTCATTATGTGCTATCTAAAACTTTCTTTTTTCTTTTCTTCTTTTTTTTTTTTTTTTTTTTTTAGGATAGGGTTTTACTCTGTTGGCTAGGCTGGAATGTGGTAGTATGATCACAGTTCACTGCAGCCTCGAACTCCTGGGCTCTAGCAATCATTCCACCTCAGCCTCCTGAGTAGCTTGGACTACAGGAGCATGCCACCATGATTGGCCAATTAAATTTTTTTTTTTTTTTTTGGTAGAGGTAGGGTCTCACTATGTTGTCCAGGCTGGTCTAAAATTCCTGGCTTCAGGCAATCCTCCTGCCTTGGCCTCCCAAAGTACTGGGATTGCAGATGTGAGACACTGTACTTGGCCTGTAAAACTTTTTAATTTTGTTATTATACTTTAAGTTTTAGGGTACATGTGCACAACATGCAGATTTGTTACATATGTATACATGTGCCATGTTGGTGTGCTGTACCGATTAACTCGTCATTTACATTAGGTATATCTCCTAATGCTATCCCTCCCCCCTCCCCCGACCCTACGACAGGCCCCGGTGTGTGATGTTGCCCATCCTGTGTCCAAGTGTTCTCATTGTTCAATTTCTACCTATGAGTGAGAACATGTGGTGTTTGGTTTTCTGTCCTTGTGATAGTTTGCTCAGAATGATGGTTTCCAGCTTCATCCATGTCCCTGCAAAGGACATGAACTCATCCTTTTTATGGCTGCATAGTATTCCATGGTGTATATGTGCCACATTTTCTTAACCCAGTCTATCATTGATGGACATTTGGGTTGGTTCCAAGTCTTTGCCATTGTGAATAGTGCCGCACTAAACATACGAACATACGTGTGCGTGTGTCTTTATAGCAGCATGATTTATAATCCTTTGTGTATATACCCAGTAATGGGATCGCTGGGTCAAATGGTATTTCTAGTTACAGATCCTTGAGGAATTGTCACACTGTCTTCCACAACGGTTGAAGTAGTTTACAGTCCCACCAACAGTGTAAAAGTGTTCCAATTTCTCCACATCCTCTCCAGCACCTGTTGTTTCTGACTTTCTAATGATCACCATTCTAAATGGTGTGAGATGGTATCTCATTGTGGTTTTGATTTGCATTTCTCTGATGGCTTGGCCTATAAAACTTTATAATACTGCTTCCAAAGTTGATTATTGCTTTAATGAAAATTATTCAAAATTTTAAGTGAAAGACAACAACCTGGTATTTCCCAAAGGGCAATCAATACCTGTATTCAGAAAACTTTGAGGAGTTGTACCACTCATGGTACAAGGAATTAATTTAGCTTATAAGTAAATCACATTTTAAATTAATAATTAAATATATATTTAATGCATTGTAGGATAAGATAACTAACATAAAGACCATGATTTCATGAAATTGTTTCCTAAGATGACATTACAATAGGTATTTACATTTATTTTTAAAACCCATTAAAAATATTAAGTAAGTTTGTAAATTATATAAACTGCCAAACTATTTTCCAGAGCAGCTATGTCATTTATATTCCCTCCAGCAAAGCATGAGTGTTCCAGATTCTCCACATCCTTGTCGACACTTGGAACTGTCTGTTCTTTTAGCTATTTTAGTGGGTGTGTAGTAGTCATATATGTTTTAATTGAGAAAATGAGTTATTTTGATGAGAAAGCATATGGGGAAAAATGATAGTAGTTTTCAAACATGTGCCATTTAAAGGATAGAGTATATGTATACAATGAAGCTTCGGAAGTAGAGCTAGGCAGGACTAACAGACTTTATAAAGAAGCAAATTCTGGCAAAAAGTAAGGCAAAACTTAAATGCATGGACTCTCTTGCATAATAGTAGTGAATATATTTATATCCAGCTGTATCAGTGTTCGTCAACTACAGTCAACAGAAATTGACTGACTTGATGAAAGTCATGTATTTTAAGGATATAGAGTGGGTCACAGAATCAAAGGAAAAGCCACGCAACTGGCACTTGGAAAGGATAGGAAGCAGCAGGGCAGCGTAGGAGATCTATGTCACAGAAACCAATGAACAGCCTCCTCAGAGAGCTACTGTCAAGGTGAATTAGTTCTGTTTTCTGACCTTGTGTCACTCAAGATTTAAATTCTAAGGGGAGAGAATATGCTTGGCCTAGTTTAGTTTACATGCCCACTTCTTGGTCAGAAGAAGGCAGAATTGATAATCTCACCAAAGTGTATGTGGTAGGGTAGAAGAAATTCCCCAAAGAAATATCGAAGTGACTTTACCAAAAAAATGGGCTACTGGGTGCTGGGCAGGCAAAATAAACAGATGCCACTACACTAGGTCACTACTTTTGATGAGTATTTAGGAGGAATTAGTAGTAGTGATAGGAGGAGGCACCAAAACTCTTTTAAGACCCATTAATTACTTGAATTTTTATTAAATGTCTACTCCTACAGTTCTATGAAATCAATAACTACATTGTATTGAATTCAAAATACTGACTTCATTACCCTGAAAGTGTTTTTACATACATAGCAAATATTCTTTGAATGCAAGAAAATTACTAATTGTTTTTTTAGAGGGGAGAGAGGGCAATTTCATTTTATTAAATATAAATAGAAACACATATATAATTACACATGAACAGATTTCTATGGTAAAAATATTCAATTGGTTGCAGTACACTGAGCTCCACAGAGAGGGTGCTGGGGCAAGTGAGAGCCATATGGGCACTGGGCAACTCTGTGCCTTGTTGAAGAAAGATAACTAACATGGGCAAAGTAGATCCTGAGAAGCTAAGAGGCAAAATGTCATCATATGTGTTCTTTGTGCCAACTTGTCAGGAGGAGCACAAGGAGCACCCAGATGCCTCAGTCAGCTCCTCAGAGTTTTCTGAGAAGTGCTCAGAGAGGTGAAAGACTACTTCTGCTAAAGCAAAAGGAAAATTGGAAGACATGACAAAGGTGGGTAAAGCCCATTATGAAAGAGAAATGAAAACTTATACATCTCTCCTAAAGGGGAGACAAAAAAGAAGTTCAAGGATCCCAATACACCCAAGAGGACTTCTTCAGCCTTTTTCTTATTCTGTTCTGAGTATCACCCAAAAATCAAAGAAGAACATCCTGGGCCTAAACATTGGTGATGTTGCAAAGATGCTGGGAGAGATGTGGAATGGCACTGCTGCAGATGACTAGCAGCCCTATAAAAAGAATGCTGCGAAGTTCAAGGAAAAATGTGAAAAGGATACTGCTGCATACCGAACTAAAGGAAAGCCAGATGCAGCAAAAAGGGAGCTGTCAAGGCTGAAAAAAACAAGAAAAAGAAGAAAGAGGAGGACAAGAAGATGATGAAGGAGATGATGATGAATAAGTTAATGTTAGCACAGGTTTTTTTTTTTTTTCTTGTCTATAAAGCATTTAACCTCCCTGTACACAATTCACTCCTTTTAAAGAAAAAAATTGAAATGTAAGTTTGTGTAAGATTTGTTTTTAAACTGTACATTGTCTTTTTTTGTACAGTTAACACACTACTAAATGTATCTTTAGATAGCCCTGTTCTGGTGGTAATTTCAGTAGGAACTAACCTTGCTTGGTACAGTATGGGGGTAGAGCTTGATGAATTTTCCCAAAATAAACGTGTACCTAGCACACAGATCAAGAAAGAGGATAATTTCAGCACCCTAAAACACTAAAAACAGCAATTACTTTTGCATCAAGTTTATGCACACATATTTATATCTTGTTCACTTTTGGTGAGCATATATATACACAAGGGGGATGAACATATATATAAAAAAGATGAACATATATACATGAGGAAGATGAGTATATATATAGTTTGGCAAATACACATATATATATTCACCAAAAGAAGTACACAAGATATATACATAAACATTCCTGTTGTATATATACCTACGCATGAACTTGCGGGATGGTAACATGCTCCATTACAATGCTCAACACTTTTCCTAAGTAGTTGTACCAATATACATTCCCAAAAGTGTGGAAGATTTTCAGCTGCTCCATATTCTTGCCAATACTTGGTTCATTATTTTTTTCACTTTAATCATTTTGCTAAATGTGACATTGTCCAGTAATTTTCGAGGAATTTTAAAATCCTGTGAGAGGAGGAGACAGAAGTTAGAATATCACTGTACATTGATTAAAGTTGTAATATGGTGATCTAGAGTTTTATGAGAATCATAAAATAACTTCTTAAAAATAAAAAGACTTAGAGATGGAAGAAATCTGTTACTTTCTGACTCCCAACAAGTTACTGTCTTCCCGGGGGAGGGATTAATTCCGTTTGGATTATCCAATGTAATGAAGAATCCTGTCAGGTTAATTAGGATACCCAGCTGATTTTTACCCTACCTCCTGTTTATATTTAAATCCCAGTATTTGGTAAAGTCCAGTCTATAAGGTTTTAATATTTTATTTCTGACACATGCAATTTAAATATTACTGCTCTTAGCTAGAATAGAGTCTGCAAATTTATGGCACAGATTCTTACCATTCCCCATCTCCCATCAGGCACATGACAGACGATGTGAATCACAGAAGCCTTTCCCACTGATTTCTATGAGGTCTCAGGGTTGCTTTTTCCTCAGTATAATGCTCCACACAATCACACTGTTGGTTAGAAGTGTCATGGAAGATTCAAACACTTTTGCCTCCTGTACCTTAAGGTACAAGGTAATTTGCTGAATCTTACAATCTTCCCAAGTTATTGTTGGTTGTCCCTGTATGAGACTGATTGAAATTTGGGAGGCCAAGGCGGGCGGATCACCTGAGGTCGGGAGTTCAAGACCAGCCTGATCAACATGGAGAAACCCCATCTCTACTAAAAATACAAAATTAGCCAGGCATGATGGCGCATGCCTGTAATCACAGCTACTTGGGAGGCAGAGGCAGAATTGCTTGAACCTGGGAGGCAGAGGTTGCAGTGAGCCGAGATCACACCATTTTACTCCAGCCTGGGCAACAAGAGTAAAACTCCATCTCAAAAAAAAAAAAAAAAGAAAAAGAAAAGAAAAAAGAAAGCTATAATTTAAATCTATTATGTTGTCATACTAACTGAGGAGCTGGTTTACTTTTAGTTTAAGTTTAATTCTGTTTAGTTTTAACATTTTCCTCGTCCTTTATATTTTAATTTTTTAATCTTTAATTTTCATTTGGACTAGGGAAAATTCTGAGAAGATTGCTGTAGCTTCATGGGTCAAAGTAATTTAGGGGAAGTGGGTGACAGAGGAGGAAAGATGATACAAATGGATTAAGCATAACCAGGCCAGGTGCAGTGGCTCACACCTGTAATCCCAGCACTTTGGGAGGCCAAGGCAGGTGGATCACTTGAGGTCAGGAGTTCGAGACCAGCCTGGCCAACATGGTGAAACCCCATCTTTACTAAAAATACAAAAAATAATTGGGCATGGTTGCAGGCACCTGTAATCCCAGCTACTCTGGAGGCTGAGGCAGGAGAATTATTTGAACACGGAAGGTGGAGGTTGCAGTGAGCCAAGATCATGACGTTACACTCCAGCCTGGGCGAAAGGGTGAGACTGTGCTTCCAAAAAAAAAAAAAGCATGAATCCTGACAATATAGGGGCTGGTTGGCGAGTGTGTAGCTTTAGAGGTCTATAAGGTTCTGGAATGTATTGGTTATGGTATGATATAGATTGATAATAGCATGCTGCTTGACATTCAAATTAAAAAATACGGCAGTGAATTAAAGATAAGGGTTTTCAAAGAATAAAATTAAAGAATGAGTTACTTCTTTAAAAATGTTTGGCCATGCTAAGACAGCAAAGGTGATGATTCAAATCTAAGGCAAAGGATAATTAAAACCTGGGGGAGAAACAGAAAGGAAGGAAGGATGGATAGATAAGAGTTTGGCAATAGTGGATGAAACCAGAGATCTAAGGAAAAGGAAGCCAGGAGACAAGCTTTAGCATTAGTAGTTTATGCTGAATGTCATACTCCTACACTCCTAACTTACAAGGTGTGTAAGGCATTCACTTGCCTCTGTGAGCCTCACTTGACCATTCACTTGCCTCTGTGAACCTCAATCTTTTTGACTATAAAATGATCATAAGAAAGGTCACCTTTGGCTCACTGTGTTTTAAGGACTAGATCAGGTAATGTAAATGAAATAGCTTTATATTAATTAAATGAATGTAGTATCGTAAGGCAATTATAAGAGCCTCAACACATAATAAGCTCAAATTAGATTTTAAAAAATATTCTGGCTTCTACTTCTGTCTGTAATGGAGTAACTTATACCACACTTGTCCTTTACCTGTGAACAAGTAGAAAACTGGGCAATATATGTGAAACAACTATTTTCTGATATTGGAAAACATGCAGTGCAGGAGTGCAGTCTCAATGAATAGAAACACATGAGGTGAGTTCCACAAAAGCTCTAGTATTCTGCCTGGAGTCCCTTTCCAGAACAACACAGGAATCAGAAACCAAGGAAAGCATGGCAGTCTCTCTATGAAAGAGACCGAGAGCAGACTTGGGGAAAGCTGTAGCAGCTTCAGTTTGTGGGGCACAGCTCCAGGGTTGTAGGAGCCATTCAGAGAAGCTCTAGGAATCTGCACAGGGGTTTCATTGAGTCTTTTGCTGTATACTAAGGTGCACATGCATACTGTGAAATGCCACCAGGCCAGACAAATGGCAATTACTGGAGGACGGTAAGTTGAACAATTCCTACAGCTTAAATGTAGCTGAGAGACATTTGAGTTTCAATCACCAGAGTCACAGGACCTCACTGAAAATCCTGGGAATTCAGTATGTACCCCAGGGTTGTGCCTTAAAATAAGCTTAACAAGTTGTAGAGTAAAACTCCATAGAATACTACTAACAAAGTTCAAAAACAACCCCAAAAGGATCAAGATGATTGGCAAAAAACTTACCTGCTAGCCAAATTCACCTATCTAAGTGAAGAATACAAAATTCAAATATCTTAAGAACATAGTATTTATAGTGTATGGTATCCAATACAAGTAAGACATGTGAAGAAGCAGGAAAATGCAAATAAGAAAATCCATCAGCAGAAAGTGAGTCAAATTACAGAGATGAATGAAATAGATGCATCAGAACAATTATAAATGTGTCCAAATATTTAAAGGAAAACTTGAGCATACTGAGGACAGAAATCGATGGTATTAAAAACAAACAAGGAAACTTCTAGAGCTGAAAGATGTCATATCTGCGTGAAAATTCACCTGATAAAATTATCAGCTGATTAGGTATGGCAAATGAAAAGAACAGCAAACTTGAAGATATTGTAATAGAAACTATCCAAACTGAGTTACAGAAAGAAAATAATAATAATAAGAACAGATCCTCAGTAACCTGAGGAACATTCCAAGTGATCCAACATATGTGTAATTGGAGTTCCTGAAAAGCTCAGAAGAGAGGAGCTGGAATATGTATTTGAAGGAATAATGACTTATATTTTCCAAATAAGATGAAAACTGATTCCTAAATCAAAGAAACTCAACAGACTCCAAGCAGAATAACTGAAAGGAAATGCATTCTAAGGCACATCATATTGGAATTATTGAGAACCAGTGACAAAGTGAAATTCTTAAAAGCAGCCAGAGGAAAAAAACATTAAATACAAGGTTACCAAGATAAGAATTAATACTGATTTTGTGTTAGATATAATGCTAGCCATGATGCAAGAACTTTGTGTTCGAAATAATGCAAGCCTAAGTCTAAAGAAAGCAATAGGGTGAAAACTTTAACTTGCTTTTACAAAAGTTAATTTAGGATTCTTTGTTGAGTGAAAATCTCCTTTAAAAATGAGAGCAAAATAAAGCCTTTTGAACAAAAGAAAACACGGACTATAAGTTAAGCAGACCTGAAGTACAAGAAATGTTAAAGTTACTCTAGAAGGGAAAAATGATACCAGGTACAAACTCATTTCTATGCACGTGAATGAAGAGTGCCAGAAATGGTAATATGTGGGAAAACACAAAATGTGTTTTTCTCATTTTTACCATTTCTAAAAAACAAAACAAACAAACAAAAAACAACAACAACAAACCTTTGAAGAGCAAATGTACTAACAGTGTATGGTGGAGTTTATAAGAGTTTGAATTATAATATATGACAACAGCAGGAGAAAGAATGGCAGGGTATATGTTTATGGCTTGGTTCAGGTGAGTGTGATTTTCTGCATTCTTCTAGTGTTTTTAGTGGACAAAATCACACATAAACAAGATTAAAATTCAGGCTGTGTTAAAATTGTTACCTATCATGTTTTAACAAATTTGCATTCTCAAAAACAAGTTTTATAGTAGAACTGACTGTGTAGTTCAGAGTATGGCAAAAGTTTATGTCCACGTGAACCATGAAATCAAGATGCAGAACATTTCCCTCACCCCGAGAAGTTCACTTGTGTACTTTGCAGTGATTCTTGCCCTCAGCCTAAGGCAACAATAGGTTTTCTTCCTGTTACTGTACTTCTTCCTGCTCTATAATTTCATATAAATGGATCATATATAGTGTAATGCATATGTTTTATGTCTGGCTTCTTTTATTTAGAGTAATGTTTTTGAAATTCATCTATGTTTTTGATTGTTTCAATAGGTCATTTGTTCTTTATTGCTGAGAAATATTTCATTGTATGGATATACCAAACATATTTATCCATTCACTTGTTGATGGGTATTTGTGTTATTTCCAGCTTTCAGCTATTATAAATAAAACTTCTGTGAACATGTACTAACCTTTTTGTGGACATTTGCTTTCATTTTTCTTAAATATAAGTGGAACCACTGGGTCATGTGGTAAGTATATGTTCAATTTCATAAGAAACAACCAAATAGGTTTCAAAAGTGGTCATACCATGTTATACTCCTACTGACAACATATAAAAGTTGAAATTGCTCCAGATATTCAGGAACAGTTGGAATTTTTCATCTTTTTTATTTTAGCTATTCTGGTGGGTATATAGCGGTATATCATTGTGGTTTTAATTTGCATTTCCCTGATGACTAATGATGTTGAACATTTTTTTCAGGCATAATAGCTATTCTTTTATCTCCTTTTGTAAAGCGTCTATTCAAATCCTTCTCCCTTATTAAAAATTGGGTTTTCCTAACGCAGGAACAGATGGCCAAATACCACATGTTCTCACTTATAGTGGGAGTGAACAATGAGAACACATGGACACACAGAGGGAAACAACACTCACTTGGGGCCTGTCTTGGGGTGGGGGTAAGGGGGAGGGATGGCATCGGGAAAAATAGTTAATACATGCTGGGTCTAACTCTTAGGTGATGGGTTGATAGGTGCAGCAAACCACCATGACACACAAACCTTCTTGTCCTGCACATGTACTCTGGTACTTAAAAATAAAATTAAAAAAAGAAAGAATGACCTAAAAAAATAAAAAACCATTTAGAGAATATTATAAACACGTCTCTGCAAATAAACTAGAAAATCTAGAAGAAATGGATAAATTCCTGGACACACACACCCTCCCAAGACTAAACCAGGAAGAAGTTGAACCCCTGAATAGACCAATAACAGGTCTAAAATTGAGGCAGTAATTAATAGCCTACCAACCAAAAAAAGCCCAGGACCAGACGGATTCACAGCCGAATTCTACCAGAGGTACAAAGAGGAACTGGTACCATGTCTTCTGAAACTATTTCAAAGAATAGAAAAAGAGGGACTCCTCCCTAGCTCATTTGATGAGGGCAGCATCATCCTGATACCAAAACCTGGCAGAGACACAACAACAACAAAAAGGAAAATTTCAGGCCAATATCCCTGATGAACATTGATGTGAAAATCCTCAATAAAGTGCTGGCAAACTGAATCCAGCAGCACATCAAAAAGCTTATCCACCACAATCAAGCCAGCTCTATCCCTGGGATGCAGGGCTGGTTCAATGTATGCAAATCAATAAACATAATCCATCACATAAACAAAACCAATGACAAAAACTGCATGATTATCTTATAGATGCAGAAAAGGCCTTTGATAAAATTCAACACCACTTCATGCTAAAAACTCTCAATAAACTAGGAATTGATCTTAAAATAATATCTTAAAATAATAGCATCTTAATATAATATTATCTTAATATTATATCTTAAATAATATTATATCTTAATAGTATCTTAAAATAATAAGAGCTATTTATGAAAAACCCACAGCCAATATCATACTGAATGGGAAAAAGCTGGAAACATTCCCTTTGAAAACCAGCAAAAGACAAGGATGCCCCTTCTTACCACTCCTATTCAATATAATATTGTAAGTTCCGGCCAGGTCAATCAGGCAAGAGAAAGAAATAAAGGGTATTCAAACAGAAAGAGAGGAAGTCAAATTGTCTCTGTTTGCAGATGACATGATTGTATATTTAGAAAACCCCATTATCTCAGCCCAAAATCTCCTTAAGCTGATAAGCAACTTCAGCAAAGTCTCAGCATATAAAATCAAAGTGCAAAAATCACAAGCATTCCTATACACCAATAGTAGACAAACAGAGAGCCAAATCATGACTGAACTCCCATTCACAATTGCTACAAAGAGAATAAAATACCTAGGAATACAACTTACAAGGGATGTGAAGGACCTCTTCAAGGAGAACTACAAACCACTGCTCAAGGATGTAAGAGAGGATACAAACAAATGGAAAAAATTCAATGCTCATGGATAAGAAGAATCAATATCATAAAAGTAATTCACAGATTTAATGCTATCCCCACCAAACTACCATTGACTTTCTTCACTGGATTAGAAAAAACTACTTTAAATTTCATATGGAACTGAAAAAGAGACTGCATAGTCAAGACAATCCTAAGCAAAAAGAACAAAACTGGAGACATCATGCTACCTGACTCCAAACTGTACTACAAGGCTACAGTAATCAAAACAGCATGGTACTGGTACCCAAACAGATATATAGACCAATGGAACAGAAGAGAGGCCGCAGAAATAATGCCACACATCTGCAACCATATGATCTTTGACAAACCTGATATACACAAGCAGGGGGGAAAGGATTCCTTATTTAATAAATGGTGTTGGGAAAACTGGCTCGCCATGTGCAGAAAACTGAAACTGGACCCCTTCCTTACACCTTATATGAAAATTAACTCAAGATGGATTAAAGGCTTAAATGTAAGACTTAAAATTATAAAAGCCTTAGAAGAAAACCTAGGCAATACCATTCAGGACATAGGCATGGGCAAAGATTTCATGATTAAAACATCAAAAGCAATGGCAACAAAAGCCAAAATTTACAAATGAGATGTAATTAAACAAAGGGCTTCTGCACAACAAAAGAAATGATTGTCAGAGTGAACAGGCAACCTACAGAATGGGAGAACATTTTTGCAATCTATCCAACTGACAAAGGACTAATATCCAGAATCTACAAGAAACCTAAACAAATGTACAAGAAAAAAATAAACCCATCAAAAAGTGGGCAAAGGATATGAACAGACACTTCCCAAAACAAGACATTTATGTGGCCAAGAAACAGATGAAAAAAAGCTCATCATCACTGGTCATTAGAGAAATGCAAATCAAAACTACAATGAGATACTATAAAGACACATGTACACATATGTTTACTGCAGCACTGTTCACAATAGCAAAGACTGGAACCAACCCAAATGCCCATCAATGATAAACTGGCTAAAGAAAATGTGGCACATATACACCATGGAATACTATGCAGCCATAAAAAAGATGAGTTCATGTCCTTTGCAGGGACCTGGATGAAGCTGGAAACCATCATTCTTAGCAAACTAAGAAAGGAACAGAAAACCAAACACCTCATGTTCTGACTCTTAAGTGGGAGTTGAACAATGAGAGCACGTGGACACAGGGAGGGAAACATCACACACAGGGGCCTGTTGTGGGGGTAGGGGGCTGGGGGAGGGATAGCATTAGGAGAAATACATGATGTAGATGACGGATTGATGGGTGCAGCAAACCATCATGGGACGCGTATACCCATGTAACAAACCTGCACATCCTGCACATGTATCCCAGAACTTAAAGTATAATTTAAAAAGTATGAAAAAATAAAAACCCCAAAACATTAACAGCCTTTATTGTAGCAAAGGCAAAAGCAAATTTAACAAAATGTAAAAAACTGGTCCATCAAGGTAAAGGGTTTTCAGATGTTCACTGTACTATTCTTTTAACTTTTGTGTAGGTTTCAAATTTTTCAAAATAATATTCAACACATTCAGCACGAAAAATAAAATAAAAATTGGGTTTTCTTCTTATTGAGTTGTAAGAATACTTTTTGCAATCTCTTTTCAAGTCCTTTGTCAATATACATGTTACAAATATTTTCTTCCAATCGTGGACTTACTTTTCACTTTCTTTTTTTTTTTTTTTTTTTTTTTGAGATGAAGTCTCGCTCTGGAGTGCAGTGGCGCAATCCCATCTCGTTGCAACCTCCAGCTCCCGGGTTCAAGAGATTCTCCTGCCTCAGTCTCCTGAGTAGCTGGGATTACAGGCACCCACCACCATGCCTGGATAATTTTTGTATTTTTTAGTAGAGACAGGGTTTCACCATGTTGAACCAGACTGGTCTCAAACTCCTGGCCTCAGATTATCCGCCCACCTCAGCCTCCCAAAGTGTTGGGATTATAGGCATGAGCCCGCACCCGGCCACTTCTCACTTTCTTAGTTGTATCTTTCAATAAGCAGAATTTTGTAATTTTCATAAAGTCCATTTAAAAATTTCATGCACAATTAGTGCTTTCTGTGTTCTAAGGTGTCTTTTCCTTCCCCATAGTTGTAAACATTTTCTTCTGTGTTTTCCTCTATTATATTTCTTCTAGAAGGTATATAAGTTGTAATGTTTACTTTTAGGTATAAGATACATTTCAAGTAAATTTTTAGCATGGTGTAATGATCAAAGCATAGTTTTTCTATTTATTGAACAAATATTCAATTGTCCCAGCATCATTTGTTGAGAAGACTATTTCTTTATCTTTGGAACCATGATTAAAATAAATTAAACATATATGTATTGTTCTATTTTTTAACTCTCTGCTTTGTTCCACTGATCTGATTATTGTGATTTATGGTAAGTCTTAAAATCCCATAATATAAGCACTCCAACTTTGTTCCCCTTTTAAAACTTTATTCCAGTCATGTTAGGTCACCTAACATGTATTTCTATATAAGTTTTAGAATCAGCTTGTGAATTTCTACAAAAAATATTGCTGGAGATTTGATTTACATCCACTCTATATTTTAACTTAGAACTGATACCTTAACAATATTGATTTTTCTAATCCATGAAATAGTATATTTCTCAATTGATTTGCATCTTCTTGGGTGATTCTCGGAGATAAAAATTTTGAGGAAGTTTGTTTCTATCCTAATTTGCTGAGAGTTTTTTTTTTTTTTTTCATGAATAGGTGTTAAATTTTATCAAATGATTTTTCTAAATCTATTTATAGGAACATATGGAGTTTTGTCTTTTTTTTTTTTTTTTTTTTTTTAGTTTGTTAACATGGTGAATTACACTGATTGTTTTTTCAAAGTTTAGACCAACCTTTTGTTTCTGGGATGAATTCCACTTGGTCATAATGCATTATCCTTTTTTATGGTGCTAATTCATATTTGATAATTTTATTAGAAACTTTTTCATCTAGGTTCAGAAGAGATATTGATCTTCAATTTTCTTTTCTTATAATAGTTTGACTCTTAGTATCAAGGTAGTGCTGGACTTATAAAATGAGTTGGGAAGTACTGGTGTTATTTTCTGAAACTTTCTGGTAAGGTAGCTATTGGGTCTTCCTCGAATTTGGCTAAAATTCACCAGTAAATACATCTGGAACCAGAGTGCTTTTTGTGGGAAGGTTTTAATTTACCTTTTAAATTTACGTAACTAATACAGAGCTATTTAGATTTTTGCAAAAGTATTTCTTTTTTTACCAGTTTGGTTGTATAATTTTTGACAGTCAAGGAATTGATCTATTTCATCTAAGTTGTCAAAATTATTGGAATAAATGTTTTAAAATTCCTTTATTATACCTATACTTTCAATATCTATAATATTTATGGTGATGCTTCTCTTTCTTTTCTATACCTGAAATCTGTCTTCTCTCTTTTTTCATTGGTTTAAGCTAGGAGTTTATTATTTTATCAATCATTTGTTAAAAGCAGCTTTGATTTCTTGACTTTTCTTTATTCTTTGTGTATTTTCTATTTAATTGCAAATTTGTAGGAGCCTTATCAAGATGTAATTCACATATACAATGTGTTCATTTAAAGTGTACACTCTGTTTTTAGTGTATTCAAAATTGTGCAACCATCACCATAATCAATTTGAGAACAATTTCATAACCCTCCCCCCCCACACAAAACATCTTCTATCTAGTCACTGTCTTTTTTTTTAGCACAAGCATCCCCAGCTGTAGGCAACCACCAAACTACTTTCTATCTCTCTAAAAGTGCCTATTCTGGATGTTTTATATAAATGGAATAAAATCATATGTAACTTTTTGTTTCTGGCTTCTTTCACTTAGTATAACGCTCTTAAAGTTTCATCCATTTTGCAGCATGTATCAGTACTTCATCTATTTATTTTTTTAACTCAAATTTTTTTAACCATTAATTTATTTTTATTGTTGAATGACACTCCATTGTGTAGATACATCACATTTCATTTATCCATTCGGGTTGTTTCTGTTGTTTGGCTATTATGAAAATACTCTATGATGTTGATTGTTTCCTTTGCCTCAATTTTTAAATTTGAAATCATCCAATTTTTAAAAATTTTTGCTTTTGCTGTCTGTGCATTTGGGGTCATATCTGAAAAACCATTGTCCAGATTAACATCAAGAAGCTTTCTCCCATGTTTTCTTCTAGTGGTTTTACAGTTTCAGGTCTTACATTTAAGTGTTTTGAGTTGATTTTTGTATATGGTGTGAGATGAGGGTCCATTTATTCTTTTGCACGTGGATATCCAATATCTTTTATTGAAGAAACTGTCCTTTCCCCATTGGATGCTCTTGGCACCTTTGTTAAAGGTCAATTGACCATAAATGCATGGGCTTATTTCTGGGCTCTCCATTCTGTTCTACTGGTCTATATGTCCGTGTTTATGCCAACACCATACTGTTTTGAAGACTGTAGCTTGTAATTAAAAAAAAAAAATCAGGTATTGCTATACCTCCAACTTTGTTCTTTTTGTGCAGCTATTTGGGGGTGTTTTGTGCTTCCATGGGAATTTTAGATTTTATTTTTCTATTTCTGTGAAAAATGCTGCTGAGACCTTGATAGGGATTGCACTGAATTTGTCTAGGCTACTTCAGCTTTGGAAATTTCTAAAAAAGAATTTTATAGTGCTAAACATCTCCATTAAAAAAAAAAAAAGATCTTAAATAAACATCCTAACTTTACATCTCAAAAAACTAGAAAAAAAAAAAAAAAAAAAAAGAATAAGTTCAGCCCAAATTTGGCAGAAGAAGGAAGTAGTGAAGATCAGAGCAGAGATAAAAAAAGCTACCAGGACCTGATAGCTTTAACTGCTGAATTCTACCAAACATTTAAAGCCCAATTAATGCCAATCCTTCTCAAACTCTTACAAAAAGTTGAAGAGGAAGGAGACTTCCAAACTCAATTTTATGAGACTAGCATTATTCTGATATCAATGTCAGACAAGAACACTACAAGAAATTATAGGACAAAATCCCCCAATTAATGTGGATACAAAAATCCTCAGCTTTGTGTGCAACTGTGTGTATCTTTCTTTTTCTTTTTACATTAATCTGTTACTCTCTAAAGAACACAAGATCCCCAGAAGCAGCCACCACTTTTTACTCAACTTTGTATTTTTTATAGCCTGGAACACAAAGGTTTGTTTACCAGACTGACTGGCTGATTGAAAGGACTAAAAAATAGGAGTGTTCCTGCAACTAAGGGAAGTTTAGAGAAATGATAGGCATAGAAGGTTTATGTTTAAGCAGGAGTAAAAACAATATGGTTTCTTTATATCAATTTGGACTCTCGGTTCCTGTCAGGCAAAGACCGTGCATTAATTTCTGTAGTTACTAAGGCACCTAATATAAGTATGTTATATAAATAAATTCATTGCCGTGTCTATAGTCTTCATGAAACCTAGAGTAATACCTTTCATTTAGATATGTCTGTTTTTTTGAATAAATAAATTTTAGGTCAACATAAAAAAATCCTTAACAAAATACTAGCAACCTAAATTGAACAGTATATTTAAAAAATCATATACCTCATCAAAATACTAATAATCCAAATTTAAAAGGATCCTACACCTTACTTTAATGATCAAGTGGGATTTATTTTGGGGATGCAAGGATGGTTCAACATGTGTAAATTAACAAATGTTGTACAACACATTACTAGAATGAAGGATAAAAATAATATGATCTTCTCAATAGATGCAGAAAAAGACTCTGACAAAATAAAACATCCTTTCATGATAAAAATCTCAACCAATTAGGTAGAGAAGGAATGTTTTTCAACATAATAAAAACCATATATGACAATCTATAACCAACATCATACTCAGTAAAGAGAATTAGATGCTTTTTCTTTAAAATCAGGAACAAAACAAGGTGCCAATTCTTGCCACCTCTACTGAACATAGTAGTGGAAGTCCTAGCCAGGGCAAATAAATAAGAAAAAGAAATAAAAGGCACCTAAATCATAAAGGAGATAAAATTGTCTCTGTTTGCAGATGACATGATCTTATATATAGAAAGTCCTAAAGATGTCACCAAAAAACTGTTAGAAGAAATAAATTCAGTAAAGTTGCAAATACAAAATCAACATCAAAAAATTAGTAGCATTTTTGTATACTCACAATGAACTATGTGAAAAAAATCAAGAAAACGTTCTCATTCACAACAGCATAAAAATATTACTTAGAAATAAATTTAACTGAGTAACCAAATATCACCTGTTCCCCAAAAACCTATGGAAGTAAATAAATAAAGCCACCAATGACACACATAAAAAATAGGTTAAATTAATGACACTGCAAAGAAAACTCAACGAGACAACAGGACTAGTATTTCCAGAAAGTGAGAATCTTGATTGAATCCTGCTTGGGGGATGACAGTAGCTACTTTTTTTAAAAAAAGAGATGAGTGGAAAAATCTGAAATACGGACTTCGTGTTAAATTAGGGAAGCATTTTAAGTGGGACAATGGTATTAAGGTTATATAGAATCACATTCTTAGGAGATGCATGGTTAAGTAGTGTCATGTCTATAACTTTCTTTGAAATGGTTCATATAAAGCAAATATGGCAAAATATTAAAAAAGGAAGAAATTTAACCGAGGAGGTAAAAGATCTGTATACTGAAAACTATAAAACCTTCATGAAAGAAACTGAAGACACAAATAAATGGAAAAATATCCCCTGTTCATGGATTAGAAGAGTTAATGTGGCTTTTCACTTTCTTGATGGTGTCTTGGAAACACAAAAGTTTTTACTTTAGATGATGTCTGTTTTATCTATTTTTTTCTTTTGTTGCCTGTGTTTTCAGTGTCTTATCCAAGAAACTCTTGCTTATTCTAAAGTCATGAAAATTAAAGCCTATGTTTTCTTCTAAGTATGTTATAGTTTTGGCTCTTACATTTAGATATTTGATCTAATTTTAGTTAATTATTTATATTATGTGGGGTCCAACTTCATTCTTTTATATGTGGATATCCAGTTGTCCTTGCACTATTTGTTGAAAACAACTTATAATGGTGGAAAGCTCCGTTGAATTGTCTTAGCAATTTTGTTTTTGTTTGTTTTTGAACTTCTATTTGTAACAGACTTAGCAATTTTGTTGAAAAGTAAGTGACTGTAAATGTGAGGGTTTTTACCAAACTGTCCTGATTACTGTTGTTTTATAGTAAGTTTTGAAATCAGAAAGTGTGATTCCCCTTTGTTCATCTTAAGATTGTTTTGGCTATTTTTTGTCTTTTACATTTCCATGCAAATTGTAGAATTAGTTTATCAACATCTGCAAAGAGCCAGCTGGGGTTTTAATAGGAATTGAATTGGATTTTTAGGTCAATTTGTGGAGAATTGCCATCTTAGCAATATTAAGTCTTTCTATTCATGAGCATGGATGGTTTTCCATTGACTTAGGTCTTCTCTACTTTCTTCAATGATGTGTAATAGTTTTCAGTATACAAGTCTTGTACTTTTGTTAGGTTTATCCATAAATAGTTTCTTTTTTTGATGATATTGTAAATAAAATTGTTTTCTCAACTTCATTTTTGGGTTGTTCATTGGTAGTGTATAGGACTAGAGTAGATTTTGTTTATTGAGCTTATATCCAGCAACCTTGTTGAACTTGATTATTACCTTAAATAGTTTTTTGTGTGTGTGGATATCATAAGATTTTCTGTATGCAAGATCATGTCATCTGTGATTAGACATAGTTTTATGTCTTCCTTTGCAAACTGGATGCTTTTTATTTCATTTTCTTTCTTAATTTCCCTGGCCAGAACATCCAGAACAATACTGAATAGAAGTACCAAGTGGTAATATTCTCATTTTGTTTCTGGTCTTGTAAGTAAAGCATTCACATTTTTTACCATTAAGTATGATGTTAGCTGGGTGTTTTTGTAGATACTTTTTATAAAAGTGTTGAGGAACTGTCCTTGTATTCTTAGTTTGTTAAGCGTTTTTTGTCATGAAGTGGTAAAAAAAACTTTGCTTTTTCTAACATCTTAAGGTGGGAGATTAGGTTATTGATTTGATATATTTTTTCTTTTTTAATGTAGGCATTTAAAACTATAAGTTTTTCTTCAAGCACTGCTTTATCTGCATCCCATAAGGTTTGGTAGGTTGTATATTCATTTCCATTAATCTCAAAGTATTTTCCAATGTTCCCTGTACTTTCTTATTTGACACATTATTTATTAATATTAGTGTGCTAATTAATTTCTGCATATTTGTTAACTTCCTAAATTTACTTGTTATTGATTTATAATTTCATTCAATTGTGGTAGGTGGAGAATATACTTTGTATAATTTTAATCCTTTTGAATTGGTTGAGGCTTGTGCTATAGTCTAGCTTATGGTCCATCCAAAAGAATGTTCCCTATGCACTTGAGAAGAATAGGTATTCTGCTGTTGTTGAGTAGAGTGTTCTACAGATGTTTGTTAGAGTTGGTTTAAAGTTGTTCAAGTATGTTACCATTTTATTAGGTAATATTAGGCAATATCTGTGTGTGTGTGTGTGTGTGTGTGTGTGTGTGTGTGTGTGTGTGAATGGCATAGTATCTGACTATTGTTTTTCTAAACCCATTTTCTCCCAGGTCTTTTTTTTTTCTAATTGTGGGGATTTCAATAGCACTGTAAATTCTAGAAATACTAGCTAAGTTATAGAAGAGCTGGCTGTATGTATGAAGTGAATACATTTTACATTTTATTTTAGGTAAATTATACCTCAATAAAGTTGATTTAAAAATAAATTTATAATTCTTGGGAAAAGTTAAGGCTATAAGCTATCCTTCCTTAGGATAACAAATTAATTTATAAGCAGAAAGCTTTTGAAGGCTTATCACTTTAAAAGATATTAAAAGAAAATCTGTCACACTTTTTCTAAATAGTATTTAAATTCATTTTTTTCTATCTCCAGTAGTCTTGTTATATAAATTTATTTTTTTCTTCTTAAATTCTTCAGCAAAATGCATCTGCCTTTACTGTTATTTTTTAAAGTTTAAAAAAGTTATCAATCGGCAATACCTGACCTTAAAATTCTAGCTGTCAACCATCTCAGGCTAGAAAAGCGTATTTACCAACAGTTGTTCCTTAATTTAAAACACAATGTTCTCATTCTTTGTGTTCATTTAAAAAGAAACGGTTGATTTCAACTCTTGCTCTTCTCCTGATATTGCCTTGCAAGGTAAAAAACAATTTTGGATAGATTAAAAGTCTAAATTAACCATTAAAAGCAGGTAGACTTGTCAATTCATCTTAATGGATTCATTGAGAATTCAAAGAAATAATAAATCATAGCCTTCATTATGTGTCTTTAGCTTGGAAGAAATCTTTTGTCAATGAGAAAGCTAATCATTTAACAAATATACATTCCCATGGGAAGATAATGTTTAGGTATACCGTAGTTTTAACCCTCAACATCCTAAAGAAGAAAATTTAACATAATTAAACCCTTTCACTGCCTACTAAAAGTAAAGCACAGTGTAAACCTGACTTAACTACAGTAGATAATTTTGAAGGTATGTTTTGAAATTGATGGCCCAATTTTAATATTAAGATCAGCAAACACCATTAAGCGTCTAGCCGTGAGAACTAAAATAACAAGGATGAGTGATTAATGCTGTGATTGTTTTCTAATTTTTTATTTTAATAGATCTGTCTTGGATGGTTAATTCTAGATGATATTGTTAAGTTTCTCCTAATTTGGTAGAAATACTGATATGAAATAGTTGGAAATACTGATATGTATAAAAACAAATGAACACTCTAAAGAAACACATCTTATCAAAAGAGTGAACAGTTTTTTGGGTAAATTTTAGCTTAAACATTTAGTCTAGATGTAAGTTAAGGAAACTTTATCCTGTTGTTTTGCCTCAGAGGTTCTTCTTCCTGTCTTCTTTCTTCATTCCTTTCTTCTTTCTTCCTTCTTTTCTTATTACAATTTATTTGTGTGCATTTATGTTTGTGTTTATTTGTTTAATGTCTATATCCCATGTTTGACTCTTATGTATATATTTTTTTACCACTGTATATCCAGCATTTGTACCATGCTTGGCACATAGTATGCTCTATGGCACATACTGTCAAAATTTTGTTGAATGACCAAATTGATGAAATGTCAAGAGACCTGCTTTGAAATCCAGTCTTAAATTCTTTCTGACTTAGTAAATAACTTGAGCGAGTCACTCTCTACTTTGTTTGTCTTCATTGGTTTAGCGAATAATAATAATAATACCTTACATATAATATATTACATATTTATAATACTCATTTTTATAGCATTCACTGAGTGATTACTATGTGCCAGGTACTCTTCTAGGTTTTAGGGGCACAGCAGTGAACCAAAAAAGACAAAAATATCTGCCTTCATGGAGCTTACATTCTAGTAAAATCTGTTGTTTGCTTTTGGTCTTGACAACGACCCTGTGAAGTGGGTAGAACTACTAATTCTATTGATTTACCAATGTGGAAGTAGGGGCTATGTGAAATTAAGTATCTAGTAAAGATCAATCAGTTAGTGAGTTTGAGAAGCAGGTATTTGTTGTCCAGTGCTTTTCCCATTATGTCACCCTTTCTCCCATAACTCCTCATCTAGCATGTGGAAATTTTCTGAGGAAAGTAAGATCCAATTTATTTAACCTCTTCTGTAAAATTGACTGTGTAAGTACAAACTGATAACATGACTCAGGTTCTAAAGTGGCTTTAAAAACTGTGACATTTCAAGATACCTTCAATCTAAAGAAAACTTAAAATTTTAGTCTGAATCCTTTTGTTTATTAGATATGGCCCTTTACAATTTTGTAACACCTGCCTCTTATACCTAGTCTCTTGACTGTGGGAGTTGGGGCTTCCTATTGTTAAATGTTCTAGTACTCTACATTAGCATAGAAATCTAGACATTGCCCATAGCGGATAACGTATTAGCTGCTAAGCAAGTGAAATTATTATGCCATCTGCTGCCTCTTATAAGGTGTGTTATCACCCAACTCACTTTTTGAATCAACACACCAAAGGCACCGTAAGTAATGTAAATTATGGTAGCTTGTACATTTTTCAACTGAATAAGAATTTATAAGAAACAAAAAGCCCAGCTAACTTTGTGCCTCTCCTAAATTTTAATAGATGCCTTGCAAAAAGTATTTTTGTCCTTCAAACTTTATTTCCATGAGATAATCTTTTATTAGACCATTAGATACCCCATATTCAAACTTAAAACAAGAATTAGTTATTGTTATGAACTTACAACAGTTCTTTGGCATTCTTAGTAAGTTACTCAGAGAAAATCAGGTATTTATTTTAATCCAATCATTTAAAATTCTAGAAAGCACTGAAATGCCCCAAAGTATGCTTAAACTTGCATAAAGGAAACTAGACATGGAAAATATATCTATTTGACAGAAATGACATGTAATTTCTTTATAAATCTGCCCTAAAAGCCATATATTTAATATAATTCTATTTGACTTTTGTCCCACTGACGAATTGGATTACCAAAGAAAAAACACTTCTCCAAGTGTGTTCCTTGAGTATATTTCCTAAGAAATTAACCAGTATTATTGGAGGAGAAGAAAGATTTCTGTAGTTATATATGATTTTTAAAATGCTTGGTTAAAGAGGTTTCTTTGCTATAGGACTTCTCAGAACTGTAGCTATGTGAATATGTTAGTGTGTGTTGTAACCTCTAGCGAGCAATATTCTTCCCAGTCACAGAAAGATTTCTTCTTAGGAATATCTTGTGAGACTAGTGTTCTGGAAAACACAATATGGAAAACACTACCTTAGAGTAAGTGTTGGTATTTGCTTAATAGCTATGAAGTCTATATGTTTATTATGGTTGTTCTTCAGTCTTCTTCCACTACAGCCTGCTCTCTCTGGGTACTCTCAGTTGTACTCAAGGCTTTAAATGCCACTTGCAGTCTGAGATGTCTGTATTTGCAAATTCACCAACTCTGTCTCCTGAACTTTAGATACATATGCACACCTGCCTATCCAATTTTTCAAACTGAGTATTGAGGACTTCAAACTCAATTATCCAAAACTGAGCTCAATAGCTTCCTCTCAAACCCGCTCCTCCTGCTGTTTTCTTGTTTTATTACTGGAGACCACTGATATCCACTCTATTGCCCAAGTCAGACACCTGGGAGCCATCCTTAACTCTTTTTACTCACTCTGTCTTCTCATACAACCATCAACGTAACCTAACTATCCTCATTTTTTTTTTTCTTAAAAGACATTTATTCAGTGTCACAATCAGACTATTACATTTAGCAATCAACAGCATGGATGCAAAAAAAAATCTACATTGAAACCCTTTGTTGGAATGCTTTACACTTTCCACAGAACAGAAACTAAAATAACCTGTTATACAATTAGTCACAAATACAATCCCTGAGTTTTTTGCCCATACACATGAGTATTTGTCTAAAACATGTCTTCTTTGTAGCAGCTAGGCCCTGCCACCACTGTGCTTGGCTGAGTTCACAAATCTGTTGTAACCTGTAGCTTCCCTGTCACTTCTCTGACTCTGCTCTCCTGTTAAGCCTTGTTTCCCAATTAAAATCTTCTGCCACTGCCATAGCTACTACTGTTACTGGAACCGCCATAGCCACCTTGGTTTCCTGGTTGGGCAAAGTATTGACCTCCACCACCATAGGGGCCAGAGCTTCTGCCTCCAAAGTTTCCTCCCTTCATGGGTCCAAAATTTGAAGACTGATTGTTGTAATTGCCAAAATAATTGTAGCTTCCACCACCCCCGAAATTGCTTCCATCATTACCAAATCCATTATAGCCATCCACACTGCCACCATATCTACCACTACCACGGCTGCCACCAAAGTCACCATGACCACTGAAGTTTCTACCACGACCAGAGTTGTCATTCCCGTCGAAACCACCTCCATCACCACCACCAAAGTTTCCAGAACCACTTTGCCTCTTTGACTGGAGAAAGCACTAGCCATCTCTTGCTTTGACAAGGCTTTTCTAGATTCACAGTTGTGGCCATTCACGGTGTGGTATTTCTGAATGACAATCTTATCCACGGAGTCATGGTCATCAAAGGTTACAAAGGCAAAGCCCCTTTTCTTGCCACTGCCTTGGTCAGTCGTGATTTCAATCACTTCAATTTTCCCATACTGTTCAAAATAATCTCTTAGGTGATGTTCTTCACTGTCTTCTTTAATGCCACCAATAAATCTTTTTTTTACAGTTAAGTAGGCACCTGGTCTTTGAGAATCTTCTCTTGGGACAGCTGTCTTTGGTTCCATGACTCTTCCATCCACCTTGTGTGGCCTTGCCTCCATGGCTGCACCCACCTCCTCCACAGTGGCATATGTGACAAACCCAAAGCCCCTGAGCGCTTGGTGTTTGAATCTCTCATTACTGCACAGTCCATGAGTGTTCCCCATTGCTCAAAATGGCTCCCCAGGCTCTCATCGGCTGTTTCAAAGCTCAATCCTCCGATGAAGAGCTTCCTGAGCTGTTCAGGTTCTTTAGGAGACTCTGACTTAGACATAACGGCAGGGTGAAGAGAGACTTTAACGATGCTTCTTTGGTGGCATCTATGGGCAGAAAGGCATTATCCTCATTCTTTATAGCCCTCAAGTAAGTCCACTTCACTCAAATTGCATTTAACTTAACTAAAGCCTTTATCATCTTACATATATTGCCAAAGTAACCCATCGTTCAATAGAAATATAATGTCAGCCATGTACACAAACTGTGTATGTAATTTGAAATTTTCTAATAGCCACATTAAAAAACAAACATAAGAGATAAAATTAGTTTTAAAAATATACTTTATTTAACCCAACATATGCAAAATATCATCATTGCAACATGTAACACTGTAAAATTATACATATATATAAATGAATGATATACTTTACATTGTTATGTTTACACTAAGTCTCTGACATCCAGTGTGCATTTTCCACTTTAAATAATCTCAGTTTGTACCAGCCACATTTGAAGAACTCAGTAGCCACATGTGGCTGGTGGCTATGATATTGGACAGCATAGCTCTAACTGGTTTCCCTGCCTGCAGACTCTCCCCTTCTAATTCATTCTCCCCAACTGCAGCCAGTGGCATATTTGATTCTATCACTTCACCATTAAAGGTCCTTGATTGATTTTGCATTGCATAAGCTGTCAAGACCCATGATAATAGCTGTACTTACCTCTTGAACCTCATTTCATTCAACTCCACTTTAAGCTCCATACATACCGATCTCTTTATGGTTGTTTCCCAAAGATATCATGCCTTCTCTCCTCTAGGCCTTTGTACATGTTGCCCTCCGCTTAGAATTATCTTCCCCAAATATTTTACCAAATGAACTATTTAGGTCTCAGTTCTTCCAGGAAATCCTCCCTCAATGCAAAAGTTTGAATAAACTGCTACGCCTATGAACTCTCATTGTATCATCTGCTTACCTAATATTAGAATTTATTGCAGTGTGTCTTATTGTATCCTCTGAGGTAAACTCTATTACAGTTTATCTCTCTTGCTAGACTGTGAGCTCCATGAAGGTAGGTAGCAAATTGTGGTTCATTTTTTTCTCATAGACCATAGATAGCCCATGGCTGGTGCAGGGACTCAAGAATGTTATTAAAAGATCAAACTTCTCCCACTCAGCCATTCTTAAGTGTCAGTTTGTCACCACATGCTCACAAGAAGGCTACTGTAGCTCCAGATGCTAGACTCAAGTGCAAGGCAGGAAGAAGAGGAAAGGGAGCTATGAGAGCCATGTCTGTCCTTTTTATGAGTAAATCAAAAGCCTCCCCAGAAACCCCCAGTACACTTCCCTTTAGAGCTCATTGGCTGCTACTGTGTCACTTGGCCACATCTGGCTTCAAGGAGGCTGAACAAGGTAAATACTGACTGCACAGTAGAAAGCGGCATGGAGAAAGGAAATAGGAACACCTAGTGAGCCAGTTAAACATAAATGTTTGCTCTAAGTACTTCTTTTGAAGTCTTTCTCTCTCCTCAACCCCTAAGATTTGGGGAGTGTTTGTGCTTTGTGTGTTTGAGATATTTAAAGTTGTATGACAAGGTTGCAGGTGTATGTTTGAGATATTTGAAGTTATGTTACAAGGCTGTAGGTCTATTCTAAAGCCAGAGCTCAACAGTGTAGGGGAAAAGGAAATGCATTTCCTTCCTTTTTACTAAGATTGCAAAGTGAATGAAGTGGGAACTGGAAAAATACACTCCAAATTTTACTTAACAAAATAATACTGAAGCAAGAATTTAGTTTTCTTGGCTGGACCTCCAATCAGCATGAAGTCAGTGACTCCATGGGGTAGAGATGAACACTTGAGTCACAGTGCATTAAGTCCTGGCAATTAATGCATAAACAGAGTCACTCACTCTTTGAAAAAGCACAATAAGAATCATTCCTTTGAAGGAGCAAAGTGTCAGCTTATATATGAAACTCTCCTACTAGTATAGTGACAGCTGATTCTGCTGGCTAGGTGATCCCAAATTGCTGAGCCTTATTTCTTCAACCAGAGATAGGATCAGAAATGAAGATGAATAAAAATTGATCTAGAATGTAAAATAGTTGATCCAGCCAGAGCAGACTGCTTCTCAGTGGCAGGAGTGCTATTCTGCCCATGGTTCTGCTTTATAAGGCAGCCTCTCTGGCAGCAAGCATCAAGTAAGAGTATGGTGCAAAAGCATCTATTGATCCTGCCAGCATCTATTGAACTAACATGATTCATTCTTCAACACTCACTTCCTGATAAATAGAAACAAAGTCAGAATGATCGAGTGCCTTGAAAGGGTCAGTGTTTCTGGCTCTGGAAATATACTCTGCTTTGCTTCCCCATTTATTTCTCATCAGTGGATTTGCTTCAGATGTTATCTAGCAGCAGGGAGACCATTACTGCGTGGACATGTCCTGTTACAGTGACATTCATTCAATTTCCTAAAGTGAAGCATGGGCCTTGGACTGTCTGGATGCCTCTAAAAATATAAGACAAGAAGCTTATGTTTAAATGGTGATTAGACAGTTAAAAATTTGGAAAGCTTAAGCTTATGCATGTTTAATGACAGTGTTAGCTAATTTTTCATTCTTTGAGTTAAAAGGCTTAGAAGTATCAAACACCATTAAAATTCCTGGAAAATTTCCAAACATTATTTATACTAGTATATGTTCTTCAATATTGTTTCCTTCCAAACTCTCATCAGAACTGCTATGGAGTTGCAAAACTGATGCTGGACCTCAACTTTCTGCCTCTCTACAGGCCCAGGAGAGAGTAGCAGTAAGTAGCAAATAGGGAAAGCACATCCAGTAGCAGGGGGGAAAAAAAGAGGAGAAAAAGAAAAGTGTCTAAATAATCCCCAAACTCTATAGTCTATCACTGAATTATCTAGGGTCAACTATTTCCCTTAATTAGCATTTGTAATTATAAACAGATCTGCTCATCTGAATCTTTCTTTCTTGAGCCAGCATCATGTATGACGTGGCATTCTCCAATTATGCAAACAAAGACGTTGATTTTTAATTGATGTGGAAATTGTTTATAATGAGCTTTTATGAAGAGCAATTATTGCACTGGAAAAAGATCTAAAGAGTAGTTATTCATCTTTGCAAATTTTGATTTGGGTGTAAATGCATCTGATCTCTAGGGTTCAATAGTGGAGAATGAATTTACGTGTTAGATCCACATTTATGTCATTTTTCCAGATGTCAGATTCCTGGTGCATTTGTAGTTTTTGCCTAAACAAATGTTAACTTTAGCCTTGGTTTAGCTTACTTCCTTCTCAATATATTGCAGCTTTTTTTCTTCCCTAAGTGTACTCGAACACATTAGCAGAATTTTTGCTTCCATGAGTACACGTCGCCTTCCTCAAGGTCAGAGATCCTGTCTGCATGATCTTTATAAGTCTGTAACACAGCACAGTACCTGGTTCATAGGAGGCATTCAAATAAAAGTGGAAGGAAATGAATTTAGCCTAAATAAATGATTTGAGACAAATAAAATAATCTGTTTGTCTGCCTTGCCTTATCTGCAAAAGAGGCAAGTATTTTGATTTATATCACAGGTATATTTTGAGAATCACTATACAGTTGTAGGACAGTAATCATTCAGAGGATGATTGTTGCACAAAAATCAAGAAAAAAAATCACCCTGCCGTTCTCTGCTGTTATGTGTCTACATAAAATCCTACTCTCCTTGATTTGCTGATATTGCAAGTACCTAAGCAATTTGCTGTTTCCACCCATTCCCAATCTAAATAGTATTAATGCTTTGTGAGTCTCTCATTTCCATTGAATAGCTGCTCTTCCGATTTAGTATAATCTCAAAATTTAGTTAGCAATCAGAGCAAAGGTCAATTGGTGGCTCACTGCATGCACTGAGAGAAAGCGTGAAGATGATTACATTTTTGCCTGATGCCCATTGCTCATCTGAAAGAACTCAAGTTCTTAAGAACTGAAGCCAGCAGTGGTGTGAAGCCAGATGTCTTTACCCATCTGCTATTCCTGATAGCTGAAGCTACTTCATCAACATTGATTAAAATGCTCCAGCAGGTGCAGGTCTTTAGAAATTAGTTTAAATTATTAAACCCCTTGCTTATGCAGAGGCTTCTAGAATCCACCCCAACTTTATATCTTGTCCATGGTCAGGGATCATGAGGGGACTGGACCATGTTGTGATGCTTCTCACTGCCATCAGGATTTGAAGTTTTATTTAGAGAGTCTCAGGCTGCCTTTAATATGTTTTTACCCTCTGACCCAATAATTCTTTCTTTTTTTTTTTTTTTTTTTTTTTGAGACAGAGTCTTGCTCTGTTGCTAGGCTGGAGTGCAGTGGCATGATCTCGGCTCACTGCAACCTCCGCCTCCCAGGTTCAAGTGATTCTCCTGCCTCAGCCTCCCGAGTAGCTGGAACTACAAGTGCCTGCCACTGCATCTGGCTAATTTTTGTATTTTTAGTAGAGATGGGGTTTCACCATATTGGTCAGGCTGGTCTTGAAGTCTTGACGTCAAGTGATCCACCCGCCTCGGTCTCCCAAAGTGCTGGGATTACAGGCGTAAGCCACTGCACCTGGCCTGATCCGATAGTTCTACTTCTGGGAATTTAATTGAATAAAATTGTCAGAGAGCTATTCAGATATTCATATATATAACATTTGCAATAACATGGTTATAATATCAAAAACCTGGAAACAGTCCAATTACTTAAGTAGGAGATTACATAATGATACAGCCACATTGTACTATGCAGCTACTAAAAATCACTTAACAAGATTGGAAAATGCTCGTTACATACTATAAGGTGAAAAAGTAGAGTGCAAATATAGGTATATAGTGTAATTTTGTAAAACAAACTATACATATATATGCATATAATTTTATAAAATATATTTGTGTTAGTAGGATTATAGATATTTGCAAATATTTTTCCTATTTAAGTCAATCTGTATTGTCCAGGTTTTCCATCATTTTATCAAAAATAGTTAATTTTCAATAAAAATTAATTCAGCTTTTTTTTTTTAGTAAGTGATCATGAAAAGGCAGTGGTTCACATAGAGAAAAGTGCAGGAACATCCTTATGAAGCAACACATTTAAAGGTGAGAAGCAGAGACACCAAGATCAGCAGGGGTCAAGGTGCCAGTGTGGGAGAGGGAGCACTTACAATTTGGGTCATCCTGACCTGGGGATCTCTAAGAAAAATGAAAATTCCATGCGAAGTTCAATAAATACAGAGCTCAATACTGATTTCAGATGATAAAGTATTAACACATTGTTGATGATAAGGAATCAGCTACACTGGCTCTGTTCACTGCGGCAGCATGGCCAGGAAGAGTGATGCTTGGGTCAGGAGGTAGAGCTGCCTCACTGACTAAGGTCGAGTCTAGAAGCAGAGATGGAAGAGCAGAGCCTGCTGTAGGTTGTGAGGGAGAGGAAGCGAGCCCAGCAGGCAGAGCAAGCATAAAGTTGATTGCCAGGAACACAGCAATGGAAAATGCAAGGGTGAGTAATATTCAGAGATCCAAATTCAGCAGCCAGAGGGAGACTTTAAAAGTTAAGTCTAATTTGTCATTCCTCTGCTCAAAATCCTCCAGTAGCAACTCATTTCACCCAGAGTAAAAGCCATAGTCATAAAATCTAAATTTAAAAAATGTGCTGTTGGAAATCAGCTTGAGGCATCGTGTTGTTCTTGGACTGCAGAAGGATGGCAGAATCTCCCCAGTAGCTGTCAGCCACACTGGCCTTGGCTTTTTTTTTTTTTTTTTCAGTTCCCTAGGACCACTAAAGAGCCATAGCAACTAAACCTGCAAGCTTGGAACCTACAGCAGATTTCATCCACAAGGGGTCCCAGGAGAGGAAGCCTTGATACACAGATGCAAGTTGGAATCTAGGTCTGAGGGACTGTGGGGAGTGCAGTGAAACTGACGATTTGGGTCTGGAACATAAAGTGTCATTGTGCTCTTGGGGCAACTGCAGTTGTGCAGGGATCAAATCCTCTGCTTCAGACAAACCAACCAACCACCAATGTGCTCAACTGCTTCAAGCAGGTTTAAGTAATAAGACTATATATGAGGCTCACCTGCCTGCATTTATTTGTAACCCCAAGATCTAAAATGATGCCACAGTCATCATGGAAAAGTAGCATGGGGAGAGAGAGGAATGTGGAAGAGAAGAAAGGGGAAGGTAGTCCCTGAAAAGCCTGGGGAACTGGTCAAGATGGTGTATGGCTATACCATGACCCATTCCATCAAAGCAGAATCAAAAGTGCTGCTGTGAGTTTCCAGAAAAGGAGCAAAACTCGTAGGATGCACACATTCCAACTGTGCACTGTGGAGCCTTTGGTCTAAATCTAACCCAGCTTTCCTGAGGTCAAAGGCTGAGTCAGTGAGAGAGCTGAGAATAGAACCCCTGAGCACCTGAGGCCCGCCTGTGACCTAGCTGTTAAACTAGGTGTGTGCACACAAAGCATTTTTTATTATTACTAATGGGAAGGGGGGCTTACCAAGTTTAGAAACTTCTTTGAAACTAGAGGTTCAGTCTTTGCAATCTGCACACTGACAATTACATAAAACATATATTTCCTTTTCTTCCTAGTGAAAGGGACTTTTTCAAATAATAAATTAGAGGATTCAAAGATGTTTTCCTAGACATGAATGGTTGTTTAAAAGCAGCACTTTTTTTCTTATTTAAATGTAAATGAATCTGAATGGGCTGGATTTAAACTGTCACATGCATTTCTAAGTCACATTCTCCTCTACCTGTCTGCGCCAACACAGAGAAACACAGCAGTGAAAGTCTGTGCTCAAACCTCATCATAAACACAAGCCAATGAGCTCCACGCAAGGAACAACTTTTTGATTCCACCTGCCCGTTTTTGCTAGACCTTGACTTTGAGAAGAAAAAAAGGCTTGCAGTGTAGTTTCAGGGCTGCTCCAAGCCATGCGGGTTTCCCAGGTAGGCTAATTATTTTGTGTACCCACAAACTGTTACTAAATACATACTTTTTAGGCTAAGTGTGGCAAGGAGTAAGAGGACTTTTGTGACAGCAGTTGGCATCTCCTATCCTATGCTATCTAAAGTGGTAGCCATTAGACACACTTGGCTCTTTAAATTTAACTGTAAATTAATTAAAACAAAATTCAATTTAAAAATTGGTTATTTACCAGCTGCTCATACCAGCTACATTTCAAGTGCTAAATAGCCACCTGTGGATAGTGGCTATTTTATTAGACAGCACTGATATGCAGAAAGCTCTACTGGACAGTACTGCTAGGTCCCAAGTAATTCAGATTCCAAATATATGTGCCCCTTAGTGTGCTCATCTACTGACAAGGCAGTTTAATGGCAATCTGTTATATTCTACTATTCAATCATTCAGCATGTATTGATTGAACACCTACTATGATTCCTGGCTTCGTTTGCCTATGGGCCAAGTAGGTACCTGTGGCTTCAGATTTCAAAGAAGGCTCCAGGGCAGAAAATGAAAAGACTCATGGTAATGTTTGATGTGAGACTGTCTGTATAGAAAAAACTCACTGTTTTTCTCTTTATTTGCACCCTCAGTACTTTACTTTTGATACTGTGTGTGTGTGTATGTGTGTGTGTGCCTGTGTATAAAGTTTCCCACACCAAGTAATTCTGCAATTCTCTACAGACAGCAACCAGGTATCCTAGAATTCAATTCAATTTCGTACACTCATCAGAGTTAGCATCAACTCCTACAATTCGGACACTAATCAGAGTGAGCATCAGATTCCACAGGTCAAGGATTTAATCCCACAAAACTGCTCCCAATTCAGATGCCAATCCCAAGTCCAGGTTGTCACTCATGGTTCAGACCAGCCAACTATAAATCAGCCTCTCCACAACCCCCTCCCTAGGTGAATCATTTGCTAGACGCGCACACAACGCAGGAAAAAAATTTACTTACTAGATTACTGGTTGTTATAAAAGACACAACTCAGGAACAATCAGATGGAAGGGATGCGTAGGGCAATGGATAGAGAAGGGGTATGGAGCTTCTATGCCCACTGCAGTCACACCACCCTCCCAGGACCTCCAGATGGTCACCTACCCTGAAGCTCCCCAAATCCTGTAGTTTAGAGATTTTAATGCCGGCTTTATTATGCAGGGATGATTGATTATTAACTCAGTTTCTAGCCCCTGTTTCCTGCCCAGAGGATGGGGGCTGGGGCTGAAAGATTCAAGCTTCTAATTCTGGTTTGGTCTTTCTGATGACCAGCCTCCACCCAGGAGCCCACCAATGTTTGCCTCATTAGAACAAAACACAAAAATTCCAAGGTATTTGGAGCTCTGTGTTAGAAAGCAAGGTCAAGGACCAAATATTAGAGAAAAGATATGCACTTAACAAAACTGTTGTTCAGGAAATTACTTTCAAGAGCTCTGTGACAGGAACTGGAGACAGAGATCAAATGTGTGTTTTTTATTATGTCATACTGTCCACTGTCACGGGAGATCAGAAATGGGCTTAGGGTAAATGACCCAGGGCACCAAAATTGTGCACTTTGTAACTGTAACTATTTTTGCCTTCATTTAAAAAATCACTGTTATTACAATTTAAAGTATTTTTAGTATCCAGTAGTAATACCATCTAAGCATTCGTTTGAAGGTGGTCCAAATGATGCTGCTAAGAAAATGGTCCTGAAAATCAGTATCTTTGGAATAGAAGGTAGACATGCTAAAATAAGACCAAACACCCTGACACACTGGGCTGTACATTTTGAAGAAAGTGTGCTATGAAATATTAGAAATAATCTTGAAAAAAATAAAACAACTATTAAAGTGAAAATTGGCAAAAATCGTAGTAGATGCATGTGCTATGAGAATCCATCCCTCCCTAGTTTCCATTTATGCCTACGGGAAAATTAGGCTGGAATTATGCAACGCTTAGGGAACACAACCCTCACATGAGCTATCCCTGAATAACTTTCTTCATCAAGGTACTTTTCCAGTGAAAACTCTGTATAGATTGGCAGCCAAGGAAAGTGCTCAGCAAATTCATCCTGTTGTTTAGCTTCAGTCTGGTACATAAGAGTAAAAAATATTGTGGTTGCACACACAACATCCGTTTCACCCTCTTACTTTGGGTAGAAACCATGTGACTGTTCTCTCCTAACTCTAGAGGTAGATTCTCACTAGCCTAGCCCTGGTGGTTGTTGGTTTAGATGGGCTCATTTCCCAGGTCTAAAATTACTGTGACTTCCTTAGCCATACTAATTTTTTTCAGAGGTGAGAAAGTTCAGTCAGTGGGAAGCTTAAGAATTTGGTTTTATGGTTGGAAGGAAAAGGAACCCCTTCTTGCCCCCAGTGCAAATGAGAAAGCATTTAGCCCTAGGAGCTGTGGGTAGCCACCTTGCTATGGAAAGCCAGCCTAAATAAAAAGCCAGTGCAAGGAGAGCACAACCAAGGGAACTGAACAGTTAAAAAAAAGGAACAATGACCCTGATGATAATATTATAAACCTTTGGCCCAAAGTAACCCTAAAGTTTGCTCTCTAGTCTTTCTAGTTATGTGATTCAATAAACTCCCTTATTCTCTGAACCAGTTGTTTTGTTTTTTGTTTTTTTTCCCCCGAGCCGGAGCTTTGCTTTTGTTGTCCAGGCCGGATTGCCGTGGTGCAATCTCGGCTCACTGGAACCTCTGCCTCCCGAATTCAAGCAATTCTCCTGCCACAGCCTCCTGAGTAGCTGGGATTACAGGCACCCACCACCACGCCAGGCTAATTTTTGTTGTTGCTGTTGTTGTTTTTAGCAGAAACGGGATTTCACCATGTTGGCCAGGCTGGTCTTGAACTCCTGACCTCAAGTGATCCACCCACCTTGGCCTCCCAAAGTGCTGGGATTATAGGCATGAGCCACCGGCCCAGCCCTTTGAGCCAGTTTTAGTTGCGTTTGTGCTGCAGAAAGCTTCCTAACTGATAACAGACACTTAGAAATAAATATTCCTTTCCCTTCCCGTCCATCAGTAGTGTCATTAAAACGATCAAGACTTAAAACAGAAAGTCAAATATGAAGACAATAGAAGACTATGTTTTTTTCATGACCTAAATCAAATGCCGTTTTTTTCCACTCAAACTTTTTTTTAGCATAACCTTATTATTTTATTATTAGTCCCTAATCTCTGGCAATTCCCTTCTAAATTGACTTACATTGCTTATAAAGTGAAACGTCATCTACTACTCAGTTTAATTACTAAATTCTGATTGCTTACATAGATAAACAGCTCTCTGCATGTGACAGTCTGGACATTGCTGACCTCAGATTGGTCAAATTCACTTGTGGTCCCAATGGTGGTCAATGATGTGTCTGTGAAGGAGTTCCGATTGTAATAATGCTCTGGTGCAACAAAGTAATGTTTCATAGTTTCATATTTTACAAAGTACATTATTACTTCCATTTGTCCTAGATATATATCTAACAATGTCTACTTCAACAGATTCTGCAAGTTATCTCCCAATAGAAATGGCTGCAAATATGAAAACATTACACAAAGTCATTTGTGTAAATGAAATGTCTATCAGTTTGCACTCTTTCTATTGCTAGTGATGGAAGACCCAACTTAAACTGGTTTCATTAAAGAAGGGGAATTCATTGACCCATGAACTGAAAAATCCAGGGACTTCATTTAGGGCAGGATTTGAGGCTCAAACAATGCTATCAGAACTCACCTTCTGTTTGTCTTCATTTTTGAGCTCTGTTCTAATGCATTGACTCCATTCATAGCTCCAGGTTACCCCATGTCTCTAAGTCCAACAGGAAGGATGGTACTCTTCCTTGAAAAACCCAAAGAGAGGTCCTAGATCTCAGGATTATTGGTACTGATTGGCCTAATTATTGTGATCAAGGGATGGAACACATAGATTGGCTTAGACTTGGTCCTATCCTCAACCCCTGTATTCGGCAGCACTCATAGTTCACTGGGACCACAGCCAAACCTACTGAAGGTAAGAGAAATCCTAAATATGTATATATTGTACAGCTGACCCTTGAATAATGAAGGGTTAGGGAAGCTGACCCCATGCACAGTCAAAAATCCACATATAATTTTTGACTCCCCCAAAACCTAACTACTAATAGCCTACTATTGACCTGAAGCCTTACCGATAACATAAAGTCATTTAGAACACATTTTGTATGTTATAGGCATTGAATACTGTATTTTAACAATAAAGTAAGCTAGAGAAAAGAAAATCATAAGGAAGAGAAAATATATTTACTGTTTGTTTAGTGAAAGTGGATCATCATAAAGGTCTTCTTCCTCATCGTCTTCATGATGAGTAGGCTAAGAAGGAAGAGGAGGGGTTGGTCTTGCTGTCTCAGGGGTAGCAGCAGAGGCAGGAGAAAATTTGCCTTTAAGTAGACGCACACAGTTCAAACCTGTGTTGTTCAAGGGTCAAATGTACATTCTTATCTAAAAAAATGGGGTTGTGGGTGGTGGGAGGTGAAATGGCAATGAACCACCAGAAAGTGAGGCCATATACCATTCTTGCCTTTGGTCCCAGGAATCTGTGGTGGTCTGGCTGAGGCCTTTCCCATTTACTCTGACTTTTCATGTTCAGGTTCCTACGCAATCACCAAGTCTGACTTTTAGTGGGCTTCTTTGCCTTTCTTTCTCACCCTATTCAGGTCCCATCTAAGCATTAATTTCTCTGTGAGCTCAATTCTTGTCTTGCCAGTCAAAGTTAATGTACAAGGCATTGTTAAAACCACATGAGCAGCGGCTCATGTCTATAATCCCAGCACTTTGGGAGGCTGAGGCAGGTGGATCACTTGAGGTCAGGAGTTTGAGACCACCCTGGCCAATGTGGTGAAACCCCATCTCTATTAAAAATAACGAAGGTAGCTGGGCGTGGTGGTGCACACCAGTAGTCCCAGCTACTCGGGAGGCTGAGGCAGGAGAATTGCTTGAACCTGGGAGGTGGAGGTTGCAGTGAGTCGAGATCTCACTTCTATACTCCAGCCTGGGCAACAGAATGAGACTCTGTCTCAAAACACAAACAACAACAACAACAACAACAAACCCACTGACTGGGCCAGGTGCAGTGACTGATGCCTGCAATCCCAGCACTTTGGGAGACTGAGACAGGAAGATTGCTTGAGCCCAGGAGTTCAAGACCATCCTGGGCAACACAGTAAGACCCCATCTCTACAAAAAAATTAAAATATTGCCGGGTGGTGTGGCTTATGCCTCTAATCCCAGCACTTTGGGAGGCTGACGTGGGCAGATCACTTGAGGTCAGGAGTTTGAGACCAGCCTGGCCAACTTAGAGAAATCTCGTCTCTCCTAAAACCCTATTTCCCATTTTTTCCCTCCTAGTTCATTCTCATTTGCTTCACAATATGATTTATGAACACAGTCAATGGCTAGGAAAAGAAGGAATATTCTGGGTGATAGGTTCCAAGGTAGCTGGTTAATTGATTTTGATGGATAGAAAATAACGAACTTAGCTGACAAATTTTGATAAATAGAAAATAAGTAATCTAGAAGAGCAGGGAGAACATATTGCTGACATCCAATATGAAGCACAGACTTTGTTTTTTTCTAGAAATAGTTGAATTGGTTCTGATCTATTTGGAGGTATTTGGGTACTTCTAGATGCTCTGTCTTAGGACCAGTGTCCTGTAGAGGGATAGCTTTCATTTTTAAAGTGGGTAGCGGAAATACAAGGACATTTTTGGAAAACTAAAATTGTCCACTAAAAAATTTGCTGAGTTTCTAATTTGTCTGTTAATCAAACAATCTAAAAATAAGGGCTGCTTTAAATAAAAGACCAAAATAAATAACTCATGGAAAAGTCCCGTATCTGTTCCTGTCCAACAGTCCAATTATATCATGTAATCACTTATTCCCCTTTCAAACTAACATGATTGCACTTGGTCTTTTCACTTAATAAATATGGACTTCCCTTTTTAAGTTATTTGAAGAACTATACATCTCCTGCTTTGCCTATTAAGAAAGCACATTTTAATTTTTTTTTTCTCTTGCCAAGGGAAATGCTACGTAGGGTGAATTCAAGGAGTCCCAAAGAAGAATCTGAAATCATGTGAGGCAACTGGGAGGTGTTGAGAAAAAGTATTAAGCATGGATTTAAAAAGCTGGATTTGAAATATAGTCCAGCCATTACTGTGTTACCTTGGCCAGTTTACCTAATCTCTGTGAGCATCATTTTCTGAAGAAAACAGAGAACAAGAGGATCCAAAGCAACATAGTAATGAGACCTTATGTAAAGCTGGAAGGAGTCTTAGACGGACTTTAAGTCTACTCTCTAATACTTAAAGCATTGGGGGTAGATGGATGTTCATTTAAAATTATAACAGGAATACCTTTGATTTATGTAAATTTTACTCTTAAAGATTTTTTTCTAAAAAAGAAATAATTTATTCTAAGAGATTCGATATGACTAAAATAAATGACATGTCTTTATATCTGCCAGTGTTTTATTATCATAATGTTACAATGGTAAGCATTAAGTTCTGAGAATTGGATGTAAGCCACGTACTGCTAAGATCATTGGTTCTCATAGATACAAATCTAAGTCTATTTTGGATCATACCCAGGAATTGATGAACCTTCCACCCAGCCTTAACATGAAGATAGAGAAAGGAATACGACCGGCTTGGGAGGAGAAAGCATTCAAAGTGCTAAGTTGAGATGTTTTGCATTCCAGGTCCCAAGCTCAACATTTTAAAATTTTAAAATTAGCCTCTCTATTTTAAAGAAGAGCAGGGTTTTTCTGACTCCATTCTATGGCTCTTGCTCTCTCCTATTTCTTCAAATTTCATATCATTCATTGGGGTTTACATGAAAGAAGGGAAAATTTGATAAATATTAATTCCTCCAAAAACAATATTTTTTTTACCCACCCGAATTTAAGCCAAGCCAATCTAAACTTCAAACCTGAACCAAACAAAAAGGAGAAAAACAAAAGAAAACCTCAAAAACATTTCTTTCAAGCTAGCTTTTCTTTCATTAAAAAAGTAAGTTCTCCAATTCCATGACACTGTTTCAGGTACCCATTACAACTGCTGCCTTTATTACATCAGGAGTTTGCGTCAATATTGCTTTAGGGCATATGTGGTCATTTTTCACTCCGTTATTGTTGTTTACCTGGTATATGGGGGTTGTAATGTTTATCTCACTCCTTGAATGATTTCTGAAGACACAGGGCCTTGCTCTGTTGCCCAGACTGGCTTTGAACTCCTGGGATCAACTGATCCTCCTGCCTCAGCCTCTGAAGTAGTTGGGAGTACAGGCCCATGCCACCATGCCAGGCTGGACATGTACATTTGAAGTGGATGAATAAACATGCAGCTAGTTGAAAACAAGGCAGATCAGTAACAGAAAAGCTACAATGTGTTTTTGAAACCATAAAGTGAATGGTTTCTTGGGAAAAATTGTGACTTTGTATATCCATTGTTGAAATCAGTGTTATATAGAAATACCACTTTGCAATGTTAATCTGTTTGGATCTTTGGAGAAAGTGGTTTCATTATAGGTGCATAATGCACTCTCATTATTTTAAACAAATTGTTCACTCTTCCATTTAAGGTATAACGGTTTCTTGTATAAAATGGCTGGATGTGTATAAAGGAATTGTGTTCTCTTGTGCCTTTAACGCAACTTCGGTAATTACTATAATCTCATGTTTATAATAGTTTTGTTAGGTGAGAGGACCAAATGAAAGTATTTTGTGTTTTCTCATCACTTTAGATTTCATCATTCAGTAAATTATTGGGTTTTTAGCATTTCCTAACATGAATTTTTAATTATTTTTAAGTATACATAATTTCTTCTGTACCATTTAAATAAAATATTATTATAACTTAAAAAAAAGTAAGTTCTGATTTTGTTGGAAACCTTTGTATGCCACTTATCAATATAATCCTAGCTTCTCCTAATGATCCAAATTAAAACAATAATTTCTAAGCCTTTTGGAGTTGTAACAAGTAAACATGATTAATTCTGCAGTCCTTCCTTTCTCCTTGTTTCCTTCCTTAATCGTATCTGTTTTTCATCACACCTCACATACATAATATTAGTATGACTTATTTTATTTTTAAAGTTAAATGTATGTTATAACAGCTTTATTGAGATGTAATTCACGTGTCATACAATTCACTCTTTTAAAGTACACAATTCAGTGGTTTTTGATAGAGTCACAGTTGTTCAGTCATCACTGCTATCTCATTCCAGAACATTTATATCACCCTAAAAAGAACTTTGTATCCATTAGCAGTCACTCACCATTTCCTCTTTTTCCCAGCCCCTGACAACCACTAATCTACTTTCTGTCTCTATGGATTTGCCTATCATGAACATTTCACAGAAATGAAATCATACTATCCGTGACCTTTTGTGTCTGGCTTCTTTGATTCAGCAGAAAGTTTTTAAACTCCATCACATTGCAACATGCATCAGTACTTTCTTTCTTTTTATTGCCTAATAATATTCCATTGTGTGTGTTTACTACATTTATTTGTTAGTTCATCAGTTGATGGAACTTAGGTCATACCCAGTCCTAGGCTATTACAGATAATGTTGCTATGATTATTTGTGTATCAGTTCTTGTGTGAGCCTGTGTTTCCATTTCTCTTTGGTATATTCCAGGAGTGGAGTTACTAGGTCATATGATAGCTCTATGTTTAACTTTTTGAGGAATTGCCATCCTGTTTTCCAAAGTAGCTGCTCCATCTTATAGTCTCATAAGTATTAAAAGAGGGTTTCAATTTCCCCACATCCTTGCCCAAAGTTGATATGGTCTTTTTGATTATAGCCATCCCAGCAGGTATAAAGTGGTATCTCATCGTAATTTTTTGTTTAAATGTGTATTTTGATTTGTAATTATTTTTTCAGAATTTCATGATGTACTTTGTGTTTAGCAGCCACAGTAGCAATTTATCAAACACTGTTCTAAACAATATCTAATTGTGTGGGTATAATGATTCCCATTCTACAAAGAAACCAATGTTAGGAAGGTCGAATGCTATTCATGGTTCTAGTTAAGAGTGGAGTCAGTGTTTGCATCCAGGTCTGTCTGACATTTATCTCCTTATTGTTGTACAAATTCATTATATTGTCATGGAGACACACTCCAAACTTGCTAGTCCACAAACTTGTAGCCTATAATTTCTAATCTGAGACACCAAAGCCCAATGACCTATTCATTTCACTAGAGAGACTAAGGTCTTTGGGAACACCCCACAGCATCCTGGTCCTGAATCCTGGAGGAGGACCAAAAAGAGCCTCAGTTCAGGGGCAGTCATCTCAATTCTTTTCTCCTTTCCTGATCCAATCAGGTTTATTCTAATGTTTTGAATATTCAGCTGCATGATGTAGCCCTGACTTCATTATGGATACTAAAAGTTATTATGTGCTACTACACACCTATTAGAATGGCCACAATCCAGAACACTGACAACACCAAATGCTGGCAAGGATGTGGGGCAACAGGAACTCTCTCTCACTGCTGGTAAGAGTGCAAAGTGATACAGTCACTTTGTAAAACAGCTTGGTGGTTTCTTACAAAACTAAATATATTTTACTGTATGATCTAGCAATCACACTCTTTGGTACTTACACAAAGGAGCTGAAAACTTACGTCCACACAAAAACCTGCACACAGATGTTTACAGTAGATGTATTTGTTGCCAAAACTTGGAAGCAATCCAGATATCCTCCAGTAGGTGAATGGACAAATAAATGGTGGTAGATCCAAGCAATGGAATATTATTCCACACTAAAAAGTAATGAGCTATTGTGCCATGAAAACACATGGAGAAAACATAAAATGCACATGTAAGCTGCGTACTGAAAAGGCTATATACTGTATGATTTTAACTATACGACACTTTGGAAAAGACAAAACTGTGGAGACAGGAAAAAGATCAGTGGTTTCTAGGGCTCGAGGGAAAAAGGGATGAATAGGTGGAACACAAAGAATTTTTAGGGCAGTGAAACTACTCTGTATGATACTATAGTGATGTATGCATGTAATCATAAATTTGTACAAACTCACAGAATGTGTAACACCCAGAGTGAACCCTAATGTTAATTATGGACTTTGGATGATAAAGATGTAACAATGTAGATTCATCAATTGTAACAAACACAGCCCTCTGGAGTGGGGTGTTGATAATGGGAAGGATATGTATTTGTGGGAACAAGGAGTATATGGGAAATCTCTATTATTTCCAGCTCAATTTTGGTGTGAACTTAAAACTGCTATTAAAATTAGTCTTTTTTTTTTTTAAAGTTCTTATACTGATGTAAATAATTTAGATAATTGATTACATTATCTGCTTGATAGTTCTTTAGAACCAGAAAATCTTGCACTGTGGGAGGAGTAGATCAAATACCTTAGAGGAGAGCTAGAGATCCTGTAGTAACAGCTGCCCTCAAGATATTGCCCTTGTTTCTATGACTTCCTATCTTTCCAATTAACTTGACCTTATAGGCTTTATGTTGACTATGACTTAAAAAATAAGTTCATTCTATCAAATATTTTGCTGTTTGTCTTTCAATCTATTTCTATCTCCCTACATAAAATGTTTATTTACTTAATACTCTTCACCCTATTGATTCCACCTTCACCTCATTCTGTAGAGTCAATCCCTTATAACACATTTTTGGTATTACTTCTGTGTTATTAAATATGCTTCTTCTATCATTCCTTGATTTGTTAATTTTAGACATTGTTACGGGAAGTCAGAAACCCCGAATGGGGTCTGGAGCCATGGCAGAGGAACATAAATTGTGAAGATTTCATTTTAATATGGACATCTATCAGTTCCCATATAATACTTTTGTAATTTCTTACACCTGCCTTACTTTAATCTCTTAATCCTGTTGTCTTCATAAGCTGAGGATGTACATCACCTCGGGACCACTGTCATAATTGTGTTAACTGTACAGATTGATTGTAAAACATGTGTGTTTGAACAATGTGAAATCAGTGCACCTTGAGAAAGAACAGAATAACAGTGATTTTAAGGGAACAAGGGAAGACAACCATAAGGTCTGACTGCCTGTGGAATCAGGCAAAAAGAGCCATATTTTTCTTCTTGCAGAGAGCCTACACGTGGACGTGCAAGTAGGGAAGATATCATGAAATTCTTTTCCTAGCAAGGAATATTAATATTAATACGCTGGGAAAGGAAGGCATTCCTGGGGGGAGGTCTATAAACGGCTGCTCTGGGAATGTCCATCTTACGCGGTTGAGATAAGGACTGAGATATGCCCTGGTCTTTTGCAGTACCCTCAGGCTTATTAGGGTGGGGAAAAACTCCAACCTGGTGAATTTGTGGTCAGACCATTTCTCTGCCCCCAGACCATGTTTTCTGTTGTTTAAGATGTTTATCAACACAATACATGCACCGTTGACCATAGACCCTTATCAGTAGTTCTGCTCTTGCCCTTTGCCTTGTGATCTTTGTTCTGCTGTTTGCCCTTTGAAGCATGTGATCTTTGTAGCTACTCTCTGTTATTACGCTCCCTCCTCTTTTGAAACTCTTGATAAAAATCTTGCTGGTTTGAGGCTCAGGTGGGCATCACGGTCCTACCGATATGTCATGTCACCCCTGGCAACCCAGCTGTAAAATTCCTCTCTTTGTACTGTTTCTCTTTATTTCTCAGCTGGCTGATACCTACGGAAAATAGAAAGAACCTACATTGAAATATTGGGGGTGATTCCCCTGATAAGACATTATCTAAATTTTCATCCTCTATAATAAATGAGAAGTAAGTTATCCATTCAGTGATGTCATCCACTTCTTCCCTGGTAACTCTAAGAGTTATTATCACAGCTTCATTTATCATTTTATCAATGATAGGTATTATCCTTGATTGCCCAGCTTGTAAGATAGGATGTTAATGCCTCTATCCTTCCATTCAGTTCTTCTCCACTCCTTCTTCTTCCTAACTTCTAATCTCTATACTTTCTCCTTTGCCTCTCCAAAGTTGATAACATTTTATAATTTATTCTGCAACCAAAATATAGTATTACGTACATTGCCTATAGGTTGAGTTTAAAAGTTGAAAAGCAGGGCCAGGTGTGGTGGCTCACACCAGTAATCCCAGCACTTTGGGAGGCCAAGATGGGTGGATCATCTGAGATCAGGAGTTCGAGACCAGCCTGGCCACATGGTGAAACGCCATCTCTACTAAAAGTACAAAAATTAGCAGGGTGTGGTGGTGTAAGTCTGTAAGCCCAGCTATTTGGGAGGCCGAAGCATGAGAACAGCTCGAATCCAGGAGGCGGAGGTTGCAGTGAGCTGAGATTGCAGCATTGCACTCCAGCCTGGGTGATAAGAGCAAAACTCCATCTCAAAAAAAAAAAAAAAAAAAGTTGAAAAGCGGTAAAATACTAACACTGTGAATTTATAAACATTACAAATTGACACAATATTAAAATATGATTATGCTTTTCCTTGTGTAGCTTTTTTCCCCATGAATTTTTAAAAGTTCCCTCTTTGTTTCACTATTTGCCTTTAGTATAGTCCTGATTATTATTTTCATAACTCTACAGAATTTCAGATATGTTATTGAGTATTTCCTTTTCTCATCAACTAAGACCATCCATCCATCTTCTCCAATCTGAACTGTTTTCAAGGCTTGATACACAGCTGTCATCCTGGGGTCTCCCTTCACCTTCTTGATTTGTTTGCAAATTTTACTGGAACACATCTTTAAGAAGTTTCCTAAGACATGGTATATGAAAGGTAAAGTTTCTAAGTTGTTGTATATGAGAATGAGTCTAGTTTACACCATATTTGATTGATAGTTTGGGTGGGTACAGAATTCCAGGTTCAAAATCATTTTCCTTTAGAACCTTAAAAATACTATTCCACTGTTTTCTGGCAACTCATATTATTGTAGAGAACTGGAATGCTATTTGATAACATTGCTATGTTGTTTGTTTTTTAGGGAAGATTTCAGTGTCTTTTTATTCTTCACATTGACAGTTATCTGTATGGATATAGGTGTTTTTTCATTGCATTGTGCTGAGGAGTTGGGAATATCTTAACATAAAGACATTGTTCTTCGTCTCTAGGAAATGTATTTATTTGAAAATGTCTTTATCTCCACTTTTTCTGTGTTTCCTTCCTGAAACTCCTATTAATTGGTGTTGGATCTCCTAGATTGATCTTATTCCATTTCTTTAGAAAAGAACACTTTTCTTTAAGGTAAATGCTAAGAATTTTTCAAGAGGCCTAGAGAAGTGAACTCTTCTGAATATATACTAAATAATCCCTTTGTTTTTACTGCTTAATGTCATTATTTGTTGTACCTGGTATATCTGTGTCCTGTGCCTCTCCTGCATTCTTCAGATTGTTTTTGTCCTTAGATGCAAATGTCCTGCCCCTGTCCTTAATACTTACACACACACACACACACACACACACACACACACACACACACACCCTTTTTCTCTCCCTCTAGAATGAGGTTTCTTCCTTCTTTCTTCACCAACAGACACTTCTCTATCAGCTCTCAGTCTTCCAGAAATTTGGCATAATCTATTATTCACCGATGGAGCCCTTCCTTTTTGCTTTTTTTGTATTAAAATTATTCCTTTTATATTCTGTTTCTGTGATTTTAATTTAATCAGGAGGAAGAGGTGTGATTGTTCCACAATACTGAATGCTGTGGTTTAAATGTTTGTGTACTTCCAAAATTCATGTGCAATGAATCCCCAATGCAATAATATTAAGAGATGGGACCTTTAGGAGGTGATTAGGTCATGAGGGCTCCACAACCATGAATGGGATTAGTGCCCACATAAAAGGGCTTGAAGGAGCCTGTTTGGCCCTTTTGCCCTTCCTTCAAGTGAGGATGTAGGAAGCAGATGCCATCTTGGAGCACAGAATAAGCCTTTACCAGATCCTAAATCTCTTGGCATCTAGATTCTGGACTTCCCAGCCTCCAGTTATAAAAATAAATTTCTATTATTTTAAAATTATTCACCCTAAGGCGAATAGTAGCCCAACTGACTGAGACATTGACCCCTCGAGCAAATCAAGCTCTTTATTAGAACCTGCTGGACTTCGCTCTGCCCAGGACCCCATCACTCTGATATGGTTTGGCTGTGTCCCCACCCAGATCTCACCTTGAATTGTAATAATCCTCATGTGTCAGGAGTGGACCAGGTAGAGACAACTGAATCATGAGGGTGGTTTATCCCATACTTTTCTCATAGTAGGGAAAAAGTCTCACAAGATCTGGTGGTTTTATTAATGGGAGTTCCCCTGGACAAGCTCTCTCTCCTGCCACCATGTAAGATGTGGCTTTGCTTCTCCTTTGCCTTCTGCCATGATTGTGAGGCTTCCCCAGCCATGTGGAACTGTGACTGCATTAAACTTCTTTCCTTCAAAAATTATCCAGTCTCAGATATGTTTTTATTAGCAGTGTGAAAAAAGACTAATACAGTAAATTGGTACTGGGAGTGGGTGCTGCAATAAATTTACCTGAAAATATAAAAATGATTTTGCAACTGAGTAACAGGCAGAGGCTGGAACAGTTTGGAGAGCTCAGAAGAGGACAAGAAAAAATGAGAAAGTTTGGAACTTCCTAGAGATTTGTTGAATGACTTTGACCAAAATGCTGATATGGACAATGAGGTCCAGGTTGAGGTGATCTCAGATGGAGATGAAGAACTTGTTGGGAACTGGAATAAAGGTGACTCTTGCTATGTTTTAGCTAAGGGCATTTTGCCCCTGCTGTAGGGATTTGTGGAAGTTTTAACTTGAGAGAGATGATTTAGGGCATCTGGCAGAAGAAATTTCTAAGCAGCAAAACGTTCAAGCAGTCACTTGAGTGCTATTTTTTTTTTTTTTTTTTTTTGGAGACAGAGATTCACTTTTACTGCCCAAGCTGGAGTGCAATGGTGCAATCTCGGCTCACTGCAACCTCTGCCTCCTGGGTTCAAGCGATCGATTCTCCTGCCTGAGCCTCCTGAGTAGCTGGGATTACAGATGCCTGCCACCACGCCCAGCTAATTTTGTATTTTTAGTATAGATGGGGTTTCTCCATGTTGGTCAGGCTGGTCTCGAACTCCTGACCTCAGGTGATCTGCCTGCCTTGGCCTCTCAAAGTGCTGGATTTACAGGCATGAGCCACCACATCTGACAGACTTGAGTGCTATTAAAAGCATTCAGGTTTATGTATCCACAAATATATGGGTTTGGAATTGTAACTTATGTTTAAAAGGGAAGCAGGGCATAAAAATTCAGACAATTTGCAGCCTGATGATGCAATAGAAAAGAAAAACGCATTTTCTGAGAAGAAATTCAATCTGGCTGCAGAAATTTGCATAAGTAATGATTAGCCAAATGTTAAACCATAAAACAATGGGGAAATATCTCCAGGGCATGTCAAAGGTCTTCATGGCAGCCTATCCCATCATAGCCCCAAAGGCCTAGGAGAAAAAAATGGTTTTGTGGGCAAGACCCAGGGCCTTGATGCTTTATGCAGTCTCAGGACTTGTTGCCCTGCATCCCAGTCATGGCTAAAAGGGGCCAATGTAGAGCTCAGGCCATTGCTTCAGAGGGTGCAAGTCCCAAGCCTTGGCATCTTCTAAATGGTGTTGGGCCTGCAGGGGTGCACAGAAGTCAAGAATTGAGGTTTGGAGCCTCTGCCTAGATTTCAGAGAATGTATAGAAACACCTTGATGTTCAGGCAGAAGTCTGCTGCAGGGGTGGAACTCTCATGGAGAACCTCTACTAGGTCAGTATGGAAAGGAAATGTGGGGTTGAAGCCCCCACACAGAGTCCCCAAAGGGGCACTTCTTAGTGGAGCTGTGAGAAGAGGACCACCATTCTCCAGCCTGCAGAATGATAGACCCACTGACAGCTTGCACCGTGCACCTGGAAAAGCTGCAGACACTCAGTGCCACAACTTGAAAGCAGCCAGGAGTGGGGCTATACCCTGCAAAGCCACAGAGGCAGAGCTGCCCAAGGCCATGGGAGCCCACCCTTTGCATCAGCATGACCTAGATGTGTGACGTGGAGTCAAAGGAAATCATTTTGGAGCTTTAAGATTTGACTGCCCCACTGGATTTTATACTTGGATGGGGCCTGTAGTGCCTTCATTTTGGCCAATTTCTCCCATTTGGAACAGGTATATTTACTTGACTCAATTACTCAGCTTTGCCATCATTCTTCTTGGTACAACCCATTCCTTGATATATTACAAGAAAATCATTGCCTAGTGTTCAAGACTTGTAATTTTTTTCATCCTGTGAACTATAATCCAGCATTAGTAAGATTATTATTTCCTCTCAGAGGAGTGAAAGCAATGAAGAAGTTAGCTCTGTTTGGGGTGGGGCATAGAAGAAAGAAAAAGAAAGAAGTACTGTCAGAATTTTCTTCAAGTACAGTCTTTAGAAGGTTACTAAAGAGGATGTGAAACTCTTTTACATCTTCAGTAAAGTTAGTCAAGAAGAAATAGGTTTAAGTTGCAACATGAGAGGTTTTTGGAAAAACTAGAAAACATTTATGAATAAGAAAGAATTCCTGTAGGAAATCGTGTACTTTCTTTTCCTGAAGTATTCTTAAAAACAGGAAAGGGACTCATTTTGTTTTATGTAAGTATTTAAATGTGATACAAATTAGAAGTGGGAGGATGGACTGGAAAACCTACCTAGCTCCTTCTGTTCTAGGGTGATGATTATAAATAATAATAATGATAATAGCGACCATTTATTGAGTGCTTTTTATATGCCAGGTTCTAGGCCAAGTACCTCACTTACCTATATCATTTAATTTCTACAACAAGTCTGTGAGGTAAGAAATAATACTTCTACTTCACAGATGAAGAAACCCGTTGTTCCAGAGCCTTAGGGTAACAGATTCAGATCTGGGCCAGGCGCAGTGGCTCATATCTGTAATCCCAGCACTTTCGGAGGCCGAGATGTGTGGATCACAAGGTCAGAGATTGAGACCATCCTGGCTAACACGGTGAAACCCTGTCTCTACTAAAAATACAAAAAAATTAGCTGGGCGTGGTGGCGGGTGCCTGTAGTCCCAGCTACTCAGGAGGCTGAGGCAGGAGAATGGCGTAAACCCGGGAGGCGGAGCTTGCTGTGAGCCCAGATTGCACCACTGCACTCCAGCCTGGGCGACTGAGTGAGACTCTGTCTCAAAAAAAAAAAAAAAAGATTCAGATCTGAATTTGTTTGACAATTAGATCCATACTTTGAATTATCATGCTGATATACATCTTCTATGATGCCATAATTTACATCTTCAAAACCAACATCTTTACCTAGGACCACTATGCCTTCCCTTTTCTAGATAATATTTGTGATAACTATTGGTTTTGGGTAATTTAGTCTTTGCCCTGCACGGCAGCATCTAGTCAGAGGGAGGTGATGCCTCATTATTCCTAGGACTTGATCTAGTTTTCCAATGTTATAAAAATGTGCACCTCCAAGGTGTTTTTCAAAGTCAGATTACCTTTTACTATCCACACAGAAGACCCTTCAAATTCCTTATCCAGTCTGGAATTTAACTGCTGCTCTGAAGGGACTATTTCAGAATATGCCTTCATAGCACAGCCCCAGCTTGCCAACTCTTAACAGCCTTAGGGGATGCTGGCAGGCCCCTAAGCAGAGCGCAGGAGCATCTATTTCCTCCTAAGAACTATCTTCACCTTCATCTTTTAAAATTGTAGCTGCTTCAGATAGGGTAAAAAGTTACTGGTTAAAATAAAAATTTTCTTCCCATAGTATGGACAGTTAACTTTATATGTCAACTTCACCGGGTGAAGGGATGCCTCTATAGCTGGTAAAACATTGTGTCTGGGTGTGTCTGTGAGGATGTTTCCAGAAGAGATTAGCATTTGAATAAATGAATGGAGTAAAAAAGATCACCCTTTCCAGTGTGGGTCAGCATCATCCAATCCATTGAAGGCCTGAATAGGACAAAAAGGTGGGGAGAGGCAAATTGGATCTCTCTTCTTAAACTGAGACATCCGTCCTATGTTGCCCTAAAACTCTGGAGCTCCTGGTTGACTTGGACTGAATTATACTGGCTTTCCTGGTTCTACAGCTTGCAGACAGCAGATGATGGCATCTCTCAGCCTCTGATACAGTTTGAAAGTGTGTACCTGCCCAAATCTCATGTGGAAATGTAATCCCCAATGCTGGAGGTGGGGTCTGGTGGGATGTGATTGGATCATGGGGACTGATTTCTCATAAATGGGTTAGCACCATCCTTTTGGTGCTATCCTTGCAATAATGAGTGAGTTCTCACAAGATCTGATTATTTAGAAGTGTGTGGCACCTCTTCCCATGTCTTGCTCCTGCTTTTGCCATGTGATGTGCCTGCTCCCCTTCACCTTCTGCCATGATTTTAAGTTTCCTGAGGCCTCCTCAAAAGCTGAGCAGATGTCAGCACCATGCTTCCTGTACAGCCTGCAGAACTGTGAGCCAATTAAACCTTTTTTTCTTATAAATTACCCAATCTCAGGTATTTCTTTATAGCAATTTGAGAATGGCCTCCAGAATCATGTGAGCCAATTCCCATATTAAATCTCATCTTATGTCTCTATTATATCCCATTGTTTTTGTTTCTCTGGAGAATGCTGACTAATAACACAGAATCTTCAAATAGAGTCTATTTCACTTTACAAGCCTCAGCTGCATGTGTGATCCTATTCTTGTTTGCTCTATTGACCATGAAAGAGTTGTTTGCCCTTTTCCTATTTATCCATCTGAGTGAATGAAAGGTACATGCTTATAAAACACCCACTTAAAAGGCACCCTGGTGAAAAAAATAAGGAGGAAAAAATTAACATTTGTCTTTTCTCTCCTGCCATAGAGGTCAAGAGAAATCCACTGGCAACAGATACCTAAGATAACATAAAGAGTTAATCATACCCTAAATGAAATTGTGGCAAGTAAAACACATTCTCACAGTTGCAGTTTACCTAGCACATGATTGTTACTACAAAGGAATTCTGTAGTCCTTTAAGTGTTTATACCTGCTTTTTGGGGTTTGTTTTTTGTTTTTCCTTGGTAGTATTCATCCTGGAGATGACCGAGTAGGACTCCGGCAGCAGCTGCTGGCTGGCATCTTCTGTCTACTGCTCTCCCTGTCATTCCCCTTTTCTCTCTCCTTCTAAACTCAGTTTGGCCAGGATTGTCGAAAAAATGCTGGTGGAGGCAATAGAAGTGACTAAACAAGTTTTGTCCATAATCTTCTCTTTCTACTCACTTCTCTGTTTATATTTATTGACCACCTCCTTCATCCAAGAATAGATGATGCTATTGGTCACACCTTCATTATGAAACTTTGCTTCATGTAACTGCAAAGTACACACTGCTATGCCTTGGGATGTCACTGTCACATTCTGGACCTCAGACTCTTAACTTGAAAATAGGATGAAACTGACAGGCACCTACACCAGCTAAAGAGGTCATTTTAATCACATTTATATTGTGTTTTAAACAGCCCTGTTTCACAAATGAGTTTCTCCTCCTTTATGGAGCAGGATTATGAGAGTTCTCCATATTATTATCATCATCACCACAAGCCTCAGGAATAACAAATTTCCCAATCATAGGAGAGTAGAAATAGAAAGTGACCTCTGTATAGAAACCGTCTAAAGTGCTATAACTGCACTTTGGAAAAAACACAGAAGCCTAAGAAGTTTATTGATTGAGACTCAGCAGATATTAAAACTGATAATAAAACTACAGTAATTTGGCAAGTACAGAGTACAGCAAAAGACAAATAAAGTAATGTAACAGGAAAAGAACCCATCTTATATAAAATTTTAATAAATGCTATTGGAAGACATGACAAATTAATCAAAAAGGGCAAGATTGTCCACTAAATGGTCTGGAGAGATGTGGTTATTAAGAAAATAATCACTTTCATTTTCATTTCACAACGTGTGTGGAAATTTATTCTAGATGGACTAAATGTAAACTCTTAACAAATAGAGACTAAAGTGACTCTGATCTCTGAAAGAGAATGGGCTTCTTCACATGAGAGCAAAAGTAAAAATTATAAAGTAATTTATCAGCATTGGACTATATAATAATGTAAAACTTCTATACATCAAAAAAATTATGACATAAATAGCTAATATCTTTTCTATATAAAGAGCTTATACAAACAGACTAATAAAACAGTAATATCCCAGCAGGAAAAATGGGCAAAGAACATCACAAAGGAGGGAATTTCAGAGCCTAATAAAGATATTAAATAAACATTAGACCACATCTGTAATCAAAGAAGTGCAAGTAGAACAATGAAATGTCTCTTTCCCCCTTTCAAATTAGCAGAGTTTCCATATGGGTTGGGTCCTCTGGGAAGCAGATGCCGAGGTGGAGTTAGGAATACAAAGGTTCATTTGGGAGAAATGCCTCTGACAGATAAAAGAGGGAGGAAGCAGGGTCTGTCAAAGACCTAGGTATGTTATGAATATTCTATAGTACTATGTGACAATCTTTCCAGGAAAATAGAGAGACAATTACTGCTAATAACACTCAAATATAAATGCCTTTAATTGTCATGACACCCTAGGGCATGCACTTTCTTGATCCCTATATTAAAGATTAGGAAACTAAAGGACCAAGAGAATAAGGAAAATGCCCAAGGCAGAGTTGGAACTTGAATCCAGGCAACCTGGCTCCCAAGTCTTTTGTCTTAAGTCTTATATTACAACTATCTCTTAAGTAAAATGTGGACTTTTAAGCAGTTTTAAAAATGATATTAAGAGGCCGGGCGCGGTGGCTCAAGCCTGTAATCCCAGCACTTTGGGAGGCCGAGACGGGCGGATCACGAGGTCAGGAGATCGAGACCATCCTGGTTAACAAGGTGAAACCCCGTCTCTACTAAAAACTACAAAAAACTAGCCGGGCGCGGTGGCGGGCGCCTGTAGTCCCAGCTACTCCGGAGGCTGAGGCAGGAGAATGGCGGGAACCCGGGAGGCGGAGCTTGCAGTGAGCTGAGATCTGGCCACTGCACTCCAGCCTGGGCGACAGAGCGAGACTCCGTCTCAAAAAAAAAAAATAAAAATAAAAATAAATAAAAAAATAAAAAAATAAAAATGATATTAAGAAAGAATGTTTACCAAAAAAAGGGAAAGAATTTTAATCATATGGGGAAATGTTTATGGTATAAAAATAATTGGAAAGAGCTGAACTCAAAATTGTCTACAAGATAAAATCCAATTACGTATAATATGCATAAAATAACAGGTGAGAAGAGAGTAAATTATTAATAGTAACTATTGAGTGAAAGGTGAAGTGCAGAGTAACCAACTCATCTTGGCTTTTTCCTGGACTTTTCTGGTTTTAGCATTCAAAGTTCCATGACCTGGAAATTCTTTCAAGTCTTGGACAAGTGGATGATTGGTCATCCCTAGTGATTTTAATTATCTTTTAACATGACTTAGATTTTCTTTCCAAATTCTCTAAAATGAGCATGTATTAATTGGGTAATTGGGGGAAAAACATGCCCAAACAACAACAAAATGGTAAACTCTTGGGAGAAGTAAAGGAAGCACATTGGCTGTATTTTGGATGAAGAGAGATCTGGAAGAGAGGAGGGACATCCAAAGGGATTGAACAGGTAGCAGGAAATTTTAGTTCATTTTCTCATTTATTTAACTCAACGTGAGGCCCTCGGGATACAGAAATGATGAAGATAATAAGTCATTTGCTCTCAGGAATTTACACTCTAGTAGGTTAAGACATTCAATAAACACATTATAATATTATGCATCATGATGAGTGCTATGCAGGAAGGAACTGGGGTGTAATAGAGAGTAATGATATGGGGATACTCCAGAAAGGATGACTAGGGAAGGCCTGTGTGGATTGGTGACATTTGATGTGGAACTGAATGAGAAGTGGCATTTTAAACATTATTAATGCAACTCTAAAACTACACCATGGGGAAAGAAAATTTTTAGCAATTCATTTATTCCGAGACCTGGGATTAACACACACTTCTGAAGACAGAATTCCTTGGCACTATACATTGTACTCACATGAATTATAACTTAAAAATTACCTTTACATTGTTTCAAGTATATGGGAAATTGGACAAGTTTGCAAAAATGGAAATTTTTAAGGGAAAATTCATAACATATCTAGTTAACAGAGAATATATTTTCTAAATATATTCTGAAGAAGTAATAAAACACCTTCAATCCATGATTGTTCACAAAAATAAAGACCTTTAAAATCAGACTATGCCATTTTCCTGAATGATCTTTTAGTGTAATATTGCTTAGAAGCAATACAAATGTTGAATGAGTAAAAAACAGCTTATTGGAAGCTGCGATCTCCTTGTCTTCATTTAGCAACTGCCCAACTCCTTAAAATGAAGACTGAGCATACAGTTTACTGAAGAGAAAAACAAAAAACACCCCAGTCTTGCCAAAGTCAACAAAATTTTGTTGGAGTCACCAGACTAGCAAAAGTAATGTCTTCTTACACATTGACAGGCTGTTATGTAAAGAGTGCTAACACAACAGAGCGCCAGTGAGTTCACAGGAGCTTCTTGCCTTCTCATCAAGGCAGAATGACAAGAAGCAGAAGAAATTACTCAGTAAAAACAAAGAAGGGTCACACTGGAACAGGGAAGGAAATTCTGGGAACAAGAGAGTTTTTTGTTTTGCTTTTAAACTAGAAAAGCTTGATATATTCCTAAAGTCTAGCCAGGTAAAAAATTAGAAGCCAAGGGTTAGTATAGATGATTTTAGATCACAGTTCTTATAAAACCAGTCCTAAAAAGACTGTAGTATTTTTTTTGAATCTCACATTCCTCTCATTTCTACCTCTCTCCCTTCTGAAAATGCTCTTTAGGAAAAAATTGTTTAAAATGCTTATTAAACAATTTTTATGCTTTAAGCTGATTATGAGTTCGGACTTTAAGAAAGAAAATAAGTAGTAGAATGAATTTTTTAAATCCTCAGAAAAATTTCTATGGAAAAGATGCTTTTTTAGGGGTGGCAGTCCAGGTTGGGTATCAGTGTCTGCCGGTAGGCTTATCGTAACTGAGAACACTGAGCTGTTCTTAAAAAAAAATTCCTTAGCTAAATGAATAATTGAAAATGCTGAGCTATTAGAACTTCAAAGATTAATTTCTCCATTAATGGCACAAGGTGATAGAGAAAAACAATCAGGCTAAAGAAGCATAATCAAGCTAAGCCAACTGGGGCATTTCATCTGATATTCAAAGTCGCTGGGCCAAAACTTTGATCTCGTTCAATTTTGTTTGAGAGAGTTTTAGGTCATTTAAAACTACAGGAAACTTCTTTCTGTGGAACTCAGAACTGTATTCTGATATATATAGCTTTCTTTTAATCCCTTCGGGTAATAGGATACAAAGTGCTATTTCTGGGCACTGTGAGCTGCGGGATGGTTATTTAATGACCAGTGCCAGACAGTCCCAAAAGGCCTTGGGTATATTTTCACTGTGCTTACTTGATAGCTACAAGTCCATTCAGTTATATTAAACTTGGAGGCAGACCATCTTACTTTGCTAAAGAAAGAACAATGATGCAACAAGAAGTCAGATGGCAAAGACAAGACACATGTGTTCTGAGACTAACCAAATAAGGCAGAGCCTCTACAATTAGGATTTGAATAACAGAGATGGGGTGAATTTAACTTAAAAACTTCCGGCCGGGCGCGGTGGCTCAAGCCTGTAATCCCAGCACTTTGGGAGGCCGAGATACAAAAAACTAGCCGGGCGAGGTGGCGGGCGCCTGTAGTCCCAGCTACTCGGGAGGCTGAGGCAGGAGAATGGCGTAAACCCGGGAGGCGGAGCTTGCAATGAGCTGAGATCCGGCCACTGCACTCCAGCCTGGGCGACAGAGCTAGACTCCGCCTCAAAAAAACAAACAAACAAAAAAAAACACAAAACTTCCTTTTAGTAGCCAATTCTGTCGGTAACGGATATATTCTCCAGCTGTATAGCTAAGAATAAAGAGGTTAGCTTATAATAACGCTGGGTAAAATACATTATCTTTGTCTGTGAAGTTTTCATACAAGCCTAATTTGTACCATCTTCATGCATGCTCATCAAGATTATTCCATGGTGTGGGACTTTCTGAATTAGAGACTGTAAATCAGATTATTACAACTATTGTTGTCACCAATATCATTGGCAAAAACAGCACCATAATATGAAAAACTATATATTATACAGAGCTTCTGCCTACAATTATTTAGTTCCTGTTATATCTGAGGCATTGTTTCAGGCCCATTTAAAACATCTTCTCTATTCCTTACAACTGTCCCTGCAAAGTAAGTACAGTTGTGTTTGTGAGTTTCGCATCCACGAATTCGACCAACCATGGATGGAACATTAAAAAAAAAACACAACAAAAAATAATACAAATAAAAAACAATACAACTATTTACATAGGATTTACATTACATTAGGTATTATAAGTAATCTAGAGATTATTTAAAGTATGCAGGGGGATGTGCATTGGTTATATGCAAATACTATGCCATTTTAGATAACAGACTTAAGCATCCTGGAATTTTGTATCTGCTGGACATCCTGGAAACAATCCCCCACCAATACCTAGAAATGGTTGTGTTATTAGTCACATTTAATACTTGAGGAAACAGAGTTTATATAACTTATCCAAAAGTTACAAATGTATAAGTGGTAGAACCAAGACTCCAACAACAACTTCTTTGACTTCAAAACCCAAACTCCATCACAATCACCGTTTTTCCAAATTTTATACTGATTTTCCTTCAGAATTAATGAATGGAGTGGTTTTTCTGGCCAATGTCACTTACTTGGAAGCAAACCTCTTCTTCCTTTCTTTGCAGTAAGATTGTATCTACTGAATATTTATCATTTGCCATTTTTCAGTTCCATGGCCTTCTAACTAAGGAGAGTAAAACAGACAAATCATGGTAGAGGAGCTAAAAGCATCTTCACTGTTGAAGATAACAAACCAGGCACACACCATATCTTTAACCCTAGTACTTGGAAATCTAGTGAGATTAGTTCCACGCAGAAGTCCCATCTAAGATTTCCACATCTTGGTTTGCAGAAGAACTGTTAACATGGAACAGTGACCTGGCTATGTCACAATAGCCAGCTCTCTTCAGGTATGAGGCACTTCACATTGATTACCTTGTTTAGTCAAAACGTCAACTCACGAGTTTGGTACTGTTGTTATTATCCTCCTCATATTACAAATAAGTGACTCACACAGGGTCATTCATTTATTTATTGGTAAAACAGGGATTAGAACAGATGACTCCTGACATCAAAATACTGTAATTGTTTATATGATACTTAGCAAATCTTTAGGTTAGTTTTTTCAAGTGTTTTGACACTGTGATGTATTGTAATTCTCATTCTAAGTAATTTGTAATTAAAATGAAATATTGACATTTTGAAATCGTTTACCATTTTTGTTAGCTAGAGAACATGCAATGATTTCTTTTAAATACCATCACTCTCTACTGTTTGCATTCAAATACATCTTTTGTATCAGAGAAATGTGTGACTAGCAACCAACACACAGGAAATTGAACATGAGGATAACCCTGTTTGTTATCCATCGGGCCATTTTATCTGTTTCCTAGCTTATCTGGCTAAAAACCTATCTTGGGTCCTCAAAGTTGTCTAGAGACTTCCCACCACCTAGATGACCTAACACAAGTCTGTCATTACACAAAGCAGAGTGCAGTGAACTTTTGCTAAAAGCATGGGAGTAAGGAACAGACTGGTTGAAAGCACAGATTAATAGGGTTGGATTTAGGCCTCTACCACTTACCAGCTTTGTTATATTAGGTGGGTTATTTACCCTCTCCAAGCTTGGTTTTCTCGTTGAAGAAATAAGGATAATAATAATATCTAACTCATAGGCTTGTTCTGAGGATTAAATAAGATAAAGTAGAAGTGTTTAGCACGCTGCCTAGCTTGCCGTAAGTGTTCAATAACATTATCTGCTATTCTGAAATTGTTCTTCTTCCCCCTCCACCTGCACTCAGTAAAGTCTAGTTAGATGGTAACCACATAAAACAGGGGCTATATCTTTGCCTTCAGGGTGAGCTAAGTAAATCTGGGCCGTATAAATGGATATGTAACATTTGATTTATTTTATTAGCAATACCACGTTATAAGGAGAAGAAGGAAAACACAGTCAATAAGTAATTCTGGGCGGCTTAATGAAATATTTATTCTTTTCCACATGACCTTGTAAACTAGTGAGCACGATTTTTAAGTCTTATTAAAAACAAGGTTGCATCCAACATGATGAAGAATTGTTATGTTGAGAGGCCTTTAATCATTCTCTGCTAGTTGTTGATTTTTAAAAAACGAATCAGTAACATAACAGAAATTAGCGCATTTTGAATTCTTACAGAATTTGTTTTCTTCTTATATGTGACTTGAAAATAGCTTAGGCGATCTGCAGAGTTAAGAAAAAAATCCACACAGATGCAGACGGACTTGGGGATAGCACCAAGTAAAAGAAACTGAGTGTGCTTATAAACTGCAGAGTAGGAAACATCAGGACTAGAGCAAGGTCCTGATTCAGAAGGAACCTTCAATGAAGATGTCGTTAGATATTACCTGCTGCGATGTAGCAGTCAGCACTATAGACTCACTCGTTTTCTTGATATGTTGTTTTGTAGTATGATAAAATATTGATGATATCTCTAGGTTAAGTTCTATCTTCAACAAGTGCTACACAGGTTGCTCATATTTGATAATACTCAACAAATATTTTTGTCTCAGAGTCACATCTCTTATACTTGCTGCAGTAGAGCAGCAAAGAGATTTCTCGTCTTAAAGATGAAGAGATCCAGACTGTGCCCTAAATGTTTTTTATGCACAGTCTTCTCTCCCCAATTTCTTTTGTGCCTACCACTTTGCCACTTGAGTGTCCAGTGCAGCCCTCTCTGTCTAATGAGTTGGCTGAATGCCTTATTTATTGCCTGTTGTTATTCTTGTTTCCAGCAGGAGGAGTATAATGATTAAGCTGGCGTAAGCCTTCCTTCTTTGACATGTTAAACACAAAAAGGACGTTAGAAACAGTAAAAAGATGTGAAAACTTGGAAATAATAAAATTGGAGAAAGCAATTTTGTTTTTATTGTTCTAAAAAAATTAGAGAAGGCAAATAAAGTGAATGGGAAAGGCTATTACACAAATTCTGTTTCTGAAGAGGAAGACTGTGATAAAGTAAAACAAATACACAAACTAACAAAAGACAAAAACTGAATTTTGGTGGAAAAATTTGGCTCCTGGTTTTAATCTTGCCAACCACTAGCTAGATAATTTGAGATAAGTTATTGAACTTTCATATAACATAATTTTCTTATGAGTAAAGTTAGAGGATTCTTACAGATATTCCAAAAGGCCTTTTACAACTCTTTGTTGTTCTAAGATGAATAAAAACCAACATCCCCAGTGGCAATTTACCAAGAGATGATCATGAACCGATCTCTGAAAATCAATGCTATAGTGTTAAAAAATGGTTTAATTCTACCCAGAGGATTTTAAGATGAATGGACATGAAATAAATGGAGGCATTTCAGACCAAAAAAAGGCAGCAGTGGGTTCTAAATTATTATAAAAATACAGATAAGTAACTTAGCAATAAAAGCAAGCAACAGAACAAAAATTAAATATTTAAAACCCAAAGAACTATTGGTGAAACTTCTTTGAATTCTTCCAGAAGATTTTATTTATATTAATTTTTAACACTGAAAGTTTTCCTTTATAAAGGATAATATCGACTTTCATTTTTGGGCTTAGTGGAGTAATTGTTACCAGACTTTTTCTTCCACTGTAAAGAGCTTAAAAAATCAAAAGAATACATGAAATAGCTGTTGTTAAACACTGGTCAATAGGCAGTACAGTAACGTGGTCCCTGAGAGAAGGCAAACAAACTGGTTCCTACAATTACAAGATATGAACTTACAGGCAATAACTGTGAAATATACATACTTTACAAGTGCATATGGAAAATCACCAATATAGACAATATGTTGCTCATAAAATAATTTCAATAAATTGCAAAGGATAGAAATCATATACAGTCTGTTTGCTGATCAGAATGGAACTATACTAGAAATTAATAATAGCATAAGATATCTAAGATATCACCAAATCTTGGTAAATTAAATAACACATTTCTAAATAATCCACGAGTTAAAGAGGAAATCATGTTAGAAATGAAAAGTATTTTGATAACACAGCAAAATTTATGCCATAAAATTTAGATGGCCTGGATAATCTTTTGAAGATACAAATCACCAGTACTGGGCACAAGAAGAAGCAGAAAATCTGGACTCTTAATATCTGTTTCAGAAGTTGAATCCATAATGAAAAGCCTCTCCAAGGAAAAAAATTCAGGCTGGTGAATTCTAGCGTTTGTACTAATTTACACTCCTATCATCAGGAGTTGTTTGTTCCACATCCTCATCAATATTTGGTATTGTCAGTCATTTTCATTTTAGCCATTGTGATGGCTGTTCACATCGTGGTATCACAATGTGGTTTCAATTTGCATTTCTATGGTGACTAATAAAGTTCAACTTGTTTTGTATGTTTATTGGCTATTTGAATATCCTATTTTGTGAAGAACTTGTCTTTTACTCATTCTTCTATTAGATTGTCTATCTTTTAAAATAGATTTTAGGAGTTTGTTTTAAAAAATTCTAGTTATGGGTCTTTTTCAGGTGTATGTTTTGTGAATATCATCTCCTACTCTGTTGGCTCAATACATTTTGAAGAAAATATCATCACATAACCGTATGCACATGTGCTACATGGCCTTAATACCTAATTTACAAAAGTTGATGTGTTGTTAAGTATATTATAAACAGAAATGTATCATTTATTTTCTTTGTCCAGTAGTATGACCTTTTCCAAAGAAAATAGCATGTCATCTTGACTGAAACAGGAAGTCCACATTGAGGAAGCAAAGGGTTTCCTAAAAAGTTACTCTCTATGATGAAGCACACCAAAACTAAAGGCATATTCATTTAAGTGAACTTCCACATTTGTAGGCTTTCTCAGCATGGGTAGGAAAAGAGGACTGAGTGTTTTTTTTTTTTTTTTTTTTCTTGATTTCCATTCCTTATATTGCTACTGACAAAACATCTAAATCTGAGATGACTCACTGAACTTCTCCGTGTTTGTTTCTCCTTTGGTGAAAAAAAGTTATGAAAAATGATAAAAACATTCTGTAAATTGTTGTCTGCAAGATCTAGAGAAGTAGTTTATGAAAAATATCAGTACTCAGCTGGGCTCAATGGCTCACGCCTGTAATCCCAGCACTTTGGGAGACTGAGGTGAGTGGATCACCTGAGGTCAGGTGTTGGAGACCAGCCTGGCCAACATGGTGAAACCCCATCTCTACTAAAAACACAACGATTAGTTAGACGTGTTGGCATGTGCCTGTAGTCCCAGCTACTCAGGATGCTGAGGCATGATAATCGCTTGAACCTTGGAGGTGGAGGTTGCATTGAGCCAAGATCGTGCCACTGCACTCCAGCCTGGGTGACAGAGTGAGACTCTGTCTCAAAAAAGAAAAATGAAAAATAGTACTAGCAAATTTGTTTTCTCTAGTGCATATTTAAGAAAACATGTCGCATAAATACTCAAACTCTGTAAAATATTTGAAGAGATTTATTCTGAGCCAAATATGAGTGGCCCTGGCCATGACACAGCCCTCAGGAGATCCTGAGAACATGTGCCCAAGGTGGTTGCCCTACAACTTGGCTTTATACATTTTAGGGAGACATAAGACATCAATCAATACATGTTAAGATGTACATTGGGTTCAATCCAGAAAGGCAAGACAACTGGAAGTGGGGAGGCTTCCAAAGTCATAGCTAGATTCAAAGATTTCCTGATTGACAATTGGTTGAAAGAGTTAAGTTATTGTCTAAAGACTTAGAATCAATAGAAGGGAGTGTCTGGGTTAAGTTAAAGCGTTGTGGAGACCAAGGTGCTATCATGCAGATGAAGCCTCCAGGCAACAGGCTTCAGAGAGAGTAGATTGTAAATGTTTCTTATCAGATTTAAAGTGTGTGTTCTATCGGTCTTAGAGTCTGTGTTGATGTTAATGCTGGTCAGCTTTTCCTGAATTTCAAAATGGAGGAGGATATAATGAGGCAGGTCTGCCTCACCCCCTTCCCATCATGGCCTAAACTAGTTTTTCAGGTTAACTTTGGAATGCCCTTGGATGAGAGGAGGGGTCCATTCAAATGGTCAGGGGGGCTTAGAATTTTATTTTTGGTTTATACGTGGAAGAAGACCACTAAAAACATTTAAAAATTATTCCTATTATTGTGAGATAATCTGTTGTTTAGAAATAATATCCCTTAAAAGATAATACAGTAATGCTCACTGGAAGCCTGGGCACATGATGTTGACCTTGCACAGTTACGTAGATGTAGAATTTATCAAATAATCATTATGTTGATGTGTGTCATGTACTAGTGATTGTTTGTCTGGGTTATATATACCTACTTTGATAATTTCAACACTTATTTTTGTTATTTTGTTCATTTCAGCCTTTAGAAAATAAAATTACTTAATATCTTATTTTTAGGTTCTGTGTTAAAGTCTCTTTTTGACCACATCTAGCAGTAATTATGCTGAGATTTTAAAATTTTTACTCTTTATTTTCATCTGAGTGTGCACAGTGCTGCACATGTGCCATAAATATATTACACTTCTAAATAGTGTTATGAGATCAAGGAAATTTTGGAGGCTTAAGATATATGCATACTGTAGTTCATTCCAATTCTAAAAAGTTGTCTTTCCTTGATCGAAACCAAGGGTCTACATGAAGATGTTCTCTTTTTTTTTTTTTTTGAGATGGAGTTTCACTCTTGTTGCCCAAGCTGGAGTGCAATGGCGCCATCTTGCCTCACTGCAACCTCTGTCTTCCGGGTTCAAGCAAATTCTTCTGCCTCAGCCTCTTGAGTAGCTGGGATTATAGGCACATACCACCACGCCCAGCTAATTTTTTTTTTTTTTTTTTTGAGACAGAGTCTCACTCTGTCGCCCAGGCTGGAGTGCAGTGGCATGATCTCTGCTCACTGCAAGCTCTGCCTCCCAGGTTCACGCCATTTTCCTGCCTCAGCCTCCCGAGTAGCTGGGACTACAGATGCCTGCCACCATGCCTGGCTAATTTTTTGTATTTTTCAGTAGAGACGGGATTTCACTGTGGTCTCAATCTCCTGACCTCGTGATCCGCCCACCTCAGCCTCCCAAAGTGCTAGGATTACAGGTGTGAGCCACCAGGCCTAGCCCCTAATTTTTTATATTTTTAGTAGAGATGGAGTTTCACCATGTTGGCCAGGCTGGTCTCAAACTTTACAAATGTGTCACCTCAGTGTCTGTGGGAAGGCAATAATATCCAGAAAAATCATGGGTATTTCTGGTTTAAAAACAGTGGGAAAATTGGGGATTGGATAGGGAGTTTGATTCTCTGACATTTTATTCCAATCTCTCAATAATTTACCCACTGTCCAATGTACAGTACTCATCTTTTGACTGTTGGGTTTGAGTTCTGTTTGCTTTAAAAAGAAAAATGCCAGCTAACAAAGCTCTAATAACCAGATGATTGTCGCTGCTGATTTTTGTATGATTTCCCAGATTTTGCTTTTTCTTCCCATCTCCATACCAAGAACGGCAGAGTCAAATCTGTTATTCACATTTTGGTAGAGTTATGAAAGAGTTGGTGGGCAAAATTTAAGGTTCTGGGTAAAAACTTGTGTCACCTTTTGTGAACGTTGTTGCGTCCCCCACTTCCTGCTATATTGTTGTGCATGTGTTTCTTATTCTTATCAAGGTTTCTAAGCTCTATTTGACTGTCTTAATTAACCCTTAATTCCTGTAAGATTCTCTTAAGGATTAATTCAAAGCCCATTTCTGCATGCAGGTATCAGTCATTGCTAGAATGATCAGGCATGATTCTCGCATGGCACACTTTACAATTTGAGATATTGTCCAGTTCCCTCCTCCCTGCCAGGCTGGGCTTCTGTGCAGTGTTTTTGGTTTTTGAGACAGAGTTTCACTCTGTCTCCCAGGCTGGAATGCGGTGGTGCGATCTCAGCTCACTGCAGCCTCTACCTCCTGGATCCAAGTGATTCTCGTGCCTCAGCCTCCCAAGTAGCTGGGACTGCAGGTGTGAGCCACCACTGCATGGCTAATTTTTGTATTTTTGGTAGAGATGGGGTTTTGCCATGTTGGCCAGGCTGGTCTCGAACTCCTGACCTCAAGTGATCTGCCTGCCCTGCCCTTGCCTTCGCCTCCCAAAGTGCTGGGATTATAGGTGTGAGCCACTGTGCCTGGCCCCTGTACGCTGTTATTACTTCTCACAGAACTCCCTTTCACTGGTCCACTGACTCGCCTAGCTGAGGCAAGTCACTTGTCCCTCACTGCATCAAACTCCTCCCATTTCTATTGGCAACCTTCTGAAGGTGCACTATTGCTTCTGTATCATTCCATGTTTTGTTGCTGTGCTGCAGGATGACTTTAATGGTCTGGGAGAGGGAATGCGATGTGGCAGAGGTTTAGACTGGAAGTGCACTACCATGTTGACAGAGTAAACTGTTGAGGTCTGTATAAAGGTAACCTTGATCAGACTGCCACAAAAAGTATGAAGCCATATTTCAATTCATTCTCATTTGTCGGTGAATTCACACCACTCATGCTATTAATAGCACGTACATGTTACATGGTTTTAAAATATGTTCTACTTATTTCTCTGTAAGAGGATTTTATATCTATGTTGTAAGTCCTACGAATGCTATCAGTTCTACATGATACATTTAAATGTATAATTTCTTCTCCACAGCACATATTGTATTGTGTACGTTAGGTTGGTGCAAAAGTAAATTCCTGTTGCACCAAATTACTTTTGCACCAACATAATAAATCATACATGGGCCATGTGCAATGGTTCATGCCTGTAATCCCAACACTTTGGGAGGCTGAAGGGGGCAGACCACTTGAGCCCAGGAGTTTAAGACCAGCCTGGCAACATGGCAAAACCCTGTCTCTACAAAAAAATACAAAAATTAGACGGGTGTAGCAGTGTGTGCCTGTAGTCCCAGCTACTCGGGAGGCTGAGGTGGGAGGATCGCTTGAGCTCGGGAGTTCAAGGCTACAGTGACTCCTTATTATGCCACCACACCCCAGCCTGGGTGGCAGAGTGAGACCTGGTCTCAAAATTAAATTAAATTAAATGAAATTAAATCAATAAAAACGAAAATAAACCACACATGGTCCTGTGAGTCCGAGAGAACAGCATGAACGTTGATGGTGTTGATACTCTCTGTGGTGACAGCATGACTGCTTTCATGATCAAGAAGTTTTCTTCAGCTTTATTGCTATATTTGTTGATTTGTGTGATCCCAAAACGAAGTCCTTAAGGCTCAAAGAATCAGTTTCGGCTCATATTTCTTTATTTAAAACATTATTTTAATTTAGAGGTTCAAAAATTTTAATTTTTTGAAAGATGCTTCTTGTCAAAATACACATAAAATTTTTATATTGGTTGGTACTGGCTCATAAACTTTTTGTAAGATAGTCTTAGATGGAGCAGATATATAGGAATAAAAAATTATCTGAGGATTGATTCTCAAACCTATCTGTAGATCATCTATCCATGTACCCATGTATCTATCTCTGTACCTAATCCACCATCCATCTCCAGGCACAACTAAATAAGTACCTGTTATAATATTACCTAAAATCAGTATGAAGGAGGGATGAAACAAAAATAATTAAAGCCTAATGGATTCTTTTTCTATTTAGACTTCTGTATAATTATGAATATAAAATAGTAACTATACATTTATGCAACTCTGAAATAGTTTTTCAGTTGAGGTCCTTAATTTTTAAAAACTACATGAAATTTTGTTGTGAATTTCACATCAAAGATTTTGGATTCACACACATTTTAGGTGCTCATAGCTTTATTACAGCTAATAAATATATTTCACATTTTTTTCTGCTTGATCTAGTCATATCCAGGAGAGGTATGTTGAAGTCACTCAGTAGGATGTAATTTGTGTCAATTACTCTTTTTATTACTCACACTTATTTTTCTTCAATCAAGTTGACACTTAATATTCACATTTTTGCTTTATACATTTTGATGTTATGTTGTTTGATCCACAATTTGGATGCATAAATCTTTTTGATTGGTTGTAACTTTTTATCAACATAAAATACTTCTTCTGTTTAGTTAACACTTTATCCCTTTGAATTCTATGTTGTATCTTTATTATTGCCACTTTTATTTTTTTCTTGGCAGAAATCTCTTGATATAATTACTTCTTTGTTTTCAACCTGTTGGTGTCATTTTGAACTAGATGCATCTCTTGTAAATAGGATATAGATAAGTCCCATTCCTTAAAATGAGCCCTTATCCCTTCGTATTTATTTGTGATTACTAATATTTTAATTTTCTTCTTGCCATTTTAAACATGTTTTTCATTTATTATGTTCATTTTTTTTTCCCATCACCTTTTCTAGTATTTGCAGATTTGGTTTCTTTTGATTATTTACCCTGCCTTTAGTGACTTGGAAAGTATCATTTGTACTGGTCTGCAGGACTTCTAGATTTGGGGTTCCTGGATCCTGGTGCCTCTTCTTAGATTCTTTAGGAAAATTCTTCCTTCATTACATGTGGTGCTCTCAGTCCAATACCTCCAACATCACAGAGATGGGCAGGTGAGTCAAGCTGGCTGGTCAGGGCAGCTCACTTGTCTGGTCATAGAGATTGGATCAAGAATGAGGTCATCACTGATGAGAGCCTTCTCTGAGAGCAAAGTGCCTGTAACCTCTACAATAAGACATAACCTTTGATATATTTTTAGTCCCCTAAAATCCCATGTTTTGTTGAAATCTTTTTGAATTTAAATTACATTTTTGAGGTTTTCATATTATGCTTATTTTATTATAATGATATTTAAATAATTCCTTATTAAGTTTTACTCATATTTACTCATCATTATATATATGTACTATATGTATTTGTATGTATCAGTAAATTTACTGGTTTTTTTGCTCCATATTATTTCTATCTTTCGTATCCTCTGTATTTTAGATAATTTATTTGTAGGATTATCTTACAGTTTTTCAGAAAGATTGGATTAAGCAGTAAAGTTTCTGAATACTTAGTTGAGCAAAAAAGTTCTCATTTGTTTTCGTGTTTTAATGACAATTTGTCTTTTATGAAATTTTAGGTTTAAAATTCCTTTCTTTTAAAATGTTGTAGAAATTATTCCATTGTCTTTTGCATCCCACAATAGAGATAAAAAGTATAAATCCATCTGAGTCTTGATCATTTAGGGCTTTAAAAAAAAAATGGTAGACTTTTTCCTGGAGATGGGAAATCTTACCTGAATATTCTTAAGTGTGTCCTTTTCCATTATTCCTGCTTGGGGTTAAATCTAAAGACTCTGTTATTCCTTGGCTGAAAGAAAATGTCTTTATATATACTTTTATTATTCTAAAAACTATTTTAAATAATTCAAGTTTTACATGAATATATATTTACTGTAAAAGTTTAAATACAGTAGTACGCAGAATAAAAGCTTACAGTCCCTTCATGCTTCCTTTAATTTCCCAGTGGTCAGGCAGAGATGTGCCACCCAGATCCCTCTTTAAGGAAGAGCTTGTTACCCAAGTAGTCAGCAAGCAACCTTCAGTTTTAGCGTTTGTCTTAGTGGCAGACAGCAGCCTCACCCAAGGGAAAGCCCTCCCAGGGTGACTCACATTTAGTAACTTGAGGTGGGAGTATAAGGGCCCCACCGTGTCTGCACAGTGTAGGTCACTTCTGGACATCAGTATGCTGCAGAAGGTGCCATTGCATTGACCCACGCTTTGTTGGGTCCCCGTCATGGTTTAACTTCTCTGCCCAGTCCTGTTTTCTCCTCCTGAAAGGATTCTTAAAATATATCGTGCCTACCAAACTCAGGCTTAGCATCTCTCACGTCTCCCAGCATCTCGGGACGCCAAGGCAGGTGGATCACCTGAGGTCAGGAGTTTGAGACCAGCCAGACCAACATGAGGAAACCCCATCTCTACTAAAAATACAAAAAAAAAATTAGCTGGGTGTGGTGGTGCACACCTGTAATTCTAGCTACTCGGGAGGCGGAAGCAGGAGAATCACTTGAACCCAGGAGGCAGAGGTTGCAGTGAGCCGAGATTGCACCACTGCACTACAGCCTGGGTGAAAAAAAAAGAAAAAAAGGAGAACCCAATTTAGGAGGGTTGGTGACAGCAGTGGTATGAGAAATCAAGCAATATGATAGGGCTTTGAAGATGGATAACTCGCTGGCCAACTGGTGAAGACCCCATCACTGGCTGTAGGTGAAGTCCTTGGCACAAGTTACAATTGTTAAAACTCTCATTGATGGTGAATGGGAATGGTATATGGAATGGAAGGGAATATACTAGATAGTGTGATTTATCAGGCATTTGAGAAATACAAGAGAAATGGTAACTGTAAGGGCAATGGTATTGGATGGCTACTGCTAAAAGCCATTGACAACCTAGATTAATGCTTTTCAAAGCACAGCAGCTACTGGGAACTTGTGAAAAACACAAATTCTGGAGCCCGACCATAGACCTGCAGAATATGAAACTGTGAAGATGGGGCCTAACAAGCTACATTTAAATAAATACTTTCATGTTATTCTCATGTTAAAGTTCTAGAACAACTGTCATAGAAAAAGATAAGGAAAAGCTGCAGGCAATTTACAGGCAGTTGGAAGCCAAGTATGAGAGCCAGAGGGTCCTCCCTCTAAGCTTACAAAGAGGCTCTCATCTCCAGCGGTGGTTGCCCAGAGAAAGCTGTGGACCTGGTCCAGGGAGATAAGGAGCTGAGCTCCTGAGAATGCCAATCAAGGTAGACCTGTCATGCCAAGGTCAGGGCCTTGAGATGGGGATTTCTGAATAGATATAACCCCAGATTTTGAACCCCCTAATCCTCTGAATCCTCTTGTCTTGCAGAATTAACTTACCCCATCACTTTCAAAGTGAGTGCTTCTCGTTTGCCAAAAGACAATTTAGAGCCCTCTCTGAGGCCAGAAAACATGTTCCGTTGGGGTCTGCTTTCACATCCCTTCCAGGTCTATATCTTGAATTAAGTCACCCACAGTTGGGCCTGATAAGGGAGGAGAGAGACAATACCCCAAAAGAGCTGTAAATCTGGCCAGCATATACTTGCAGGAGTTGCTGCTCATGGCATTGGATCTGAGGGTACTGGATCAGCGGATAGAAACACAAGATTGAATAGTGGGGAGTTTATTGATTTGAGAGTATGCACCTGAGACATAGAGTTTCATGGGGCAAAGTCCCTAAGGGATGATATGGACTTGCTACTAGGATGGCTTCTGGAAGTGTAGAAAAAGTGATGGCCCACCCACAAATGATATGAATTTGAAATGCCAGATTGTTGTGGGAGACAGTGGAGGAAGGAATGTGAAGACACAAGGAAATGGGAGTGAGAAAGTGGATATAAGATATGAGGACAGAATGCCCTCTACAGGCTCATGTTCCTCAGGCACACCTGGAGGACACCCTCCCCCCGCCACCGCCGACCAAGGCCATGGAGGACATGCTGGTGAGAGGACACCAACAACACTAAAATCTTTCAGTGGTGTCTCTCCTCTGTAAACCAGGCCTGATGGGCAGAGAGACTATTATAGAACTAGGCTGACAGGAACCCAAAACAATAGGGGCCAGGTGGCAGCACTTAACTGCTGGAAGCCAGGTGGATGCAATTATTGTAATGAGCCACAGGGTTGGAATGACAGCCAAGGAGACCTGACCTAAAGAGGGTTATGTAGATGGTTAATTGAACAGGTGCCCTAGGGGCAAAATAGATGAGAGCCAACTGGATACTCAGTTTGTACCATCATAACAAATCGAGAATGAATGACCAGCAGGCTGAGAGCAATTACCACAATAAAAAGCCATAATACTTTGTCCAAATCCAGACAGACCTAAACCAGTTATTAGGCCTGGAGCACGTTGGCTGAAGAGGAGGCTGGGTTCACAGGAAGAAGGCCCCTGCAACACCATGACAATTAGCCTAGTAATAAGTCTCCTAATCCTTCAAAGAAACGTAGCCATTTACTCAAGTAATTGTACTCTTGGGAGAGAGGAGTTGTGGTAGGTAGAAAAATAGTCCTACTGAACACCTACTATTAGAATAGTCCTAATCTCTGGAGCTATAATATGTTATGTTAGAGAGCAAGGGAGAATTAAGGTTGCAGATGGAATTAAAGCTGTGTCTCAGTCTGTTTGTGCTGGCATAACAAAATGCCACAAACAGGGTAATTTATAAATAAAAAAATGTATTTCTCATAGTTCTAGTGGCTGGGAAGTCCAAGATTAAAGCACCAGCAGATTTGGAGTCTGGTGAGGGCTGCTGTCTGCTTCCAAGATGGCATCTTCTTGCTGCATCATCACATGGCAGAAGGGGACAAAAAGTGACAAATGCTATGTCTTCACATGACAGAAGAGATAGAAGAGCACCTAGGGTGCTCCCTTGAACTTTGAGGCTGCTAATCCTATTCATGGGGACTACGTCCTCATGACTTAATCACCTGCTAAAGGTTCAACTTCTTAATACTATCACACTGGTGGTTAAGTTTCAACATGTGAATTTTGAGGGACACATTCAGATCATAGCTTGTGACTATCAGCCAACTTTAAAATAAGGAGATTATTTTGGATTGTCCATGTAAGACCAATGTATCACAAAGATCCATTAAATGTAGAAGAAACAGAAGAGAGTGTAGCAGACTGATGCAACACGAGGTAGACTTGACTGTTGCTAGTTGCTTCCACGGCTTTGAAGACGGAAGGAGACCATGAGCCAGGGGACTGTTGGCAGCCTCTATAAGCTGAAAAAGGCAAGGAAATGGTTTCTCCCCTAGAGTCTCCAGAAGGAATGCTAATCTTAATTTTAACCCAGTGAGACCCATTTCAGACTCTAACTTCCAAAACTGTAAAATACTATATTTCTGTCATTTAAGCCACCAGGTGTGTGGTAATTAGTTACAGGAGCAATAGGAAATGAACACATACACTAATACTCATCCATTTAATGTACAAGTCTGGACACAAAAGATAGCAGATAAGTCCTAGAGGATTCCAGCGGATGACTGCAAACTCAGGTAGTAGCCCCATTTGCAGCTGCTGTGCCAAATGTACATTAACATGATCTCAGGTGCATGGAATGTAGCCACTGAGTTGATAAGCCCATTCTTTTCCACTCCAACAAGGAAAAAAGGATTAGAATCAGTTAACATTCAATGGAATGGGCAACAATATATAAATCTATTTATAGTTTTACCTGAGGTGTTTTAAAAATCTAATGCATTCTATAATATTGTAGTCTGTCATAATATAGTCAGAAGAAATCTGGAACTTGTGGATATTCCCCCTAGAATAACATACTGATCCACTATATTAAAGACATTATGCTAAGAAGGTTAGATGAACAAAAAGTGGTTAGCGTACTGGAGGTCTTGGCAAGACACCTATGCATCTGATGGTGAAAGATAAATGCTACAAAGATTCAAACTTTTATCATATTTTAAAATATTTTAGGAGTATACTAAGACATCCCTTGAGAGGGAAAGACAATGATTGCATCTTGCACTTTCCACCATAAAGAAGGAAATCCAATGCCTAGAGACCTCTTTGGGATCAGGAGGCAGCATATTCTACATGTGGGGCTACTGCTCCAGTCCATATATTAGGTACTACAGAAGGATGCCATCACTGAGTGGGGTCCAGAGCAAGAAAGAGCTCAGCAGCAGGTCCTTGTTGCAATGTAAGCAGCACAAAAGATCCAGCATACCCTATGATATTAGATATGAGTGGTGGGAAAAGATTCTGTTTCAGCCTTTAGGGTTCTGGAGCTAGGCTATGGCTTAATAGCAGAGAATTATACGCCTTTTGAAAAATATCTCCTGTTGATCTATTGGGTTCTGGTAGAGATGGAGCATCTGTCCATGAGACACCAAATAACTATGCTTTTGGAAGTGGGTTCTGTCAGAGCCACTAGAGTGTAAGGAAAGACAGGCTCAGTAGCAATCCATTGTAAGAGGAAAGAGGTACATGTATGATCAAGCATGAGCTGGACTAAGGATACAAGCAAACTGCATGAGCAGGTAGCCCAGACCCCCATGCTATTTGCTACTGTTCCACCAGTGCTTCTCCCTCAGCTTATCCCTATGGCCATCTAGGAGATAGATCCCTTACAACCAGCTTACAGAGGTTTAGAGATGGCTCAGCTCAGTATATAGGAACATGCTGAAAAGAGGCAGTAATAGGACTGCAACATCACTGGGGAGAGGCATTGGAAGGCAGTGAGGAAGGAGTTTCAGGCAGTGTACCTGGTTATTCACTTTGTTTGGGAAGAAAAGTAGCTCAATGTTAGAATATATACAAACTCGTGGGCAGTGGTAATGAAAAGATGTTAGCCACATGGGAGTGGGCACAAAGTGTTAAGATCTTTATATCAAATGCAAATGCCCATCAGAGAGCATCTGTCATGGAAAAGGCAAAGAACAATTTTGTAGACAAAATTTCTTGGCCATTTGACTTCAACTAGCCTTGGTCATTGGCCACATGAGGGCTTGCAGATGGGCTTGCTTGGAGTGGTCACAGTGGGAAAGATGAAAGCTATGCATGGTGGGTCCAATGGCATGGCTGCCTGTTTACCAAGATTAAATTGGCTACTGCTGCCATTGAATGCCCAAACCTCCAGCCAGAGAAAACAACACCGAGCCTCCAATACGTTACTCTTCCTTAAGGAGACCACTCGGCCATTTGGTGGTAAGTAAGTACACTGATCACTTTCTATCTTGGAAAAGCCAGAGATTTGTTCTAACAGAAAAAGCCAAGTATTCTGGCCATGGATTTGCCTTTCCTGCCCACAAGTTTCAACTAGAAAGACTATCTGAGGGTTTATGAAATATCTGACCCACTAGGATGGGATCACAGTAGGATAACATGGCATCAGATCACAGGACCCACTTGTGAGAAGAGAAGGCACAGAAGTAAACCCGTGCCTATGAGACTTACTGGCTGCATCAGAGATGGCACCACTCAGAAACTTTTGGCCTAGGAGAGTTTTGGTCTACCAAAGATGCAGTTTAAGCATCAGCTTGGAGGTGGTACTCTATGAGGTATCATACTATCCTATATGGCCCCAATAAAAAGAATATGTAGGTCCAGAAACAAAGAAGTGGAAGCAGTAGTGTTCTCACCACCATTCTCACTGATCCACTGGGGAGCTATTAATAAAATGCCCAGTCATTTGGGCCCGGCATGGGACACTTCTAAACAGCCGTATACTCTCCAGAACTCTCCATGGGATTGGGTGATGCTAGATTGTGACTGCATTGCCCTTCAACTTCATCCTTTAGAGAATCTTGTTTCTTCCCCTCCTCTTATACAAGTCCAGATGCTTAAAAACATGCCCTACTTGCCAAATTCTGTGTCAGACTGTGTTTCTAGAGAGGTGGTTCCCCAAACTTTTTGGCACCAGGGACTGGTTTCATGGAAGACAATTTTTCCATGGATGGAGGTGGGGTGAGGGTGGGGATGGTTTTGGGACACTGCTGTACCTCAGATCATCAGGCATTAGATTCTCCTAAGGAGTGTGCACCCTAGATCCCTTGCATGAGCAGTTCACAATAGGGTTCATGCTCCTATGAGAACCTAACGCTGCAGCTCATCTGACAGGAGGTGGAGCTCAGGTGGTGATGCTTGCTGGCCTGCCCCTTACCTCCTGTGGTGCCGCCCAGTTCCTAACGGGCCACAGATCAGTACTGATCTGTAGAACAGTACCCCTGTTCTACAGAATCCAAGCTTTGGTGGCTCCCCATCTCACTTCCCCTTCCAGAGATAACTTGGTGTATATTTTGCTAGGACTTTCTGTAAATACATAGATATTTTAAATTTGAAAACTTTTCTTCACATAAATGGGCTCATAACATATATGTGTTTTTCTGTGACTAGATATGTTTTAAAAGCAGTTTTACTGACATGTAATTTACATATGGAAACATTCACACATTCAAAGTATGTATTTCAATGACTTTTAACACATAATTAAAATATAGTATATTTTCATCACCCCAGGACATTCTTTCATGCTGCTTTACAATCAGTCCCCTTCTCCCAGCCCTAGCTCCTGATCTGACTGCTGGTCTCTGTAGATTTGCTTTTCCAGAATATCATATAAATGGAATCATACCGTATGTAGCCTTTTGTGTCTGGACTCATTCTTTTAGCATAATGCTTTTTAAATGTATTCACATTGTTAAATGTATCAATAGTTTATTCTTTTTATTGTTCAGTAGTATTCTATGGTATAGGTGTATCACAATTTGTTTATCCATTTATCGGTTAAAGAACATTTGAGAGTTTCCAACATAGGACTATCATTTATAATGCTGCTGTAAACCCCTCTGTAAAGTCTTCGTGTGGATATATGATTTTTATTCTCTTGGAAAATTACTGAAACTGGGACTGGTGGGTAATATGTTAAGTGTATATTTAACTTTAAAAGAAACTGTGAAACATTTCAAAAGTGGCAGAAACATTTTGCATTCTCACAAGCAAGGTGTGAGGGTTCCAATAACACCACATTCTTTTCAGCACTTGGTATTTTCAGGCTTTACTTTTAGCTCTTTTAGTAGGTGTGTCGTGGTATTTAATTACGGTTTAATTTGCATTTCCCTAGTGAAAATGATGTTAAGCATATTTTTATGTGCTTATGGCAGCCTTAAACAATTTTTTTTTTTTTTTTTTTTTTTTTTTTGGAGACGGAGCTTTGTTCTTGTTGCCCAGGCTGAAGTGCAATGATGTGATCTCAGCTCACTGCAACCTCCGCCTCCCAGGTTCAAGAGATTCTCCTGACTCAGCCTCTGGAGTAGGGGGAATCATAGGCATGTGGCACCATGCCCAGCTAATTTTGTATTTTTAGTAAAGACGAGGTTTTTCCATGTTGGTCAGGCTGGTCACGAACTCCCGAGCTCAGGTGATCCGCCTGCCTTGGCCTCCCAAAGTGCTGGGATTTCAGGCATGAGCCACCGCGCCTGGCCGCCTTAAACCATTTTTTCGTGAAGTGTCTGTTCAAATCTCTTGCTCATTTTAAAATTAGGTATATATGTTTCTTAATATTGAGTGATTAGATTTCTTTATATAGCCTGGATACAATTTCTTACTCAGATATGTATTTTACAAGCATTTTCTCCCAGTCTGCCATTTTATTTTTTTTAAACAGGGGTCTTTCAAAAAGCAGAAGTCTTTAATTGGATGACATCCAATTAATCAACTGTAGAAATGGTTTGTATTTTTATAACTTATCTAAAAACTCCTTGCCTAGCCCAACATTATGAAAGTGTTCTTCTATGGCATTTAGAAGTGTTATAATATTAACTTTTAAGTTTATGTATATATTTATTTCAAGTTAATTTCTGCATATGATGTAAGGGTAAATGTTCATTGTGTTTACGTATGGATGTCTGACTCTTCCAGTTGGAAAGATGATTCCTTTCCCTTTTCTTGTTATAAAAATACAATTGACCACATATATATGAGGTCTATTTCTGAACCCTTTATACTGTTTCAGTGCTTTATACACTCTTTCCTTATATAAATGCCAGATTATCTTGATTACTATTGTTTTATTTTAAGATATGAAACTAGGCAGTAGTGTGAGTCCTCAACATATATTCTTTTTCAAAATCATTTTGCTCTCCTGGCTCCTTTGTATTTTCACATACATTTTATGAACTTCTGCTTCTGGGAAAGGTGGAGTAACAAGGACCTGCTCTTCCTTTATACTTAAAACAACTGGAAAACTGAATAAAACATATGGAACAATAGTTTTCAGGCATTGGATATCAGGCAATGCAGGACAATATTCACTGAGACATGATAAGCATAGAAGAGCCGTGTGATTGCCCATTCTACTGCCAGGAGAGAGTTTCCAGGCCACAGTGCAGGAAGGGGGCACCCAGCAGAGGCTGATGGTCTCCATGAGTGGAGTAGAGAAAGTTAAGTGTCTTTAGAGAATAATCAGCTCGAGATCCTGGGGTAGAGTACAAAAGGAGAGAGAGCCGTTAAAAGATTTCCAGAGGTCTGTTGGGTACTGATAATCTCATAAGTGTGAAGAGAGTATCTGAGACTGCAGACAGAATTTCATCTGAAAGGGGCAGAGGCAACAATCCCCGGTACTTACCAAGGGCCGGGAATGCATCACGTTCTCACCAGCCAGAGTAGGAGACCTCATAATTCATAGGGAATTGTATAGAAAATTCAGAAAGTTATTGGAACCAAATTAGCCATTGGCTAAAGATTATTCTAATTCCCACCTAATAAAGTTTGAAAAAAAGCTTTGAAAGATTCAAACTGTTTCCATGTAACTTAATGAATTCAAGAACAAAGCCTCAAAATATTTTTTAAAGTGTAAGATTTTTACACTTTTGAAAGCACCCAGCAAGGTAAGATTCACACTAGCACCCAACAAGGCAAGATTCACGATGTCTAGCATCCAATGTGGTAGGCTGAAAAATGGCCCACAAAGATAGCTGTATCTCAGTCTTTGGAACCTGTGAATGTTATCTTATAAGGCAAATGGGCCTTTGCAGATGTGACTTAAAGATCTTGAGATGAGGAGATTATCCTTAATTATTTCGGTGGGCTCTAAACGTAACCACAAGTTTCTCTAAAAGAGAGAGGAAGAAGGAGATTTGATTACACAGATGCAAGGCAATGCGATACTGAGGCAAGATGTTGCACTGCTAGCTTTGAAGATGGCTGATGGAGCCATGGGCCAAGAAAGGCAAAGGTTGAAGCTCTCAAGGCTGGAAAAGACAAGGAAACAGATTCTCCACTTGAGTCTGCAGAGTAAGCATGACCCTGAAGATACTTTGTTTTGGCCCAGTATAACTGATTTTGGACTTCTGACCTCCAGAACTGTAAGAGAATGTGTGTTGTTTAAACCCTCAAGTTGTAGTAATCTGTTAAAGCAGCCATAGGAAACTAATACAGATTTTGGTACCAGGAGTAGGATACTGCTTAACAAATACATAAAAATGTAAAAGTTGCTTTGGAATTGGGTAATGGTCACAGGCTGAAAGAATTTTGAGAAGCATGATAGAAAAAGCATAGATTGCTTTGAACAAACTATTGGTAGAAATATGTGTGTTAAAGTCTCTGCCAGTGAGAGCTGAAAAGGAAGTGAGGAACATGGTGGAGAAGCCCTATATTGTCTTAGGGAATACCTAGATTGTCATAAACCAATTTTTGGTAGAAATTGAACATTAAAGACTTGTCTGGTAAAGGCTCAGAAAGAAATGAGGAACATGTTTTTGGAAACTAGAGGAAAGAAGATTCTTGTTACATAATGACAAAAAGCTTACATGAATTGTGTCCATCAGTTGTGTGGCAAACAATCCTTGTAAGTAATGAGCTTGAATATTTAAAGGAGAAGGTATCCAAGCAAAGTAATGAAGGTACGGCTTGGTTTCTTCTTGCCAATTATAGTAAAATGAGAGAAGAAAGAGATAAATTAAGGAAAGAACTGTTAAGCAAAAAGTAAACAGGACTTGATAATTTGGGAAATTCTCAGGCTATCTGGGTTGCAAAATATTTTAAGAGTTAGAGATTCACTGCCACGCGCTAAGAAGAAAGCCAAAGATATGGCTGGACAATGTTTTTCTAGTGTTTTGGAAGAATCAAAAGATAAGGATTTTCATTTACACAGAGGACTCTTTGAAGAGATTAAGCATGTGATTCATAGATCTCCTCGGCCATTTCAGCAGAAATCATGAATAGAAATGTGATTATTCAGGAAATATATTTGGAGAAGCCTCTTGCTTAATGGCATAAATTCCCATGACATATACAGGAGACCTGCAAAGGTTTTAAGACTCTTATTTCAGCAGAAACAGTGCTAGCTTGGACTGTAAGGAATAAACATTGGATGAAATGAAAGAAGTCTGTCGATCCCCCAAAATTCTACAGGCAGGAAACAGGCTGATACAACTACTCAGCTGCAAACACGCCCTTCTCTTCTTTCAAGAAAAAGGAAGGCTGATGATGAGAGTACAGCCTTGGGCCCAGAAGGCAGAGTCTTGGGTCCAGAGGGCAGAGCCATGTGCTCAAGAGGATTATCTTCAAGACTTTGTACCTAATAGAGTTTTCTCAGTTGCACTTTGAAATTGCTTGGGACCAGAGACCTTTTTACTTTCTTCCATTTTCTTTTTGTGTGTGTGTGGAATATCTATAACGGTTATCCTATGCCTGTCCCACCATCATACTTTGTGAGCAGATAACTTGTTTTCTAGTTTCACAGGTCTACAGAAGGAGGGGAATTTTTCCCCAAGGTAGATTATACTCAGGTTTCACTGGTACTTGATTTGGATGATGAGATTTGGGACTTTTGAGCTGATGATATTTAAATAAGATTCGAACCTGTAATGGATTGAAACTTTGAGGGAGATTAGGGTGGGGTGGAGCAACATGTCTCCCTTGACTGAGGTAGTTTAGTCTTCTCTTGCCTGTGCAATGGATTCCTTTGAGGTAGTTAATTTGCAGGAGAATGATGATGCCCTTTAGGACCTCCTCACATTCCCTCTCGTTGCTTTTAGACCTGTGACCGGACTTGAGACCCACCATCCACTGGAGGATGAGATATAGCGACCTATGAGGAGACATTATATACTCCAAAATAATTACAACATAAACCCTGGCAATATTTATCCAACTGAATCCTAAGTGTGTTATATCAAGATTCCAGAAATCCTGAAATTATAATTATGTTCCTTCCCTCGTGTACAATCTCCTTGCTAAATGACACAACATTTCTTCGGGAGTCTAGAGGTACGATTTATCCTATACATTTTTTACAGGACAGCAGGGTCCCTCCTCAAGAGAATACTAGCCTTCCCTTCATTCAAGGGGCTCTGGGGCTAGAAACTGGTTGAGGGGCCACAATTCTCTGTTGTGATTCAAGTCAGACTTCTTTTATTAGATTTAGAGCTTTTCCACTTTCACAAATCAAATAAGCCTTTAGTACACTGCCCATCTATTTCAGTCCTGAGGGCACTGTGATCAGTTCACTGACACCAAAGATCTCTGCAGGTCCAAGCATTCCGATGACTACTTTGGTTCTGCCTACATGACGGTAACCACAGCTGCTTTGTCTCTGACAATTAGGGGCTGTCACTTTCTTACTGCCACCCTGGCATCTCATCATCCTCATTGAATTCACGGAGCTTGGTTAGATGGCAGCTTTTCCCATCCTGGCCTACAAATAATAGCTACCAGAGACTCTTCAAGGATATGAGGGCTCACCTTACCAACGGCTCACCTTCTTAATGTCTTGGAGAAGGCAGTTATATTTGTATCTTTTCTCTTTTTCTCTAAGTTGTCAAATCTTGGCCATTTTATTGTTTCTCCCCCCAATATATGTTTTTGGTTTTACTGCTACATATTTAGTTTTGTTTTATATTTAATTAATTTATGTTTACGTTTATTGCTTCATTCCTTTGAATTTCTCTGGATTTATTATTACATTTTTAATTCTAGAGTTATAATCTTAACTATTTTGTTTTCAACCTTTCTTAGTTTTAATACATTCTTTTAAGCTGCAATTATTCTTCATTTCCTTCTTCGGATACAACATTGAGCTGTTCCATGTACTATTTGATAAGCAATTTTCTTTGTCATTATTTTTATTACAGTTTGAAACTTTGATTTTGATATCCTCTTTAAACCAAGAGTTATTTAAAGGAGTGCTTTCACATTTTGAAGTGTATATATTTAACATAAAACCTATTCAATTCTTTTTAAGGCCTGTTTTATTGTTGCTGTTAGCAAATATGTTTTGTATGGTATTTTCCTTCATGAATTTGTTGAGATTTTATTTATGGCCTAATATATGGACAATATTTATAACTGTTCTCTATATGCTTGAAAAGAAGATGCATTCTTTACTTTTTTAGGCTAAGACGAAGGCCCAATTCTGCTCCGCTCCTTCCAACATCCACAGTCTCTCTCCTCTCTGTTCCCACTCCCAATACCAATTTCAAAATTCAGATCTTGACATTTTAGAACTAAAATACAGCAATAATTTTCACATTTTATTTCACTACTTCCTCTCTCCTTCTCCCCATCTTCAAATAAACTTTTATTTCAAAATTTCTTCTTCTTTAACCCTTTTAGGAATTTTTGAAGTTTTAATTCTCAATTATTGCTCTTCCTGGAATTATGCATTTTTTAAAATGATTCTTAGTGACACTTATTTTATACTTGAAAAATTGCATTATTAGGAAGTTTTAACAGCTTTTTTTTCAGTTTTTAAAAACTTACCTTTTTTGTTTGTTTGTTTACCATTGTTTCTTGTATACTCAATCTTTTACTAACTTGAGATATTTGTCCTGAATTAATTTTCTCTTTGCTTCTTTGTTTTCTCAGAAAAGACACACAGGTAATATATTTTGTGATCATATAAATTTATTCACTTGTCCTTCCAAAGGGATGATATCTAGGCTGGTAAAAAATTCCTGGATCTTACTCTTTTCCCTGGAAAGCACATAAATATATTTTTCCCTGTCTTCCACACTTGCAGGTGAGAAATTCGTTGTAATTTTCTTTCCTGTGTAAATTAATCTGTTTGTGTGTCTGTGTGTGTGAGAGCGAGAGGGACAAAGATTGCCTGGAAGTGTGAGGTTTTATTTTTTTTATCTTTGGCATTCATGGATTTTATCAGATTTTGTCAAAATGTGTATCATTTAAAAAATTAATTAGGCCTAGCACATTTTCCCCTTATTTCTTTCCTTCCTTTCTTCCTTCCTTCCTTTCTCTTTCTTTCTTTCTTTCTTTCTTTCTTTCTTTCTTTCTTTCTTTCTT
>NC_045436.1:111322333-111358359 GCF_002776525.5 Piliocolobus tephrosceles | reverse complement strand
CTTTCTTTCTTTCTTTCTTTCTTTCTTTCTTTCTTTCTTTCTTTCTTCTTTCTTTCTTTCTTTCTTTCTTTCTTTCTTTCTTTCTTTCTTTCTTCTCTCTTTCTCTTTCTTTTTCTCTCTCTCCCTCCTTCCCTTCCTTCTGTTTCTTCATTTCTTCTTTCCCTTCTTCCTTTCTTTCTTCATTTCTTTCCCCTTCCCCTTTCCCTTCCCTTCTCTTATTTCTTTCCTCTCATTTTCACTCTGTTGTCCAAGCTAGAGTGAAGTGACATGATCTCAGCTTACTGCAACCTCTCCCTCCCAAGTTCAAGCGATTCTTATGCCTCACCCTCTCAAGTAGCTGAGATTACAGGCATGCACCACCATACCTGGCTAATTTTTTGTATTTTTAGTAGAGACGGGGCTTCACCATGTTGGCCGGGCTGGTCTCGAACTCCTGACCCCAAGTGATCTGCCTGCCTCAGCTTCCCAAAGTGCTGGGATTATAGACATGAGTCACCATATGCCTGGCACATTTCTATCTGAAAAGCAGAATCTTTCTTCTGTTGTCTTTTTAAACTTCTCCTTCGTATGACCCCTTTTTTCATCTTGGAATGACATTTTTTATTTATTTGTTTGTTTCAGCTCTTGTGGATCTGTCCTCCATGTCTTGTGACTTCCAACTTTGATATTTTGGGGGTTTGTTGTCATAGTGTCTGTATTTGGTCTTTCATATTTTAAATTTTGTTTCCAGAAGTATGCACTCTATTTTGGTGTTCCTCTAGTGAAGTTTTAAATTCAAGTACAATGGTTTTAGTTTTTTTTTTCTCAAACAAATATTTTTAGTGTTTTGAGACTTCACTTGCCAAAATCTTCTTGTATGTCATTAATTTCTTTCTTCATTTTATTAAATTGTCTTTTTTTTTTTTTTTCCCATGAGCGTCTAACCTCTTGGCTTCCCTGGGCCATATTGGAGGAAGAAGAATTATCTTGGGCCACACATAAAATACTAACACTAATACAATAGCTGATGAGCTAAAAATAAGGTCCATGCCTAATTTTTGTAATATGCGCCACCATAGGTAAGCAAAAAAAGCCCTGGCATTCAAAGGATTGGACATTAACTGCCTTAATGGGATACTGCTGTCCTGGTTTTTGGTCCTGCTCTTCCTCCCTTAAGCTACTTAACCCCTTAAATAATACCTGGAATCTTTTTTCACTCTCCTTTAACAGTAGCTGTGTAAGTCAGATCACTGGGATCTTTCCGTCAGTGGTGGATAGGCAAAAGATGGAATAAAAATATATGACTTTTCTGGTGCGTCAGCAGTGAGCAGAAACTTGACACAGTGTCTGTCAACTTTCTTGAGTGTAAGAGTGTGTGTGTGTGTGTGTGTGTGTGTGTGTGTGTGTTTGGGGAAGTGGGGAGAGTTGCTCCTTCTTCTGAGGCATCACAAAAAGGGGGCAGTTCAGCTTGATGGTACAATTCCTCCTACGAATGGCCTGTAATGGTGGAACTAGAGTGTTTTCTTGCATTGGAGGCATTTATTAGGCTCAAACAGCCAGTCCTTATTTTAGTAGATGCAAAATCGGTACACGTTACTGCAGTTTCTGTTAGAGTGATGGGCCTTCTCCTTGGATGTCTGGTCTTTGATCCTTCCAGCTGTGTAAATGATGTTGTACAGAAACTGCCCTAACCAGGCCAAGTAAATTGTCCCTGTAGGACACTAAATTCTAAGTAGGCCACACTTTCTTCATTTCCCTCTGCACTCCCAAGGGCCTCTCCACATTAGCTGTTTATCCTACTAATCGGGTGGGAGAGAGGGGGATGTGCGCTCAGGCCTCCATCTTCTCAGCATGAATTACTACTCTTTCTTTGATTGCTTCTTTCCCTATGTTTTCTCTATGTCCTCCATTGAGAGCTCTTAGTAGACAGATAATGCATCTCCTGGATCTATCTTGTTTCTTTTTTATTGCTCTAAGTTTTGAAAATGTCCTTGGTTTTATCTAACTGATTGAAGTTGTCAGCTATTTCTTTCATTATTCAGAACTCCTGTTAGGTTTTCTTATTTTGGGAATTATATACTTATTTTCCAAAACACCTTTTATGTTCTTAGCTGCTCTTTTAAAAATAGCTGCCAGTGCTTGCTTTATAGAAATATTGTCCTTTCAAATAACTTTGAAGATACTAATTCAATCTTTTCAAAAATTTCCTTCTGTTTCTTCCATGATTTTTTTTTCTACTTTGGGATCAGTTATATTGTTTGTTAATCTTTACATTTTAATTTAAACTGTGTTTTTTTATTACTGTGTTTTGATTATGATTGTCTATTCTTGTTTACAAAAGGACTAAGTTGACTATTACAGGTAGCTGATGCGTACTTCTTCAGTAACTGTAAACTGTAGTTGCTTCTTCCCTGAATAATGATGATATATATTTGGAGATGCCAGATATGGGCTAAAAAGTTCGATGGGTAAATGCACATAGGCTTCCTTCCAATCACATGGGCACTGGGAAGGCAGGCTAGCTGGGGACTTCTGCAACTGCTCAAGTTAGACAGGCATTACTCTGGGTGAAGTGCTTTATGCCATTAAAATGTGAATTAATTTGTCTGTTAATTAGGATGTTTAAAAAAATGTTAACTGGTACAGATAGCCACCTATGGAATCCCTATATTTATATTGAAAATAAAAATAACAGGTTATTTTTGCTGATTATGTAAGGTAGTACCATATGAACAACTTTCCAGTTCAATTCAAAGCTTAAGTTTTTAAATGTACTCTGACTATAAGAGGATTTAAAAGCACAGTTGTGAATGAAAACAATTATCTTTCTTTTTAAAAAAGAAATTAAAAAGAAGTATATGTTTAGTTGTACTTTTTTCCATGGAGGGGAGAGCACAGAAAAATCATGATGTTGGATATGTACCTAGATCTTGTAGGTACATATGTACATAAACTTTGTTCTGTCCTTAGCTATTTATGAAATTAATTTCATTTTTATACAAATTCCTCCTTTTTACTTATTGGAGTGAGCTTTCCTCTTTATAGCAAATCTTTCCCTGATTAGAATACCATATGTAAATTAAGACAGTGCATATCTACACTTTATAAAAAGCTTTGGCCTTACTTCAATGCAAGTTAGATTTTATATACCACTGCCACGTTTGATGCATGTTGATTCAAATTCATGCTTCTACGCTTTGGTGAGGAGAAGCTGAAAGGCAGATGCTGAAGAGGGATGCAGAAGCTGACATGAGGGAGCCAACTCAAGGAAACGGAAACATTTCTCCAGGCTTGGAGGCACTTTCACATTCCATATACTTTTTGGTTCTAAACAAGATGTGAAGGGACACAGGGTCATGGCTCTTCACTGTCTGCTTTCGCACCTTCTTTTTGTCTTGTACCCACAGGGGAAATATTTCTCAACTCTATAACCTCCTAAAAATGACAGCAGGTTTAGGACTGCCTGTCTGCCAGGGGACTCCCAAGAGAACCTATGGCCAGTTTTCCCTGTCTTTTCAAAGTCTACAATCATTTTAAGATTGAATTACTCCAGGGGCACCAAAGTCGGACTTATTGCAACTTGGCTGTTACTAGATGTTCATAAAATAAGACAGAAAAATAGCAAAATTAAAAGCTATTGGATTAGGGCAAGCAAACATATCAGACTCACGTTGATTGCAAAAGTAATGGCTCTGGTTCTGTCATCACTGAACATGTTAAAAACAGTAAAGACACTAGGAGGTACTCAGCCTTCTTGCATGGGTCCAAGTATGATATCATCTATCCTTGCTTCCTGCTTTTCATTCGTGACTAGAGAAATATTATCATCATCATCATCAACATTGCCGTCAGTTTAGAACTATCTGAATAGACGTCTGAAATAGACCTCTGGGAGCATTTTCATCTCCAATTACAACAGGATGATTATTCATACTGTTAAAATTGACTTACACATAAAAATGCCTGACCTAGCTGAAAGTTCCTAATAATAATGCTTTATATTTGCATAGTGCTCTTAATGTTTCAAAAGATTTTCATATCCATTTTCCTAATTTGAGCCTCAACACAACCAGATTTGGTAAGTAGGTTCTAAATATCATCTCCCTTTTACAGATGAGGGCTTAGAAGATTTATCAATGACTTATCTGAGGTCAGTCCACCAGGCTTAAGCTTAGACTGCATCCTAGGTGTTTCTTCTTGGGCTCAGTGAGATAACACAGTCTCTTTTTCCTAGATATGTGGAGGCCAAAATCTTTGGATTGCAATAAACATAATCTCAAAACCTTGAGTTTACTTCTGAGCAGGTGGAATATGTTGTTCTTTGTCATTTCTGTTCTGAGTTCTCTATAAAACCTTGGTGATGAAGCATGGGAAGGCCCAGGACACATTAGAGGCTTAAGTTCACCAATGCTGATTCCTAGTTGTGTTGTTACATTAGAAAGAATACCTTGAAGACAAGTTGGCTTCTGGACCAAGCTTTTCACTCTACTCAGTTTTCCCTCATAGACAGTAGATTTGGTAATGAGTACCCCCACAACCTCTTTGTTTTCTTTATAGATATGTGGTTAAAAATGGTTTTTAAGAATGATTATTGTGGTTGTTTCCCCAGTACCCATTATCTTCTCTTAGTAACCACCAATTTTCATTCAGTTATCCACATCTCCCCCAGGAAGCCAGGTGCTTTGGGGAGTCCCAATTTGCTATTTTGTTGTCCTGACATAATTACTAACAGCTTTCTCTGTTGCTCTCAAAAGTATCTTGCTTGGACAACAAATTAGTCACCTTAATTTGTGGGGAAGTTAACCCTCCTCTTCACTGTAGTGTCCGGGCATGTGATATAATTCAAACCTCAAGCCTTAGCTAGTAGTGAAATCTCAAAGTTGGTCAAATACGTTGATTCAGGGATGAACCTGGGAGTGAATGTGAACCAACAAAACAAAAAACAAACGTTTGCTGGGGGTTCACAAGAAAATAGTTTCCTTGCTTTTCTTCAACAGCTTTGGATTAACTCTTTGTAGAATGGACCAAAAAAAGAAAAAAAAAAAGAAAAAGCACATAGTGCTGGGAATTGCTGCCAACTATTTTGCATCTAAAAGTGGGATCCAAGTGGAAGATGAAGCTGACACAGTGGCAGGCAGCATTTGTCAAGATAAGCTAGGTTATGCCGAAGTAACGGCTCCAAAATCCCTGTTGCTTAGCCAAACCTAGTTTATTTCTCACACTAGCTCTCCAGCAAGTGTTGCCAGAGGCCTTTCCACATAGCCTTTTGGGAACTTGGGCTGACTGAGGCTCCACCATCTTACCACGCCGCCATCATCGGTTTCTGGCTGCACTGAGGCAGAGGAAGGGAATGTTGCTGTAGAGCTTTAGGCCCAAAGTAACACCGAAAGTAACACTTTGCTATTGCCTAAGAAAGTGCTGTCTGGTGGAAATTTAATGCAAGCCAGAAATGTAATAATTTTGACTATATTATTATATTTATTGTTGATTGTTTTTGCTATTATCAAACATATTTTTGGGGGGGATAGGGTCTTGCTCTGTTACCTAGGCTGGAGTGTGGTGGTGTAATCGTAGCACACTGCAGCTTCCAATTCCTGGGCTCAGGCCATCCTCCCACCTCGGCCTCCTGAGTAGCTGGGACTATAGGAATGGACTGCCATACCTGGCTAATTTCCTAATTTTTTTCTGTAGAGGCAGGGTGTCACTATGCTGCCCAGGCTGGTCTCAAACTCCTGGGTTCAAGTGATCCTCCAAGTTCACTCCCAAAGTGCTGGGATTACAGGCATGAGCCACTGTGCCTGACTATTATTACTGAATTTGAAGGTGGTTCTTGTTTGCTAAGATTTGCTTGTTTATTTATTCATTTTAATGTCTAAGGGCATAATTTGCCTATAGTAAAATTTATCCTTTTTGTAAGTTTGTGAATTTTGACAAACACATTCAGTCATGTGACTACCATTACAATCAAGATTTAGAACAGTTTCATCACCCCTCAAAGTCACCTTGTGCACTACACTTTGTTGTTAACCAGGTACACCCATTCTCACCATTTGGCAACTGCTGATCTGTTTTATGACCCTATGGTTTTGCCTTTCAAGAAGGTCACATAAATGGAATCACAGAATATGTCATTTTTTGTCTGGCTTCTTTCATTTAGCATCATGCATTTGAGATTCATCCATGCTATGATGTGTATCAATAGTTTGTTCCTCTTTTATTGCTAAACAGTCTTCTATTTATGGATGTACTGCAGTTTGTTCATTCATTTCCCAGTTGAGGGACATTTGGGTATTTTTCCAGTTTTTGACGAGTGTAATAAAGCCAGTATAAACCGTCATGCACAGGTTTTTGTGTAAACATAGGCTTTCATTTCTCTTGATTAACTACTTAAGAGTAGAATAGCTAAGCCATATGATAAGTTCATGCTTAATTTTATAAGAAACTGCCAAATAGTTATCCAAAGTGACTGTATCATTTTGCATTAATACCAGAAATACATGAGTGTTCCAGTTGCTCCACACCCTTGCCAGTGCTTGATAGTATCAGTATGTTTTTTTTGAACCATTCTCCTAGGTGTGTATGTACATATAGTAGCCAGTTTTTTAGTAGCCATTTTTATTTTAAAAAGCAAAAATAAACAAGTGAAATTGGTTTTAATAATATATTTTACTAAGCATAAGATGAGCAAAATATTATTTCAACATGTAATTAATGTAAAAATTAATGAGATATGTTATGTTCTCTTTTTGTATGTCATGTCTTTGAAATCTGGTGTGTATTTTATTCTTGCAGCATATCTTGATTTGGACTAACCACCTTTCAGGAGTTCAGTAGCCGCATGTGGACAGTGCAGGTCTAGATTTAATCATGTGGCTCCACCTAATTGTGAGTAGGCTAGCAGAATGTAATATCCTATGTATTCCAGAAATGTTGGTGAGCACTGGTAATGTCTGTCACAAAGGCAGAATGAGAAGAAAGAAGGAATTCGTGTCCTTTATGATTATTATTAAATTATGAAATTGAACCAAATCTGAAAGTTTTCTAAGATAAGCCTTAGTTTCTAGTTATGACAGACAGTAAATGCCACATATATTAAGTTCGTTTGAATTGGCTTATTCTGTTCTTTGAAAATCGCTCTAATACAATTTTTCATTGCACAAGTAAGTATGTGCTCAATGTAGAAAAATGAAAAAATCCAGATAAGCTAAAAAAAGAAATTAAAAGTCACCTGGAATCTCAAAGATAATATCTAGTATATATCATTTAAGATATGCGTATATAAAGTGTGTGAAAGTACAAGTGTATAAGTGAAAACAAGGGAACTGCTATAGACTGAATCGTGTCCCCCCAAATTCATGTGTTCAAGCCCTGACCCTCCATGACTGAATTTGAAGACAGAACTTCTAAAAGATAACTAAGTTTAAATTAGGTTATAACAGTGGAGCCCTACTTCAGTAAGACTCTAGCCTTACAAAAGGAGAGAGATTGCCCTCTCTCTTTCCCTCCATATCCTCTTTGCCATGTGGGGACCCAGTAAGAAGGCAGCTGTCTACAAGCTAGGAAGAAAGCCCTCACCAGAAACTGAATTGGCCAGCACCTTGATCTTGGACTTCCCAGTCTCAAGAATGATAAGAAATAAATTTCTGTTGTTTAAGCCATTCAGTCGTTGGTATTTTGTTATGGTAGTTGGAGCTGACTAATAACAGGAACATTCTCTATATTATTATTTTTATCACCTATTTTTTCACTTAACAGTTTAAAAACATCTTTTCATGTCAATAAATAGATTCCTAAGATATCATTTTAAATTACTGTATGTAATATTCAATTTTATGGAGGTCTTGCAATTTACTCAACACATTCTATTATAGGTTGTCCAGAATAATTTATTGTTTAAATTGGGGCAGGAGCAGAGGTGGTGTCTATTTTGGAATACCTTCTTATTTGAAGCAAAAGCAGAGTATTTGGAAATTCTGCCTTCTTTTGCACCTCTCATTTTTACTTCTGGGCTCCTCTCAGTTCTTTCAGTTGAATAGATAGGAATATACAGCTCACATGGTATCTGGGTGATTAGTAAAACAAAAAATTTATTTCTATAAAGTTTTTGCTAATTTTTTTCTCATTGCCTTGATTGTCTTGTATTTATTACCAGTAATAATTAGGTAAGTAGGTCATTCAAGGTGTTCTAGGTGCAACTAGAGGATAATTCATGATACAGAGAATAACAAATAAAGTTTTAAAAATCTGCAAGTAAGGATGTCATCGTAAAGTGCAAGATGAATCAGGTCCAGTCTTGTAGGACATTTAGTTGAAAACAAAAGCCATTGTAAAATGTACGGAGAGAAATTGATTGAATGTGCTGAGATTATCTATCTGTTTTTCCTTTATTGGCTGCTGTGACCATTTGGAATTTTCAGTCACCTCCAATGCTTGGCTTTCTGCTGTGTGGCTATGGTAGGCACAGCGGTGATATTAAAAATATTTAACAACTGGTGAGGCAGTGGCACCAACCAGTCAGAAAAGACCCTAGCCTGAGACAACAGCTTTCGCCAAACCAGTGTGTAAGGGCTGGGTAGCTGCCCTGAGTGGGAAAAATAAACAAACGTGCACATTTAAAAAATAGCAACAACAAAAATCCTTGGACCTTTTGTTTATTTTATTCCAGGAAAAAAGTTTTAGGTATAAAGCCTTCTTTTTGGTTTTAATCTTTCATGCGCTTCCTGTGACACTGCTGAGGAAATGACAATTTCCTACAAAAATAAACAGTAAATAGCTACTCCCTTTCAGCAAGGGATTATCCAAATTCAGAGAGAGGGATTAATATCCTGAATATGTGAAGAACCCTTACAGTTCTACATGGAAACAAAAAACCCACTAAAAAAGAACCCACTATAAACAGGCCATTCACACACACACAAAGATGTAAAATAAGTATACAAAAGGTGTTTCAGCTCACATCTGCTCATTAGAGCAGAGAAATGCAGATTTTAAAAATACCTGTATTTTACTTGGCTAACATCTGTTAAGTGGATAACTTGAGTCAGGTACTTTTTTCTTATTTAATGCAAACAAAATTCCTGTGAGGTGGGCACTATTATAATGTCCATTTTATAGACAGGGAATCCGAGGCTCAGAAAAGTTAAAATGCCTGAGGACACAGCTAATAAGTGGTGTGCAGAAAAGTGCTATTTTATCTTTTGCAATTTGCAGAGTAAATGATACATATCAAAACGATAAATAAACATGCTTTGACCCAGCAATTTCACCTACAAAAGTTTTTATTCATGCTTTGACACAGCAATTTCACATACAAAAGTTTATTCCAGCGAAATAAATTGGGTAAGTACATAAAGGGCTTTTATAAGGACATTTAGTGTTGTATTGTTTACGGTGGCAAAAAATTGGAAACAATCTAAACGTTCTTCAAAAGGGGATTGGCGAAATATATAAAGACATATCAATACAATGTTAACCAGAGCAGCTCTTAAAAATAATGACATAGATCAATATGATTTGCCTTGGAAACTTGTGGCTTGCCTACGGTATAGTATATTGTTCAGAGTGGGAGGCGGGTTATAAAATAGCATGTAAGTTATAATCCCATTTTTGTAGAAGGAATTATCTTTAGTTAAGCAGGGGAAAATCTCTGAATGTATATGCTGCGGTTATCCTTGTGGAGGGGCTAGATTATAACAGAGCCCATCAGTTTATATTTCTGTATTATTTGAATATTCTTTTTTGGAATAACTATTTGAAGCACAAAAAAGGCAACAAATATTGTTGCATGCTGGAATGCACAAAGCAGAACAAATGCACTACGAGTACAAGAACGCTCCCAGGGCAACTGAAAGAAGATCAGAGAAGGCACACACAGGAGAAAGATGTGCTAGAAGACTCAACACACAGAGTAGGGTTATGCAGAAGAAAGGCAGTGAGAAGCAGAAGAAAGGGAGATGGGAGGGAGAAAGAGTAAAAAGAACGAAGCGGATGAGCAGGAAAACAGAGTAAAGGCAGACTGCTGAAACTGTAGAGGAGTTGTAACAAAGGTCAGCAGAGCCCTGGTGGCGTCAGGGAAGGTGCAACTGGGACTTTGCTAAGGACAGTTAAGATAGTTAACTGTAGGTATATATATATATATATATATAAAATTAAGGACAGTTAAGATAGATAAGAGCATGGGCGCTAGAGTAAAGCAGTACACTTAGTGCTTTCTAACTATGTATGTGTTCCCCTATGTGTCCCATCCTCCCTTGTAAGTAGGTAGGGGTCACAAGACTCATTCTTTTCATTGGACTGTGAGAGGAAGGGCTGAGGCCCTTAAAGCTTGCAATGCCTCTTTCATTACCCCATGCAGAAACCATGGGTGTCATATGTTTCATAATGGTCTGACTAGAAGGAGTCACCAATTCCCAGGGGCCAAGATGTGATCAAGAAATAACCTTTTGTTGTGTTAAGATACTGTGATTTGGGAGTTTGCCTGTTATGAGAGCTAGAATTTCTTGCTCTAATATGCATTGTCATGTACTAGCTGTCTGACTTTGGATAGATTACTTAACTCTCTGAACATCTGTTATTTCATCTGTCAATGGAAATAATAATAGCACGTATTTCACATGGTTATTGGAGGATTACATGAGAAAGTATACAGTGTTAGGCACAAAATATTCAATACGTGTTATCATTGTTATTATTATCATTTATAGCAGGAGTTGATAAATAAATTCCCCAAAACGGGCAGCAAGAAGGACAGGGAATTGTGAAGAGATGAGAGCAGGGCTGATCCAAGGAGATATTGTGGGACATATTAACAAAAGGTGTGGAATTTGGACTTGTAACTAAAGAGGACTGAAGATATAGACCCAAGTATCTCTGGCTAGAGAATTGCGAACTTCCTATGAGGAAGCATGAAGCTGTCATATGTGGAGGTTAACTTATAGAGATAAGCTAGTTATGATTAGGTGCATCTCCATAAACATGTTTACTAAACTTTCATCATAATGAAATATGTTACATTCATATAATGTCTTTTACCAACATTTCAGTTGAAGTGGCCATAGAAGGTGTTAGATGTGCCTAATATTACAGAAATATTGGTTGACCCTTTGGTCTTCCAAGTGATCTTAGGGCAAGGAATCAGGCTGCCTTCTCCCTTGACTAATTAGGGCAGAGGGAGGACTATATGAGTGGGCCAGCGTGTGCCCCTGTGGTGGATTGGTGGTCAAGGGGGGATGTTATATATATATAAATCCAATAAATACAGCATATGATGAATTTAGGGTAACTTGGTAGTGCTATTCTCCCTTTATTTATTGCTTTTCCTTTTTGAAAAGTAGCATATTTGCAATTAGCAAGTATAACAGATGTCTTATTGAGAGCTGTGCCATAATTGTATGGTTATTTTGAGTGCAGTGACTATTTACAGGAGTAATCATGGTGGACCATGGCCTCCAATTCCCAAGCTCAAGTGATCCTCCTGCCTCAGCCTCTGGAGTAGCTGAGACTACAGGTGCACCCCACTGCGCCCAGCTTGATTTTTAAAATAAAATCAAATTGTTGATTTTTGAGAGAACAAACGGTTTAAGTTACTCCCATTCAGTAGCGGCTGCAAAATTAGGAGGGGGTTTAAGGGTGACAATCTGGTTGTCAGAGTGTGTTGGAAGCTGAGTTTGAATTTGCACACCAATTTACATGGAATGAGAAGATGTCCTCCACTCCCGCCCCACCTTTATTTTTGAGACAGAGTCTCGCTGTGTCACCCAGGCTGGAGTGCAGTGGTGAGATCTCCACTCACTGCAACCTCTGCCTCCCAAGTTCAAGTGATTCTTCGGCCTCAGCCTCCAGAGTAGCTGGGATTAAAGGCATGTGCCACCACACCTGGCTAATTTTTGTATTTTTAGTAGAAATGGGGTTTCACCATGTTGGCCAGGCTGGTCTCAAACCCCTGACCTCAAGTGATCTGCCTGCCTCAGCCTCCAAAAGTGCTGGGATTACAGGCGTCAGCCACCTCACAGGCCCCACTTTTTAAATAAAAAGGGAGGGGTCTTTTTTGGGAGGAGGTTAAGGCCCGCAGCTCGCCTTTATATGGCCGCTGCTCTTAGGGACTTAATATTTTGCTCAATCCATTCTTTCAACAAATGTTTAAAAAGCACCTACTATGTGCTTCAGATATTATACAAAGATAATACAACCTCTGTCCCTAGAATGACCACAGCCCAACAGAGAGACTGAGGGCGAATTGTGCAAACCCTGGGTCCTCCAAATACTTAAGATTCAGAGCCACGTTGTCAGAGGTTCTCCTTTGTTCTGGCTGAATAGTAACACTGACAGGGACCTGCCAGTTTCAACTTATTCCAGTTATTTCCAAAAATGAGTTGTTTCAAGTGGCGTCAGTGCACGTTGGAACGTGGGCCCGCGTTATGGTGCTCGTGAAGACTGGAAACAAGTGGGACCCCCGCCAGCACCGCTCATGCAAATGTTTCTGCAAACTCCCCTCCAACACTTTTCGCCCATCCCGACTCAACTGAGGGACCCGAGACGTTTCTTCTTTGGGCCAATCAGAACCCAGTCAGCATCTCTCTGATGCAACCGTTCCCTTATAAAACGATTAAACGTGGACCAGCTATTTTTATTCGGTCCTATAAAAATAGCTGCCGTCAGTCAGTCCTGGCGGCGAATCAAGGCCTCTGCTCTTCAAGTGCGTGCCCCAGTCGGCCGTGTCCTGATGTTACTTTCCCAGCCATTGGCATTTGGGGGCGCAGCTGGACCCACAGCTCCCAGACCACGTTGTGTTCCACTGACAGAGTCTCTTAGGGAAGGTAAAGGTGCATTTGCCCCTAGGCTCCGCCTAGGACACACACGCCAAGATCTTCCCGGGCTGCTGGTAAAAGCCAGGATGCGACAGCCTGAGGGTCCCAGAGTGAGGAAAAAGGATCACTCAGGTCCGCCAGACGCACTTGGTCCAGCAGGAGTGGCGTGTTGTGGAGGTGGGAGGTAGCCCCAGGGCCTTTGATGTGGGCACACGCTCCCCCAGCCCCCGGAATCGGTTCCTCCCCTAACGAGGGGTGTGGACACGGTTCATCTGCCCTCCGCTGTGCCTGAGCAAGAACTGTGCCACCTATCTCCACCCCCTCCGCCCCCGGAGTGACCACTTTTGATCCCTCCCCAGACAAAGCCAATCTGAACTCCAGCAGAATGAATAAAGGGATCAGGTTGCTCTCTCGGCCTCCCCTCACCCCCCTCCTCGCTTCTCTCTTTCCCCACGTGACTCTCTGGAATCTTTGCCAAAGCTCCCAGTCTCTGGGTCCATTTTCACACCGAGCAAAGCAGAGAGGAAGGAGGCAAGGGAGGCTAGAGGAAGGCTGAACGTGTGTCCTTTAAACGCGGGGTCCAGACCCGGCGTATTTTGGGCGTTTCCAGGCTTTCTCGCCCGAGTGGCCTTGAGTTTGGGGGTCTTCTCCAGCCCCGCTGGCTTTTTCCTCCGTGCAAGTAAAATTATGGCTCTTCTTCCACTCCCGTAATCACTGCACCTCTACCCTGCAGACCAGCTCCTGGGTGTTCGGCGCGGAGGTGGGTGTTGGTGTGCAGCAAGCCGCGCCCCCGCAGCCCTCCTCACCCAGGCGAGGGGCGGGGAAGAGAAAGTAGCAGCAGCGCCCCCCAGTCTTTCCTCGGAAGCTTCCGAACACTCAGCTGCAGGGAGCGCAGCCCAAGGCGGTGCGGTGCGGCTGCAGCGCGGGCGAGTCCCGGGAGCTGCCCGCAGCGCTGCACAAAGTTTCCTGCGAACGTCTGCCGAGCCGGGTGGCCAGATCAAGGAGTGGATGTGGGTGGGTCTTTCGGGGCTCCCGGCGACCCGCGGTGCCGACGCAGCACCTACGTATGGTGCCAAGCGAACTTTAAAAAGCTGCTTCGGACAAATCAGAGCCAGGATTTCTACTGTCGGGGACCCGGGAGCAGAAGGGTCTAGCCCGAGGGAAATGCTGGAAGATCCCATCAGCCGATGACCAGCAACTTTCCGGCGAGACTTTGACGCGGAGAACTGTGCTCTGCCTCCTCTTATTCTCCCAAAGCTCACGTTGGCGTCCTGCCTTGCGGGGTAGCTCGGCGCGCTCTCCGCCTGAGCAGCGAGTGAACTGAACCCCCCGCCCGCTCCGGCGCCTCCGGGCTGATGAGTGTAGCTCTCGGCCAGTCTATTTCTTTTTCCGGGAGGTAACGGCCCGCGGTCCCCCACCTTCAGTGCGCCCAGGTTCCAGGCGCCGGAGCCAGCGTTTTGACCGAGTCGCTTCTTGGATGCTGAAGGCTGGGCTCCTCCATCGTGGGTGCCGAGGCGGCGATGCGTGTCCTCAAAGTGTGGCTCGGGCTGGCCCTAGCATTGGCAGAATTTGCAGTATTGCCTCATCATTCCGAAGGTGAGAGAGCGGTGCCGCGCGTGTGTATGTGTGAGTGATCGTGCAGTTTAAAAAGCTCAGCAGGTTTTATGGTATTGTGGTTGGGGTGGAAGTTTTTCTGGGGAGGGTGGGGTGGAAGTGAAACTGGAGTAGTCTTTTTCTGATAAGATTCCTACTCCTGATTGTTTTGTATTCGGATTACACCCTCGAGATGGCCTCCCTCTCTGCCCTAAGTGCTTTTGGGTGGGTGGGTGGCCGATGGAGGTGACATCTCTAAAACTGATCCTTTTTCTTCCCACCACCTACCTTTCCCCGAAGGGAAAGCAACTGCATGGAGCACAAGTGAGGAACGAAAAATTGCTCTTACCTGTTTAAAAATACTTCTGTTCCTAAGAAACATACAATCTTTCATCTTAAAGCCCCGTCGCTTTCCCGCCCTGCTTACCTCAGTTAGTCTCCCCCTAAAGTCCAGTAAGGATTTTATAACTAACTGGTTGGAGCGTGTTCTGGACGTGGGCAGTTCAGTTGCACTGAAAGAAATCTCTCCAGTACGGAGAAGCACGAACCTGCCTGCTTCCCAGAACAAAAGTGGTTAATAAGTTCATTCTTTTACTTCACCCTCCGCCTCCTGGTTTTCCTCTGAGACTCCAAGCTACGTGTAAAACCCCGGAGCCGCAGGAGAGAAAAGGAAGCCGTGAGACTAGTTGTCGCCATGATATCAAAAGCAATCCGGGCTCAGCCAAATAAATGAGTCAATAAGTAAATCAAGAGTTTGGGGTCATGGGATGCCGGGCCTTGGGACGCGAGGCGCTCTGATCTCCCACCTGCCCCGAGGAACCGGGGAAGTAGCCACGCCAGTCTTAGGGAGGGGGAAGGGAGCCGGCGGGCTGGGAGGAAGACGGCTTAATCTACAGCGCCTGGCTCTCGGCTTCCCCTCCCGGCTCCATTCATTATTCATCCAGCTGCGGGAAGAAGAGTTTACCTGCCCAGCCGCAAATCAGAGCCGCTGCTGGGCGGCGGCGGCGGGCGGGGGCGGGCCGCCCTCTCCGCCCTCTCCGCCCTGGTGCCTGGGAAGGTGCGCGGGACGGCTCCCGGGGGTCGAGCTCCGGCGCGGGACTGGGGGCTGCGGGAGGCCCGAGGAGGACAAAGCTCTGCCTCGGGTCGACCTCCAGTCACTGGAGCAGCTGCCTTTTCTTTGCTGGCTTCCCAAGAGAAAGTAGGGGGCCTTGGGAATCCACGCACAGCAGTGGAGGACTCTCCTCTGGGTCCAGGTGCTGCCTTCTGCACTCTTCCGGGATGTGTGTCAAGTGTGTATAATCTCCGGGAAAGGCACATCTGGGGCCTGCGTAGCCTTCTCCCAACAGTGCAAGTCCTGTAGAAATATGACTTCATTGTATATGTGCGTGTGGGCGCGTACTTTGGGCGGGGGGGGAAGCTTGTAGGGCTTGATTATAATAGTAAACCAGATGAGAGAGTCACCCCAGGCCACCCAAACCTGAACTTGGTATTTAGAAAAATTAATTTCATTTGGTGGCAGTTTTTTTAAAATTTAGAATCCTATCCCAGCAACTCAGAAAACGTGCTATCACTCCCGGATAGCTCACCAGGGGGCAGTTGGAATGGTGCAGCTTCTCAGAACCAAAACTCTGGAATCAACAAAAGGCATTATTATTAAGAGCCTACAGGGTGTGCTCTTTGGAAGATTGCTTGATGCAGTGGGCCAAGTTTAAGAAGTGCCGAATCTTTTGACTGGGAGTTGGGGATGGCGGGGATGCAAAGCACAGAAAGCCGGGGGCGGGGGTGGGGAGGAGGGGTGGACGGGAGGGAGAGGCATGGAGCGGATATTACTCCAAAGAGTCTTTGGAAACTTTGCTTCTTATTGTTTTACCTTACTGTCAGAGCATTCTATAGCCATTTCACAAATTGGATTGATAAATTGATAGATGTCTGAGAGTTTCCACCCACATCATAATGGTGCTTATCTTATAATGAATGAATGAATGAATGAATGAATGAACATAGCCATTCATTGAGCAAGTATTGTTTGCCTGGCACTTTGCTAAGCACTTTACATACTTTATCTCATTTAATTAGTTTAATTAAGTAATATCACTCCCACAGACAAAAAACCATTTGTCTTCTGATGAGACCTCTGGTTTGTTCCTCTCAAGGTTTTCTTTTTCTTTAAAAAATAAGAGCATTGATATCAAGGTTGGATACCTCAAGGATCTTAGAAATCTCCTCAAGTTTTTATTATCAGCCTAGAGAATAATTTTTAAAAATGGAAGAGACATTCACATGTATACTTCTTTGGATGGGATGTACGTTGTGACACCTTTGCTGACCAGCTTATGGTAGAATTTGTCGTTTTCTTCTCAGTGCACAGAGAAAATAATTGTGGTTGGTATGGGTTTGGTCTTCCTCTCTTAGCTGTGTGCTTATTGAGGGGTTAGGATGGCTCCTATTAATTCTTATATCTTCAGTTCAGCTCCTAGTACACAGTAAGTGCTCAAAAAATTGGTCAGATGAACAATATTGCCAAATTATATTCTTTTGAATTAAGCTTAACTGGTGGACTGGCCTCTGATTAGCTCACTAACCTTGAATGAACTGCCTAACTTCTTTGCTCTATAGTTCTGTCATTTACTAAATGAAGTCAATTAGGTGATAGTTCTAAAATACTTTGGCTAACTGTCAAACATAGAAGAAAAAGAGATCAGTATTTGCTGCCTTATTTGTGGTCAATTGCAATTTTCTGGTTCTAAATTTTATTATTTTTATTTTTTGAGACAGAGTCTTGCTCTATCACCCAGGCTGGAGTGCAATGGTGCCATCTCAGCTCACTGCTGCCTCTGCCCCCTGGCCTCAAGCGATTCTCATGTCTCAGCCTCCTGAGTAGCTGGGATTACAGGTGTGTGCCACCATGCCTGGCTAATTTTCATATTTTTAGTAGAGACAGAGTTTCACCATGTTGGCCAGGCTGGTCTTGAACTCCTGACCTCAAGTGACCTGCCTTAGCCTTCCAAAGTGCTAGGATTACAGGCATGAGCCACTGTGCTTCACCTCTAAATTTATTTTAATCATCAAAAGAAAAATAAATTTTTACAAGCAAATTATTGGCAGTGTTATTTTATACGGCCTTATATTGCTAAACTGATAAAGTATTAATGCTATGATTTGAGAACTTAATAAAATCAAGAAGTCACAAAGAAGCTTCTAACATGGCTGCTTTCTGAATCGAAGAAACTCTACCATGGCTTTTTCTGGAGAAATATCTTGAGTTCTGTTGACATATGGAAGTCCTGTGAAGTTACACTAGATAAGACAGTTGCCTTTGGATAGAGAAAGATCATTGAATTGGAGGTTAAGAGAATTGAGCTTTAGTCTGTGTCCCCTCACTCTCCATGTGATTTTAGCCATTTCCACAAACCCTGAATCCCAGGTTTTTCCTATAAATGCCATTTAACAGGTTACATTGAAGAGGATCATTTGATAGACAATATGTTTTATTTATGGGTAAGTTAAGGTAGTTGGTTCCACTCTGGGCTGGAGAGTTGTTTCGGTGAGAGACTCTATGCTTGAAACTCAATGTTAGGGAAGAAAAGATCTTGACTGGAAAAAAGTAACCTAATTCTTTCATTCTGCAAGCCTTTATTGAGAGGTTATGTGTCAGGTTATGTCTGGTAGGTGGGTACAGACATCAAAACCAAAGCCAAACCCCCCTGCGCTCAAGGAGTTTGCATTATCTAGAAATTGTTAATATCATTTGAATAGCAGTAGGGATATGGGATTTGGTCCTTGGTGGGTTTCTCAGTACAGAAATGTTAGATGATGGTTGTAACTTTGCATCCTTTGGCTTTTGTAATTACCTGGAGATGGAAATAAAGGGGTGTTGTTGTGGACTCTTATTTTCATCAATTAAATTTTCATTGCCCTCTGAAGATTGGATTCTGGGCATTACTCTCCTCATATACATCCTTTAGTAAGGACTCAGCCATCCGTATTCACTGTTATTGACTTGGGTGGCAATATCACCCAACTGTCCTCACACAGATCGTCATAAAATATTCTTTAACGCATGGCTCAGAGCAGGAGAGGGGACTACCACATGTCAAAGTCGGAGCCTCATGCCAAATCTTACCGTAGTTCCAAAACAGTTGGCCCACTTTCATTTTAACTACTCTATTAATTGATCTAAATCCTAGTTGACAATAATCAGGACATGAGCTGTCCTGTCAGTTCAGAAAATGATTCTATTTTAAGTACTCCACAGTGCACACAGCCATATGCTGAATTATAACACAACATAAAGCCTGAACATTTAAATGCCAACTTGTGGCTGCTTGTTCCTAATGAGTCATGTTTTTGTGGTACCATGCATGCTCTTCAAATCTTTTCGTATCTTTTTTTTTTTTTTTTTTTTGAGACGGAGTCTTGCTCTGTCACCTAGGCTGGAGTGCAGTGGCCGGATCTCAGCTCACTGCAAGCTCCGTCTCCCGGGTTCACGCCATTCTCCTGCCTCAGCCTCCCGAGTAGCTGGGACCACAGGCGCCGGCCACCTCGCCCGGCTAATTTTTGTATTTTTAGTAGAGACGGGGTTTCACTGTGTTAGCCAGGGTGGTCTCGATCTCCTGACCTCGTGATCCGCCCGTCTCGGCCTCCCAAAGTGCTGGGATTACAGGCTTGAGCCACCGCGCCCGGCCTCTTTTCGTATCTTAATGGTTGTATCTGCCCCTATTTCTTTGAACTAATGGGTCTGACATTTTGTGGTGCTTGGATTTAACTTCTCTAATTTACTCAGTTTACCAATGGTTTCAGGATATATGCAAATTATATCTCAAAATTTCTCCAAAAACATTAGATTTTATACAGTCATCTCATAAAGGAGTACATTATAATGTGCAAAAGGGATTAAAAACAGACATTTACTTGTTTAAATTTTATGCAGTAACATTTTGTCTATGTGACCTGCAAGAAATGAGCCAGCCACACAGGAAAAGAGCAGCTCGGGTCTCAGGATCTGGGCTTCCTTCTTGACGCTATAAAATTACTTCAACCTGCAAAACTTTGTGCACTTTCTCACAGGTTGTGAGGTGTTAGAACTTAAATTACCTGGCATCTCAGCTGCCTTCTGTGCCCTGAAACTGGCCTTGTTCATAGTTAGAGAACTATCCTCCTGTTGCCTCTGGTTTTTCCTCAGTTTTCCTTTGAGGGAGGCTCATATCTCCTTCTAAATCAGCACTACCTCACAGAATTCACCTTGAGCTGGAATTTTCTTTAAAGTTCAACTAAAGCCATAAATATAAACATCAGATAGACCTGCAATTATTCTTGTACTCCTTAAGAAAAAAAAAAAAATGAGTGGAGAGAGTAATTTTGTTTTCCATATTATGTGAACTGATGGATTAGTGAAAAGATCTCCACTCTGGCTCTCAACCAGAAGCTACGCCCAGTACCCATGTCAACAAACCCCTCAACTTCATCTGCTGGTGGGTGTGTGAGAGAAATATGCTTGCTTTGGATGCTGCATCTGGTATTGGGTAATGATAAATGTTTGATAGGACTGGGCATCACACTGAATGCTTATTTTCTCAAGAGAGTAGAAATGAGATTTTGGAAGCTGTGTTAATGGAGGCTCATTCATGCAGCTGCCTTGTGGGTAGAACTGTTCTGTTTTAGGAAAGCTCTCAGAGGGCAAAGCTTATTTCTTCTGGAATTGTACAATACAGAGCAACCCAAATTGAATTAATTCCTTTTCCTAATGGTATAATTTTTCAGCAGTTATATACCATTCTGACTTGAGTCTCCAGCAGATGCATGGTTTGCCCGAGTATAGATGTGGTGCCACACTCAGTGCTACTTTATTTTTTTCATACTGCAGTGAGTTTATCATGGCTATCTAAACTTCCAAAAATGGGTTTTGATATGGGTACTCGGATACTTCTTAAGGTGCTTGATTTCCTTTGGAGCTTTGAAAAGAAATTGACTTTGGAAGGTAATGCTGTAGAGAGCAATAAAATTATTTGAGGATAGTCTTATTTTAAAGATTAAATTTTGTTTGTGTTTTTTCTTTTCTTTTTCTTTTTTTTTTTGAGACGGAGTCTCGCTCTGTCACCCAAGCTGGAGTGCAGTGGCCGGATCTCAGCTCACTCCACGCTCCGCCTCCCGGGTTTACGCCATTCTCCTGCCTCAGCCTCCCAAGTAGCTGGGACTACAGGCGCCTGCCACCTCGCCCGGCTAGTTTTTTGTATTTTTTAGTAGAGACGGGGTTTCACCATGTTAGCCAGGATGGTCTCGATCTCCTGACCTTGTGATTCGCCCGTCTCAGCCTCCCAAAGTGCTGGGATTACAGGCTTGAGCCACCGCGCCCGGCTTGTTTGTGTTTTTTCTAAAAGTTTTTTGTGTTTTTTCTAAAAGTTAAGTTTTGCTTGTTTATTCTAAAGTTTAAATTCTGTTAAATTGTACCTAAGTGATGATGATCTTTATTCTAAATTTTCTAAACACCAGAAATAATTAAATATGTCCATATAAGTAATTTAGAAAGTGATTTGTGTTTATATATATTTATTCGAGCTATATAGGATTATTTTATGTACACACATCACACACATACATATACATACACACACATGTGTATACATATATTTCCTTTCTTATGACATAACATAGACGGAACTACTATGTCTTTGAAACAAGATTTCTTAAGGAAAAATTAGTCAATTAAGAAGAATTTTCCTTCAAGGTTTTATCTCAAGTTATTCTTATTAGAATGTCAGAGATATAAAAATTATTTCCATAAATTTACCCACAGAGATCTTTGATTCAAACCTAAGTGTAAATAGCCATCTCAGTTTTCTTAAAGATTGTTCTTAATTCCATTATTGAAGGAGAAGGTAGACCATTTCTTTCCTAAGAAGTTAATATTTTTGGGACTTCATAAATGACCCATTAGAGGTAAGCACTGTGGTAAAATAATGTCCTTGTCTCTTTAGAAACCAACTGTGGAGCACTGTTAAGATATGCTTCACCTTGGTGTGTATATACCAAGTGTGTGTTCAAATCTGTTTTGCAGACTCAGTTTCTGAGAGAGTAGGTGATAACACACTGCCCATCTCTTTCTAAGTTAATTCAAGACCTGTTGTGCAGCTCAAAAATTGGTTGGGAATGTGTGTATATTTTTTTAAATTAAGATTTCAGTTTTATATTATGTGTATGTATACTACAAATACTACATATACTATTTATACTATATATGATATATATAGTATATAGTGGGTATATATGTATATATGTGTATATGCTATATATAGTATATAGTGGGTACATATGTATATATATGTGTATATTTGTGTATATACTATATGTAATAGTATATATGTAACAGTATATATAGTGTATATATTCTCTCTATATATGTAGTACACACACACACATGTATAATATAGTGGGGTAGATGCAACACTTCATCATCCTTAGAAAGGAAGTGCACAAGAATAAATTCACAAATGGAGGATGTAGGCACGAAGTGCTAGGAGCTCAGAGGAACATAATCTGGTGGGCAGGAGAAGTTTCACAAAGGAGATGGGATCAAGTTTAAAGGGCTTGACTAGACAAAGTACATCTCTTGTAGGAAATGAAAATGAGCAAAGGCATTGAGACATGTAAATATATTACAGGATTCTAAGTTGGCCTCTTGGGTTGAACTGGAGACTTAGTGTAAGCAAACAGTGGCAGGGAAGCCTGAATAAGTAAATGGGATTGGATTATGGAGGCTTTGCTGACTTATCACCAAGAAAAATATTTACTGTATTTATAGCATGCCGTTATAAATACATTTATCTTAAAATTCAAGTCATAAGTTTTAATAATGCTTTTCCTCATGTGTGTCCAAGGAATGTTGTTTTGGTGTATGGGGTTATTTCCCCAGGGGAAGAATGCTCAAGCTTTTAAGATTTTGGAAGAAGCACATTTTACTGATTGTGATGCATGTAGATGCAGTTTTAGCAGCAAGCTTGCTGGGGCAGTGCCTACTGGTTTATTATGCATCCCTTTTAATTCTTGTTTTGTTTTTCTCCACAGGTGCTTGTGTCTATCAGGGTTCCTTGTTGGCGGTAGGTCATTCTTTATATACTTGGTTTCTTTCATTTGATTGTAAAATGCTTGATTGAAGTTCTTGAGTGAGTGAGTTGACCCTATCATTGTAGAATATGTTTATTTTTCTTCACAGTTTGAGGATTAGCCCTCATTCGGGCACAATGATGCTCAATTATTTAATACCTTTTCCAGAGTGAATTAGTTCCATTCGGATACTCAAGTATTGGAAGAGAAATCCAAACACTCAACACACAATTAGCATTCTGTGGCCATTCTTTGTGTTCTTTTAATCAGAGAGAAAATTAGATCCCATCCTTTTGTCAGATACAAACTGAAACACAATTTGTTTATCTTCTGGTTGCATTTGCTTCCCACTTTGAACCCTTCTCCAAAAAAATATGATTATTAAATTAAGTAGAATAGGAAGGATTTCTGTTGTTACATTGAATTATAAACTTAAGTTTTGGTGAACAGAAAATAAATTAACATTTATTTCTGAACTCTTGACATATAGGGTAAAATTGATTTTGAATTTAATGTCAGAATGACTTGGGGGGGAAAGTTGATGTAAGTCTCATGCATTTCTTTTCATTACTAATGCACTATGGTGCATAACAGTGTGTTAAAGCCTTATTGAAAAGACTGTCTACACTCCATCAATTCTAATAAATGGTGTGACAAATCATTCTTCACCACATTTTTATTTTGGTTTAATAAATGCTATAATAAAACTGAACTGAGATGGTTGGAAAGAGTTTGCTCATTTACATCACAACATGCTATTGACATGTGTGATATTAATAAGTCATCTTAGATTATCCTTGTGGTATTGAAATAGTTGAGGAATATCTGAAGTATCTAAGAGTCTAGATAATTGTAGATATTCACAGTAATATTCTTGAATCTGCACTTTATATACTGTAGTTACTGCTCAAGAGGTTTATATTTTTTCTTTATATTTTTCTATTAAAAATTAGGAAAAAGCCATTTTTATTCTATTTGTCATTCCATATTCTGCCCTGTTTATTCTTTAATATGTTTTAGGAATCATTTGCTCTAAAATATGTTATCACTTTTGGGGAGCTATAGTAGATATTTAGACAAGTCAGTTATCCATGCTAATAAAAGAGAGTTATTTACTGTGTAGACTACTTCATAACGTTTCCATATATTTTCATAAGTATTCATATGTCTGATAATAGACCAGTGAAATAGGCAGGCCATGTATTATTTCATACTCTTCCCCCTCTTCATGGAAAGGATGAGAGACAGATGAAGAGATTTGCTAGAGGTAATTGACCATTAAGGGTGGACCAGAACAAGACATCCTGTCTTCTTCTGTTGTTCTGCCTATATGTGAAAAAAAGTGGCTAGACCATCTTCTATATTTAACTTTGCTATGTGTTATTATACATTCGAATATGAAAGGATCAAGTAATTGGAGAGGTTAGTTTGATCAAGTTAAAAGGAGAAAGAACCCAACCAACTTGAATTTATTGGATGACCTTGCTTCCCTCTGTACCATGCCCTAGCTCATCCTAGGGCTCATGGCTGCTCAAGGTTAGTGGGCTGCACCCTCCCACACCAGCAGACTCCTCATTCCTCCAGGTGACTTCTTTGCTTACCAAGGCTCTGCTACATTTGTTTCTTTTTCTTTCTTTCTTTTATTATTATTATTATTATTATTATTATTATTATTATTATTATTATTATTATTATTTGTGTGTGAGACAGGGTCTCATTCTGTCACCCAGGCTGGAGTGCAGGGATCTTGGCTCACTGCAACCTCTGCCTCTAGGGTTCAAGTGATTCTCCTACCTCAGCCTCCCAATTAGATGGGACTACAGATGCATACCACCACACCCAGCCAATTTTTTTTTTTTTTTTTTTTGTATTTTTAGTAGAGACGGGGTTTTGGCATGTTGGCCAGGCTGGTCTTGAACTCCTGATCTCAAAGTGCTGGGATTACAGGCATAAGCCACTGAGCCTGGCCTGCTACATTTGTTTCTGAACCTCTTCAAGCCTGAGATACTTATTATTGTAGTTACGCAATTCAATCTGAGAGACAATGTATTTATTACAATAATAAAATTATTAAACAAATACTTATTGAGTGACAATTACAGACCTGCTATTCTATGCACTGGAATGCATCTGTGAACAAACAGATGAAAATTCCTGCCCTCATAGAGCTTGAATTCTAATAAGTAAAATATATAGAATGTCAGATAGATGGGCTATGGGGAAAAACATTGTGGAGGTGGAAGGGATAGAAAAGGCTCAATAGGGGATGAAGGTGGCTACTTTAGATAGGGTGATAGGGAAGGCTTCACTGAGAAGGTGACATTTGAACAAAGACATACTGAAAGAGGTAATTATAAGAACTAGCCTGGTGGATATCCAAGGGGAGAGAATTCCAGAGATAGGGAGCAGAACTGTAAAGTCTGAAGCAAGAACTCCTATAGGCATTTGAGGCAGTGCAGGGAGGATGGCAAGAGATAGGTCAGTGAGGAGGGCAGAGGTCAGAGCATGCTGAGCTTTGTGCAGACTTTAGCTTGTCCTTTCAGGAAGGTGGGTGAGCCATTGAAGGTGCCAGAGAGGAGGAATGGCAACACTGGACTTATCTACTGAAACTGCTGAAATGAGAATGTGAAAAGTAGTATGCTTGTTTCTAGGGAAACTATATTAAATACTTTAAAAAGACTCCATCGAGGTGAGTCACTAAAAAATTGCTGTCAAATTAAGTGTAGGAAAAACAGCTCTAAAAGATTGAGAAAATATTTCAAAACCTAGAGAGATTCTGCATTCTGGTTTATTTGTAACCACTTTAAGTTCTCTTTCCATTTTAAGGATGATGAAACTGGAAAAGGTAGATGACGCATCCTGGACTTGGTTTATTATCTACATCATTCACTGCTGCTCTCTCTCTGTATGCCCTATTGTTAAAGAAAAGCATTATATCTACATCATTGAAACTGGAGAGTGAATGTATGTTCATGCATTTTGAATTAAAGAGTACAAGAACATTACTATATGATTCTAGGATTCTCTGATTATACAACTTTTTGGGTGACAAAGGCTTTTAGTGTAAGAGGCGTCATTTTCAAGAGCTGATTCTGAGAATAGTGGTTGGTGTCCCTTTTCCAAACTTTGTAGTTTTACCCACATGTTCACCGTTTTAGAGGTAGAAGTGACTTGAGAAATCTTTTAGTCCAGACTGTCCATTTTATAGATGAGGAAACTGGGGCGAGAATGTGAAATTCTTGAGGTTTGTTCATCTCCCGGGTGAGTAACCAGAAGTAGGTTATTCTGGTTGAAAATGGCAAAGCCTCAGCTTCACCCAGAGTTCATAAAGCGTATCAAGCAAATGAGAGCATGGATTTAGGCACTAGCTGCTAGTATAATGCTAACTCTCATCCTGTCTTGTGAGGATTCCTCTCACTGATACCTTTCAATCTCTTCACTCATTGCTTAGGAAGCTGCCAGATACAGCGGAACATTCGTGGCCCTGGCAGTCAGACACACCTGGTTTTGATCCTTCCTCTTCTATTACAAACCAGCTCTGTGATGTAGGGCAAGTTACATCATCTCTGGAACCTCTTATTGCCCCTGATGTGAAATGAGGACAAAGAAAGCCACTCCTGAAGGGTTGTTGCAAAGAAGACAGTGTGGGAAAGACACCCAGGTGCAATGCCTGGCTTGTGCTTTTCTGCCATAACACAATTTCTCTTTAGCAACCAAGAAGAACAAGAGGAAGGGACAGTTGTTAAGCACCTACTATGTATTTAATACTCAACAAACCCAGGAAATAGTTTGTTTTTTTTTTTTAATTTACTTTACAGATAAGGAAGTTGAAACTCAGGAAGTAGTCACTTGTCCAAAGTTACACAGTAAGTGCTAGTGGAAAAGAAAGTTCAAACCTCGTTCTGATTCTGAAGTCATCTGATCAAGCATTCTATTTCTCACAACCAAGTCAGTCCACTGGTTGTCTCTGAACACAACTAGCTTACTTCACCACCTTCAGTTCTATATGCCCACCCCCTCCCTGCCACAACTGCCGTGCAGTTGTCTCTGCCAGTCTCTGTCCCTGACCTCCTGCAAAAGCCAACTGTCCCTGGCTAACCCTTTCCCATTTAACTGAGGCTGTCCTGCACTGGTGTGCACCACATTCACTACATGATGCAAAACATGTTTAGACAGGCATGTCATCTTAAAAAACACAATGTACAGTGTATTATGTACTATATATGTTTATATATGTATATATATGTATATAAGTGTATATATATACCTCCCCCCACCTTGTATTGTGTTGTGTTTCCTGATTTTTGACAGCTGTCTGCACTTGCAGTGACATCCTGGGGTGATTAAGTCCTAAGCATGTGTAGCTGTCTCTCAGTTATGGACTGACTTCAGCTCTCTCCCTTGTCTTTCTTTTAACAATCTTCTGTAACTTTCTCTTCTTTTTATTCCTAGAGTAAGAAATGACCAGAAGGGACTCAAATAACTCCAAAAACACTGAATAATCTATTTTGGGGTGTGTTTCTTACCCCATGATACCCATGCAACCCTGGGCTCACAAGATTGTCTCTAAAGTCAGCCCTTGTGGAAGACAGTGTGACTCTTTTAAATCAGGAATCCATCAGAGGGAAACTACCTAGGTAATAGGTTTAACTGTGACATCCAGTGTGAGGAGGAAAATTAATTTTTTATTTCAAAGTTTTCACACACCTTCTGTTCTTTTCCAACTATATCAAGTATTTAAAAAACTTTCCTTTTGCATCACCACAAGCAAACACATATCCTTTTTAAAGTTCTTCCTGGGATCAATGACTTGACCCTTCACTTCAATTTTTCTGTCTGTGAAATGGAGATGAACTATTTACTTCTCAGGATTGTCGTGAAGCTTAAAGGAGATGAACATGAAGCACCTCGTCCGGTGCTGTGACTTACAGTGCTCAATAAAGGCTGGCTGCTGTTATTGTTGCTCTATAGCAGTGACGACTGGCAAGGCTGGATAAACGAGTCTTCTTCCCTAGATCAAAAGCGTTAAGTGTTGGGATTTCTCCTACTTGGGATACTTTTGCTGAGAAATGCTGATAAAGTGAATCACAGGGCACTAACTCTTAGCAGATTTGAAAAAATATTTTTCAAGGATAATTAAAAAATGTGGAATGTTGAGTATATATAACACTGCAGGAAGATCCAGGCTTTGGAGTTTGAATCTTGGCACCACTACATACATGCTGTGTGGTCTCAGATACGATACTTTACACAGCTGGGTGTCACTTTCGTTATCTGCTTAATGGGGATTGTATTTCTCCTAGGGTTGATGTGACAGTTAACTAAGAACATACTTGTGAAAGAACCCAGAACTGTCCCTGCAAGGAACATGTACTCACATCATTCAGGTGGTAACAAGATGTCGGAGTGGAAATGAGTGAGTTATAGAGTCCAGGGTCTTGGTTCAGTTTCTGGCCCTGTAATTACTAGCTGTGTAGCTTAGAGTAAGTTGCTTGAATGAAATGAGGCCTCAGTTTCTAAATTAGTAAATTAAGAGAGTTAGATTAGCTTCTCTCCAAGATTCCTGAGCACTGTGTTGTGCAGTAGAGCTTTCTGTGATGATGGGAATGTTCTATAGCTGTGCTGACCAGTGTGGTGGCTACGAGCCACATGTGGTTATTGAGTACTTGAAATGTGGCTTACAATACTGAGGAACTGAGTTTTAGATTTCATTTAATTTCAATGAATTAAAGTTTAAATTTGAGTAGCCACACATAGATAGTGGCTACTATATTGGATAGTGCAACATTAGAGTTTTAAAATTCTTACCGTATTCTAGTACTTAAAATACAGCCTCATGGATGGTTCTCACCCTGGGTGGAAGCTTACTGGAGTACTTTTAGCAGTTGTGAGAAAAGTAACACAAAGTTTGTTATAGTACATGATTGCTGTTTTTGTTTGTTTATATAATTTGAACAGTTTTGAAGTCAACACAGTTACAACACTACTCTCCCCATATTGCTAAATATGTTTTCTTTTTTGTTGTTGTCGTGGTTTTTTTTTAAACCAAGCAATTGTTATGCATCAATGATTTCTTGAATAAAAGGGGTAAAATTACAGTTAATTGTACATATTCCATTAAAAGTTTTATAAATTTTTAAACTCATGGGAGTGTTATCCATCATTTATATTAGAGCAGAAAAAAATTTGAGAACCTCTGGTCTAATCTGTAGACCTTGTTTATTAGGGCTAAGGAGGTTTAAGGGAGACCATTAGAGCTCTTCAATGTCAGAGTCTTTTTAAAAATTAGTGTGCTATAGTGTTACTTTTTAAAATTTGAAACAGTAACACAAGAGAGACAGCCCTGTAGAAATGAAAATGTCTCAGAACTGCGTTGTCCTTGTATTCATCAACATGCTCAAGAGATTTTGTGGAGAAGATAAATGAAAAATTGGAAGCTTTTGCTATTCAGTGCTTGAAATTCCCACAAACACTTAGTGAATGGTGGCTAGTGGCTGCTATTGAAACACCTTGAACTTCTCAGCAGTGGGGAGAATACCTGGTGTCCTGAGGATGCACTTAGAGGGGAAGCAATACAATCAGCCATTCCTTCATTTCCCTAAAAGTACTGGGTAATTTCTTAATACCCTTGTATTGAATATTGTAGGATATCACCATTTTAAGTTATAGTTTAGCAAAAATTCATCATTTTTTATGCTTCTGGTCTTTATTTTAAAATACGGAATAATATGCTTTTAAATGGGGGATGCCACTCTTTATTAAAATGTACTTATTTTGTGACAAAAACTTATTTTTTTGCAACACATCATTACTGTGCTAGGTGTTGTCATAAATTTAGAGAGGTAATGAGCTCCTTTAACTAGAGGTATTCAAGTTGAGACTAGACAAACAGAATCAGGAGTGAGATAGCAGCGGCAGGCTTTTCTGATTTGTGTTCTCACCTGTGGATAGAAGGTTAGAGGTGTGTGTTTCTGCCTAAGGAAAGGAGCCTTTACAGAGGGTGAAAAAAATCTCCTGACACTAGAGTGTGCAGTGAAAGGTTTCTCCCCATTTAGTTCCTCAAAGGGAGTAACTTTGTACCTTTAGGTGTCGGGTAGTGAGAATTGGACTCTAGCTGCCTCTGAGGATTTTTTTGTCCTTGCTGGGTTTTTATAGATTGTCCATCATAATTAGATGTGCTGGTTTCCTATTTGGGAATTTATATGTTCTTAGAATAATTGTGTGAGATGAGTAACATGAGAGATTTTGTACTTTTATTGATGAATAATCCATATGCATTTTTATTCTTTTTCATATTCATGTGGCAGGAACAGATGTTTTAAGTTAACAAACACATTTCTTATGCTTTGTTTTGAATTTAGAAGATGCAATTGAGCTTGGAAGTCATATTAATTTGCTCGAATTATGCTACATTTTATCATATATCTCAATTTTCTGGTCAGACCATACACTTCCCTCACTTTTTTTTAAGTTTGTGGCATTTTCACACCAAATTGTCTTACAACTTGATACCTTATTTTTATTTATTCTATTTCTCCATTTATAACTACAAAGTACATACATGTATTTATTTTCTATGTGATACATTTATATATGCATGTGTATATATGTATAAATCCCCTATAATAGAACTATCACTCATTTATGACACCTTATGGTATTACCATGTTATAGTTTAGTTACTTTTAGAAGTCTTTGCTTACCAAGAGAAAGATAATATATAAATATCAAATGACAATTGAGTTAAGCCAGCTTATGTTTTTCTGAAGTTTGAATTACAAATGTCTGAAGAAAAGTTGACTTTGAAAATTTTATGTCGCTGGGCGCGGTGGCTCAAGCCTGTAATCCCAGCACTTTGGGAGGCCGAGACGGGCGGATCACGAGGTCAGGAGATCGAGACCATCCTGGCTAACCCGGTGAAACCCCGTCTCTACTAAAAAAATACAAAAAACTAGCCGGGCGAGGTGGCAGGCGCCTGTAGTCCCAGCTACTCCGGAGGCTGAGGCAGGAGAATGGCGTAAACCTGGGAGGCGGAGCTTGCAGTGAGCTGAGATCCGGCCACTGCACTCCAGCCCGGGAGACAGAGCCAGACTCCGTCTCAAAAAAAAAAAAAAAAAAAGAAAATTTTATGTCGATGACATTTTGCTTCTGTGACACTTAAACATAACATTGGCACAAAATAAAATTAAAAAAAAATAACTGAGTAGTTTTATGTAAAAGAGGCACATAGCTTCTGGTGTCCCAGCTAAGTTCTTTTAGCAATGATTTCTTAGGTTCTCAGCGTTTATAAGCTAAATGAAAGGAAGAAGGAGAGGGACAAGTTTTCATAGTAAGAAATGGTTTATTGGCCGGGCGCGGTGGCTCAAGCCTGTAATCCCAGCACTTTGGGAGGCCGAGACGGGCGGATCACAAGGTCAGGAGATCGAGACCATTCTGGCTAACACAGTGAAACCCCGTCTCTACTAAAAAATACAAAAAACTAGCCGGGCGAGGTGGCGGGCGCCTGTAGTCCCAGCTGCTCGGGAGGCTGAGGCAGGAGAATGGCGTAAACCCGGGAGGCGGAGCTTGCAGTGAGCTGAGATCCGGCCACTGCGCTCCAGCCTGGGCGACATAGCGAGACTCCGTCTCAAAAAAAAAAAAAAAAAAAAAGAAATGGTTTATTGTTAGTACCCAGAAGGCTCTTGAGTTTGGGCCATGACCTGTGAGTTCTTTCCTGACAGCTCCCAAGATTGGTTATTTATTAAATTTATACCTTTCTTTCCTCCAAAGGGAAATTGAATGGGTCGGGTGGGATCAGGGAGGGGAGTGTGTCTGCATTGGAGAGCAGATTTCATTGCTCTTTGTACCTTCCATTCTTGAAATGGTTCAGTAATAGTGAATGGGAGAGAATTATTAACAGAAATAGACACTCATTCTTTGGTGTTCTTACTGTATTGAGTTTCCCTACAATCTAGAACAAACTTGATCTGAGAGATAAGAATTCAGGAACAGAAGAAATATGAAATTGTTGGCTAAAAGAAGCCTTTCCCTCTTATATTTGCTGTAGATATGTGTAGTAGCAGTAATCCAACTGGATTCCAAAGACATTTATTGATCAAATTCTGTGTTAGATCCTGTGATTGGGTCTATGGAAAACACCAAGATTAATAAGCTATTAGTTGGAACCTAGGAACATCCTGCTTAGCCAGTAGTCCCTTTTTCCCTTTTCTATGTTGGCAGAGTCCTGATTTTGTTGCAGTTTTCCACCCTTTCCTAGTTGTGAGCTAGTCAGGAAATTTATCCCTTTGCCAGGGATCTGTTTAGGACTGAGTGTGACTTACTTGCGGCCAATGAGATATGCAAGGAACTGCTAATATTGTTGGCTGTTTGAAAGGACCCAATAAATAGCACCTTCCTTTCCCCAGTTCTGAACAAGTTGAGAAATAAAACAAAGAATAAACATAGAAGTCAAAACATCATCCTTTTATCTTTTAACCAATAAGCTAAGTTGGAGGATACAGCTTCAGTTCTCTTAGCCAAGTGGGTTGCTAGTTCTGACCCCTCAGAATTGGGAAGACTTAGGCATTCACAGACAGAGCCTTGCGGAGGCAGCTTTCCCGTGCAGAAGGGCTGATAAGGCAAGAGTTACTGCCTGGAGAAGCAGAGGAAAGCGTATGCTCTTGGTTGACAGGCTTGCTCCCTAGAAGAGGAAAGAAGACATAACGGAGTTAAGCATGCCTAGTTGCTCTTTTAATTTTACCAGTTAGACAAATCATGCCACCTTCCTGGGGATAAAAAAGGCCTGGAGTTATGTGTTGATATCCCTGTACCTCAAGGGTGGGAAACAAGAATTCTCCATTAATAGGAGATTTTGAAACTTAGTCTTTAAGCTTTGGCACATGAAAACATGATCTCTGGAGGTGCTGCAACCATTAGAATGCCTAGCTGACACACAGAAGTTGATGGGGAGAAAGATGGGAGGCTTTGATTCCTTGAGGAGTTGATTATTTAATCTGCTGACTTAACCAGCACAGGAACTGACCTTCCTGGGGAATTATTGTATGAGCTCAGAAGTTCCCTCATTGTTTTAGCCAATATAAATTGGATTTTATGTTACTGCAGCCAGCAGCAGTAGACCCAATACCCTACAATCAGGTATTGAACTCATCACAGAGCAGTTTGGGGTGAGTGTCAGTAGGTAGAAGTTTAGCACCATGGTGAAGGGGCAGAGCTCCAGATTCTTGGGTTTAAGTCTGAGCTCTTCACTACTGTGTGACTCTGGGCAAGTTACTTACGTTGTCTTTAAAATAGAGATAATAGTTGTGCCTATATTACAGAGCTGCTGCAAAGATAAATGAGTAACATGTGAAAGTACTTGGAATATAGTAAATAGTTACTTGCCATTGAGAATACTCTTATTCCAGAGGAAATAATTTTTGATATTGGCCTTGAAATATGGGCCAGTTTAGAATTAGGAGAGATGAGAGAAAGGCTCTTAGGATATAGGATCAGTATGAGTAAACACATAAGTGGCAAAGGGAGTCCAGTTTGAAGTGAGAGAAGTGATGTGATGAAACACTGAGAAGGGATTTTAAAACTCCAGATCACACAGGGCCTGGAATAAGGCATTTGAATTACATTCTGTAGGCAGTGGGGATGCTTTGAAATGGAAATCATTTGCTCTTGGATTCAGAGTCTGTCAGTAGAAACTGATTAGTATATTGTTGGAGATGAGATATCAGAGCACTATCCTCTACTGTGTTCCTTCTTCTCCTCCTTTTCACCCATGTCCAGATGCAGTTTATCTGCAGAGCTTTGGAGAGGGTGTGGGTGGCTCCGTGTAAGCGAACATCTTCTTGAAAAAGAGAGATCAGTTTGCAGACATATTCCAACAGTGAGTCAGTACTAAGTTCATTATTATTTCGGCAAAAATGGGTTCATCTGGCATTATATCAAGTAGAACTCCCTATTAATATGCATTAACCCACTCCTTTGATATTGATGTTCGTAATGATCCTCCCCACCACCCCAAGGTGGTGATGTAATCTTTTTTCTTCCTCTTTATTCTAGTGAGCATTTCTCATAATTTGCCAAGATTAAATTATGCTCCAGTTAGTATTAGGAAAAAGTACATTTAGTTGTATTAAAATTTTTTGTTAAAATGGAAGCCCGATTATTTTGTATATACTACCCTAAGTGTTGGAAAGTATAGTTTTTCAGTTTTTCTCTCATGCTGTACAACACAACTATATTATTGTTTGCTTCTAGAATTTTATTAGCTTTATCAATTCCTACATCTAAAATACATTTTTTAAAAGAAAGATCAAGTGTGGTCAGGTACTTTAAGGAAAAATAGAACTTCTTGAGAAGCATGAACTGCTAGAAAAGATTCTTCATAGCCTGAGGACTTTGAGGAGAAGAGAGGAAAATTTTATAGGGATAAGATAACTCAAGTGCATAGGAAAAGGAGGGAAACTCATGTTAAATGGCTGCTTTGGTTGCCACTTTAGAGGAATCAAACTTTTGAAAAAAAATAAGTGTCTTTTGTATTTCTTACTCTGTTCACTTATGATTAGGAGGAAAAATTCTCAGTTATACCAGTCAGGAGATTAATATAAAGTATAATAAAAGAAATATTGTGAGCATCAAGGCATGTGTATTCCTGTAAGCTGTTTTTATGCAAACTTATTAAAGTCAAGGAAACTTGCTCAGTAGGAGAAGACTGTATCTTTAAAACTATGAATTTGGCTTTGCATGGTGCCTCACACCTGTAATGCCAGCATTTTGGAAGGCTGAGACAGGAGGATCGCTTGAGCCTAGGAGTTCAAGACCAACTTGGTTAACATAGCAAGATTCCATCTCCAGACGTACACATACACATACACATACACACACACACACACATACAGACATTAGCTGAGTGTGGTGGCATGTGCCTATCCTCCCAGCTACTTGGGAGGCTGAGGTGGGAGGATTGCTTGAGCCCAGGAGGTCAAGTCTTCAGTGAGCCATGATCACACCACTGCACTCCAGCCTGGGTGACAGAGGGAGACCCTGTCTCAAAAAACAAAACTAAAACCAAGCAACTGTGAATTCAATTTTTTTGTTTTATAGATAAATTATTATTATTTATTTGTATACATTTACAGGGTACAAATATAATTTTAGTTACATGGATATATTGCATAGCGGTGAAGTCAGGGCTTTTAGTGTATTTATCACCAGAATAATGTATATTGTACCTATTAAGTACTTTCTCATCATCCACTCGCCTCCTATCCCTACACCCTTCCAAGTCTCCATTGTCTATTATCCTACACTCTACATCCATGTGTACACATTATTTAGCTCCCACTTATAAATGAGGACATGTGATATTTGTCTTTCTGTGTCTAAGTTGTTTCACTTATAAACAGAAAGCAATTAAAAAGGATAAACAGTAGTGTTTTTCAAAAACCAAACCACAAAACACGGAAACACAATATCATTCCAACTTTTGAGGAGGAAGAACTTTCTTTTTTGTTTTTTTTTCCTAAGAGAAAATGGCCATGTTGCTTTATTTATTATATTGAAAGCAATACAGGCTGGTTCTAAAAAAACCAGGAAATATAAAATAGAGAGAGAATGGGAAGAAAACTCCATAAATCCAAGTAATTCCACAAACAAAAATAATTAATACTAAATATTGGATGAGTTTATTGCAGGACTTTTTCTATATGTATATTTAACAAAAAATGGCACTGCAATATGCACACTGTTTGGCTAGCTATTTTTTAAACTTAATACTGTGTAATGGATATCTTTTTATGTTCATACATAGATCCATACTATTATTCATTATGGATAGACTGTAAGTTATTTTACACATTTCTGTTTATTGGTATTCATATTAATTCAATATTTTGGTGCTGCAAGCAACACTGTGATGAATGTTCTTGCACACTCTTCAATTATTTCCTTAGGGCACATTCCTCGGCAATGCAACTTTTGAGTCATGTGGTATACGTTTTTAAAAAGCATGTTTGTCTATACATTTAATACATATTACCGCATTGCCCTTTAGGGAAGTCGAACCAATTTACAATGCTATTAGTTAGTATATTTTCTGACTATAAGATAAGGCTAAAATCTTAGTAAGAATAAAACCAACATTTAGTTTAAGAATGATTGATTTTTAAAAGTTGATGGAATAGAAGACGGTATTAACAAATTTGATGACATTTAAAAATATCTAGTAGTATAAAACTGAAAGGAAAAATAAAGTACAGGTTTTCAAAGATTTAGTGTTATAAAGAATTACATAGTAGAACTTATAAAGAATTCATTCAATAATAATTAAGAATAAAAAAATTTAAAAATGTAAATCTAACCAAAAATAGTTCATGTAAATATTTAAGGAACCACCAAATGTTAGGAATTAAAGTGGCTGAGAATAAGAATAGAGAGTTTACATAAGAGAAAATACAAGTAGCAAACAAATATATTAAGAAGAATTGTTGTTAATAACCAGATAAAAACTAAATAATTTTTTTTTTTTTTTTTTTTTTTTTTTTTTTTTTTTTTTTTTTT
>NC_045436.1:111314425-111321933 GCF_002776525.5 Piliocolobus tephrosceles | reverse complement strand
ACCTGTTTAAGAAATTTAAATTATTAAACCCAGCTTTGATGAGACTTCTGGGAATTTGCTCTAAGAAATCAATTTAGAAGAAAGAAAAGTTATTTGTAAAGAAGTTGCTTTCTGTCATTATTTATGTTATAAAATAAGAAGTTACCTAAATGTCTCTATTAGAGGAGTGGTTAAGTAAACCATCATAGATTAACTTGACACAGAACATTATGTAGCCATTAAGATAATAGATGAGAAGAGCATGTGGCCATGGAGGCACATTTCTGAGGTAATGTTAAGTGAAAGGCTGAGTACTCAATGCAAATCTTGTGATTAAAACTAATTTTAAAAATGTGTCTTTCTGTGATTGGAGTCTCCTAAGGGGGAAAAACCCCATTTTTTGTCAACAAGAGGGAGAGAGCCTGTAAGTAGAAGGTAAGGAACCAGTGCAGAGAAAGGATAGAAGTGGAAAGAGTGAAGAAAAAATGGCTGGAGAAAACCAAGAAGGGACCAGATAGATTGGGTGGAATCAAACCCCAAGTGGCAGGGACAACTTAGACAAGGTTCTTTCTCAAAGATAGGAGCAAAGTAAGGTAAAGTCTATGAAAATTATATTATTTAGGACTCTTAATGTGAGTGATGGAAACTCAACTCAAACTAGCTTAGGCAAAGTTTGTAATGTTTTGCTCCCTCAACCAGAAGTCTAAGGGGATAAAATTAGCTTGAGACTGAGATATATACGCATTCACATGATGTCCACATGTGTTTTTCATGCTGTCTCTCTTGGCTACACTTTCTTCTGGGTTGGCAACCTCCTTGTGATGGCAACATTGATTTATACAGTTCAAATGGCTAATATTCCAAGAGAAAAGTGAGTCCCCTTCAGAGATGTCATCTCCAGCAAAAGTTCCAGAAAACACTCTGATTGTTCTGGCTCAAGCCAGGATCATACCCTCAGGTAAAATCACACCCTCAGTGGGGAAGAAGAAACCTTGTGATTTACCACACTGCCAAGTGGAGGAGGGCAGTTCTAAAAGTGAAAGCACGCTGGCCAAAGAGTAAGGAGCAGATGTTCTCTACAAGGATAAATAGACATTTGGAGGCAGCATGGCTTGTTTACAAAGTCTTAAGTGAGAGCCGCCATCTGTCTGGTTGGCCTAATGAACGCTGCTGGAGGAAGCATCATCGGAACCAGGTCTCCTATCTCTTAACTCCCCTTTGGCCCCAAACCCAACCTTGCACTTTGGATTTTAGAGTTCTGGCTTTTCCATAGAATGGTTCTGCCAATTTCTACATATGGATACCTGTACCTTATGCCTGTCTGAATCACATTTCATATATTCCAGCTACCTGCCATTGTTTCCCTAGACTAACATCCATGTTAACTTGCTTTTATCTGAAGTTGAGAAGGAAAGTTAGCTGGACATATTTCACTTTATAATAAACCTTCACTTGTTTGGAGGTCATAGTCAGCAAAACATGGGCATATTTGATGAATTAGGGCCACACTGATGTTCTTTTTGGTAATTTGGATGGGTAGGTAGTGAAGTAAATGGGTGGTAGGTTAAATGTTAATATGTTTTCAAATGGAATGTTTTATTGTTTTCTTGAAATGCTTGCTTGGAACATTTCTTGGGGTGTTTGTTTTATTTATTTTCCTTTGATAAATGACTAGCAGGAAAGAAAAACAGTCTGTAATGGAGACTGAAAATGTATTGACTAGAAAGATAGAGCTCAAAGTATACAGGGCTGAACATTTTTCCATTCGTCTGAAATGAGTTTATAGCTTGATGTACAGCTTCCGTGGCAAAATCATTGTCCCTCCATGAGGAGCGAAAGCAGAGTAAGAGGAGTTCAGAAGCTTCAGGCTATTATCAGAAAGAGCTATCATTTCTAGCCCTTTTGGAGTTGCAGCATCCTTTTTCCCTTTGATTCCCAAAAGCGTGAAAGACAGACAAGAGTTTTATGATAGTAAAAGTTCAGAAGTTTGATTATTTTTCTCTCATTAGTAGCCTGTAGTGACTGTAAATTAAGCTTTTTTTCCCCTAATGTAAAGGAAACGTTCTCTAGGATATTTAATTTACTGTTTCAATTCATTGAGACCCTCAAAGACTGCCTTTAGGGAATGGAAATCAAGACTCAACTTACGTATCTTGATGTGGTTTGGCTTTGTGTCTCCACCCAAATCTCATCTCGAATTGTAATCCCCAGGTGTTGAGAGAGGGACCTGGTGGGAGGTGACTGGATCATGGGAGTGGTTTCCCCCATGCTGTTCTCCTATAGTGAGTTCTCACAATCTGATGGCTTTATGAGGGGGTCTTCCACGTTTGTTCTCCCGCCTCTCTCCTGCTGCCTTGTGAAGAAGGGGCCTGCTTCACCTTCTGCCATGATTGTAAGTTTCCTGAGGCATCTCCAGCCATGTAGAACTGTGAGTCAATTAAACTTCTTTTGTTTATACATTTTCCAGTCTCAGGTAATTTTATTTATTTATTTATTTATTTATTTATTTATTTATTTATTTATTTTATGAGACAGAGTCTTGCTCTGTCACCCAGGCTGGGGTGCAGTGGTGCTATCTCGGCTTCCTGCAAGCTTCGCCTCCCAGGTTCACACCATTCTTCTACCTCAGCCTCCCGAGTAGCTGGGACTGCAGGCGCCCGCCACCTCGCCCGGCTAATTTTTTGTATAATTAGTAGAGACGGGGTTTCTCCATGTTAGCCAGGATGGTCTCGATCTCCTGACCTCATGATCCGCCCACCTCTGCCTCCCAAAGTGCTGGGATTACAGGCGTGAGCCACCGTGCCTGGCCCAGTCTCAGGTAATTCTTTATAGCAGCATGAGAATGAACTAATACATATCTGTAGAAGATAGAAAGTTAGCAACTCATTGTTTGGATGTGAGGTAAGTTTCATCTGATGCTAGTGCTGATACTTTCAACACGGGTTTTCTATAGTTGAAGAGTTCTTATGGCTCCGGGCTTATGGATGCCACTAAGATTCAAAGAAAATAGAAGGTGGATGGGTTTTTGTACTTTAGGCAAAAGAGTGTAGGTGGGATTGGGCAAGAAAGAATGGGACCGTGAGAATGTCCTGCATGGAGGGGCTCTGTAATTTCTGTCAGTGTGGGTCCAAAATGTTTATGAGCATTCATGTAAGAGAATTGTGTGGAACCTTCTGGGGATATTCTGGGGTGAAAGAGCAAAGAAGCAGAAATGTACGATAAAGGGATCTTTTTGAAAAGAACTTTAGGAGCCACCATCACAACTTGCTTTTATTAGCTAGAACGATTCTTAGAAAATATGATTTTGTGGTTTGTGTTATTTATTATTGTTTTATCTCTAGGATTTTGCATGTAGATGTCAGAAGTAGCTGGAGTGCTGGTGTAGATGTTGTCTTGTGTCTTTGCTTTTAGACGCGTTGTCTATCCTCAGTATTTGTCCTTTATTTTTTTGCATATGCCTCAGATTTTCTCCTCCACATTCCTCTGCACTATTTTCTCAAATTTTACCCCAAAGTGATGGAATAATAAAACAGAGAGAAAAATCAGGAACTAGAACTAAGAACCTTCATTTTCAATATTCACAATCATCTCCTTACTGCACATAATTTTTTTTTTTTTTTTTTTGGTGGAATAATGAAAACTATTCTCACTAGTTCTGTCTTGAAAACTGCTGTCTTCTGGATCTCTGAGTGGGCCCACTCTTTAATAGGTGTGATATTATGCACAACTTACACTACAGGTGGAATGGCATCTCACCTTGCGGCAAATCAGCTCTATGGCAAACTCACTTGTTTGGAACACAGCTAAGAAACAGGAACTGCCGGGCGCGGTGGCTCAAGCCTGTAATCCCAGCACTTTGGGAGGCCGAGACGGGCGGATCACGAGGTCAGGAAATCGAGACCATCCTGGCTAACACGGTGAAACCCCGTCTCTACTAAAAAATACAAAAACTAGCCGGGTGAGGTGGCGGCCGCCTGTAGTCCCAGCTACTCAGGAGGCTGAGGCAGGAGAATGGCGTAAACCCGGGAGGCGGAGCTTGCAGTGAGCTGAGAATCCGGCCACTGCACTCCAGTCCGGGCGACAGAGCGAGACTCCGCCTCAAAAAAAAAAAAAAAAAAAAAAAAAGAAACAGGAACTAACAACAAAAGGCCTGTGAAGAGCCAAAATGGATACCACAGTGCCCCTGCATCGAGAAGCCTGATTGATTTAGACAGAAGCAGACTGCTTGCTGTCTGCACTACCTTGGGCGAAAAGAGGAGGCATAATTGTGGTATTCAGAAGTGTCCGTTAGAGAAGAGGCTGGTGTGCTCAGGTATTCAGGAGAAACAGTTGAATGTATAGGAAAGCCCTTTTGCCAAATATTTGTGAGTCTTGTTTCTTTGTAACTGTATAGATTTAAAATCATTTTTTCTATCATAGGCAAGAAGTCGATTAAAGTATCAAATCTTTTGTAAGTGGAATAGCTTTTATCTGGACCATTCTATGGCCCAGAGTTTGTGCACGTGAATAGTTGGTATGTGTCTGCTTTGGAAAATACTGTATGAAATAATATTTTCTATGCTCAGTTCTGCTTTTGCCATAAATACGTAGTTTAAACTGCATACATCAATTGTACAAGCAGATACATGTAAGCATTCTGTAGGTGCCTATTAAGATGCATTAATTTTGGGCTCACAAATGCTTTACCACTCCAAATTCCTTTATAGTTTTGGAATATTTATTTTCTCTCCTCATCTTCCATTTCTGTGGCAAGAGTATTTTTGTTTCTCCTTTAAATCCTTCATAGTTACATTGCCTTTTAAATCTGCCCCAGGACGTCTTACTGAATCAGACTTGAAACTGGAATATGCAGGTAAGTGGAGGTGGGCTATGCATCCTTAAAATCTATCCTCTTTCCTGTGCTGGAGAAACACAATCTGTCTGTCACAGAGAGCTTGGGTGAATGTTAAACCAGTGTTTAGCTGCATACCTTGATTTGTTTGGGGCCTAGGATCCCCATGGAAAAGAGCTTCAACCCTGAAAACAACTGAAATTCAGACATCTAAGGTCATGTGTTAAAGACTGTGAGGATGGGGGTGGTGTGGGGCTACAGATAGGAAAGCTAGACTGTAAAAGGCGACAAACAGGTTCTCTGAGAGAAAAGTCCCCACAAGGGAGAATATTGGCCTTGTGGAAATCTAGACCAGCAACTTTAATAGAACTTTCTGCCAGAACGAAAATGCTCCATATCTGTGTTGTTTGCCACTCACATGTGGCTACTGAGCATTGGAAATGTGACTAGTGTGAAAAAGTATCTGGATTGTAAATTTATTTATGTTTAATTAAATTTAAATAGTTATATGTGGCTTGTAGCTCCCATGCTGGGCAGTGCTGGTATAGGTTTTGTAGCAAAGCTGTGATGCCCAAAGAAAGCAATGATTGTAGGTAGTTCTGGGCTACATGTGAACTCCCCCTACCCAGCCTCTCAGAGCCATTATTTACCTGGAAAGGAGAGGGATAAGGGGCTGAAACCAAAAGAAACATATTAATTGAGTTCAGACTTTCTAAGGAACCTGGGCAATAAATTGGCAGGAACCTTATCACTAGCTTTCCCAGCCCCTCTGTGGTAGGTCCCCGCTTACCTGTTTGTCTTGGCTAGAGATAGAACCTGGGAGCCTCAGAGTCAAGAGGTAGACAGTTAAGGAAGTCCAGGCCTGAGCAGCTGCCTCAGGGCGTCGTACTCATGGATGGATGGACAAACGCTCTCCTTACCTAAGAAGGCTTCCTTCCTCTTTCCTCTTCCCTCCTTCCTCAAAGAACCCTGGTTTGTTTTTTGGCATTCTCCTTGCTTACAGCCGTATCTTTTAGAAAAGGAGGGCTCCTTCTCAGGCTTAGTGATTAATTTTCTTTGGTTTAAGTCTGTGCTTTTCTTGTTTAAATTCATTTTTTCCTGCATCTTACTCATATTCCCCTCAGATAGTTTGAAAACCATGTACCTCCTTACACATTTAAAATATTATATCTAACATTTTTTATAAAAGATGCATGAGTTGCAATGTCTGTAAGTTTTTGCATTTGAAAAATGACACTTTAGGATGGAACTATTACATCCCTCTCTAATGTTTCTAATAGAATCTGAATACTACAGCAATTTGATTCCCACTGGCACCCATAAAAAATGCACAAACTCTTCTTTATTGAAAATATACATCTTGCCGGGCGCGGTGGCTCAAGCCTGTAATCCCAGCACTTTGGGAGGCCGAGACGGGCGGATCACGAGGTCAGGAGATCGAGACCATCCTGGCTAGCATGGTGAAACCCCGTCTCTACTAAAAAATACAAAAAACTAGCCGGGCGAGGTGGCGGGCGCCTGTAGTCCCAGCTACTTGGGAGGCTGAGGCAGGAGAATGGCGTAAACCCAGGAGGCGGAGCTTGCAGTGAGCTAAGGTCCAGCCACTGTACTCCAGCCTGGGTGACAGAGTGAGACTCCGTCTCAAAAAAAAAAAAAAAAGAAAAGAAAATATACATCCTTTCTTTTTCTCACACTTTCACTTTTGAGGCAGTTTTCCCATGGAATTTATCCTATTACCTTTATGCTTGAAAGTCTTTTATTGATCACCCTATTATACTTCTCTGCAACAAAATACATATATAAATTTAAATTGAAAGCATTTGTAATGTTTCCTGTGAACATAAGGCTCAAAGTGTTAAGTAATTTCCTTTAGATTGAGTTATTACAGTTGAGCAAAACATCATAAATACATTAGCATTTTTGATAAATACTTGTTAAATGTTAGAAAGTACAGTTTCATTGGAAATGCATCTCTTAATGAGATGAATGGGGCTTTTTCTTTCTTCTGTTAGTTCATGCAGGATGCATTTTATTTATTGCTACAGGAGACAGAATTCAGCATCAGTTCTATTCTTATTTTTCACTTGTCTAAATGCAAACTTTGTGGAGTTCATTCACATAATAAGTAGATGGGAAAGGAAGGACTCTGTTATAGTTTCTTTGAACTCCTTCTGAATTATAGGCCAAAATAGATTTTGATTGATCCTTAGAAACTATTTTTAATGATCAGTTGAAAACTTAATTAGGTCTCTCTTCAATTTGTTTTAAAGCAAAAATTAGTAGCCATCTGATTTGCAGAAGGATTGGTTGTGAGTTATTGTAGTAATTTACTTTCTCAATACCTATACTGATATTTCATAATGCTCTTGTGTTTGGTGACCCTGAGATGTTAATATACAAGAACATTAGGTATATAAGGCTGCATAGAGTCAGCACAGATGAGACATAGGTTTTTCTTTTAAAGAGTGAGAAGGGGCCGGGTGCGGTGGCTCAAGCCTGTAATCCCAGCACTTTGGGAGGCCGAGACGGGCGGATCACGAGGTCAGGAGATCGAGACCATCCTGGCTAACACGGTGAAACCCCGTCTCTACTAAAAAATACAAATAACTAGCCGGGCGAGGTGGTGGGCGCCTGTAGTCCCAGCTACTTGGGAGGCTGAGGCAGGAGAATGGCGTAAACCCGGGAGGCAGAGCTTGTA
>NC_045436.1:111186546-111314325 GCF_002776525.5 Piliocolobus tephrosceles | reverse complement strand
AAAAAAAAAAAAAAAAAAAAGAGTGAGAAGGAAGATAGCAAAAGGGTTAGCCTATTCTTAGGAAAGAATAAATGTGGTAATAGGGATCTGGAAATTACTTTAAATTACCTATTCTCATTATACCCTTGAGGAGACTTCATGCTGCAGGGGTACAGTGCTCCAGTACCTTCAGTTTGAAGGCTGCTGGTTTAGGGCCAGCTTCCATGGTTCCTGTCCTCTGACTTGTGACTGGTCGAGGCATGGCATGTGATGTGGTTCTGGACAATGAGAGGTGAAAGGAAGTCTGCTGCAGGACTTCTGGGAAAATGTTTCCTTAGAGTCAGTCTCTTGTTCCTCTGGGTGTAGTTTTATCTGGTGTTGTGAAATTGTTGCAGAAGTACTTTATCAGGAGACCTGGCTTAAGGACAAAGTGTTATCCTTAGCATGTCAGAACAGAAAGAAAGAGCAGAATTAGATTCTTCAATGTTGCTGACGCATGGAACTAAAAAGCCTAGAAACACCCTACCTCTGAACTTCTTAGTTAAGAAAAAAATGCTTCGTTATTGTTCAAGCCACTTATTTTTCATTAGATGCTCTTTTTTTTTTTTTTTGGCAAGAATCTAATGTAGATCACAAAACTACTTTGATCAAGCCGTACATGGTTGTCTTTTTTGTGATAAGAGTCATAAGTAGGGTCAGGTGTTGTCAGTTTGAAACTTGCATTGTAGAGTTGCCCGTTAGCTTCTCACCTAATATTGTTAGCACCATCAGTGAACATTACCTGGATCACTAATTTCATTAGAGACTGGCAAAATGTTGATACTCTATCATTGCTTCCTTGTATCTAATCCATCATTTAGATGGAGCTGTAATCCATCTAAAAGATAAAACTTTCCCTCATCAACTCTCTGGTTGGCCTAAGGCACAATTCAAGTAGAAAAGACAGGATAAACTCTTGGTTGTTTCTCCCTCTCTCCACTTTTATTTACTAGTTTTCAGAATAATGATTTGATTTTCTAGCATCCACCAAAAGGGATCAGTGAGATTTTCTCTTTTTACTTTTAAAAAGAGTATTACAGTAGTTCCTGCTTATTCACAATTTCAGTTCCTGTGAGGTCCCACAATAGGTGAGTATGGTACAATCAAATATTTTTTTGGGGGACCACATTCACATAACTTTTATTACAGTATGTTATTATAATTATTCTATTTTATTATGAGTTATTATTAGTCTCTTAGTGTAATTTATAAATTAAACTTTATTATAAATATGAATGTATAGGAAAAAACATAGTACAGATATGTATAGGGTTCTGTCCTATCTGCTGTTACTATTGATTGATTCCTTAGGCTGCAAGTTGGTGGTTTTGACTTATTTATCAGGATGCCTTCAAATGTAAATAACAAAAGACCACTGGGGGTCTTGTAATATATCTCCTCTGGGTAAGGGGAACTAGTTTATTTTAGATTCATGGACTTTAACATATTTGAACTTAATTAGTTGCTGGTAATATTCTTTGCTGCTCAGTTTGTCCCATCTTTGGATAGTGAGGACCTCCTTAAGTTGCTGTTGAGTCCTTTAAACATGATCCCAGTAGACTCTGATAGATTCCTTGGTTTCTGGAATAAAAGATGTTCCGTCCTCATCATACATTTCCTGCCCTAGTCCTAGGTTCAGCTGGTTTTTCAATCAGCTCTGGCTCCTGTGAGTAGGGAATGGTATTTGGAGACCAAAATCTAGGTGCCTAAAGCTAACTATTGTTACTGGATTGGTCATTGTTTCTTGGCCCTTACAGTGGACAGAGCTAAGAAATACATATTTCCTTTTAAAGAGAAAATAAAGCTTGAGTTTATGTCTGTTTCCATTAAAAATTTAGAATTATTTTTGTTTATAGTGCCTTTTCTCTTATTCTGAAAAATGTATTTCCCAATGACACTAATATAATTACAGATACACACTGTGCAGCCTAAGGAATCAATCAATAGTGACATTAGTACAGATACAAGTACAGATACACACTGACCGGCCTAAGGAATCAATCAATAGTGACATTAAAACTCAGATAGCAGCAGTCACCCGGTGATGACAGAGCTGTAGGCAGCAATTTTGAATATCTGGAAGATCTTTTCCCTGTGTCCTCAACCCTGTCTTCTGGGGACTCTTAGACATGAGACAAAGGTAGGAGACTTACCTGGAATGAATCAGGCAAGAATTGTTGATCCAGTGGCTTGGTTAGTAAGAGTATGTTAACAAATGTCACAGATTGGTGGAGCCCAAGAGGCCTTTGCATTTCCCTTGAGTTACATGTGAATCCTTTATTTAGACTGTTTTGAATTTTCTCTTTGCACATTCCAAGTTTTTAATTTTTCTCTGACTCTGCGATTTAAATTCCAGGTCCCTTTGACTTCTTATTTTGTTTACCTGAAGAACACATAATATGAAACTAGCCAATTGTTCAGATGCCTTATAAAGGAATAGAAATAAATAAGAGGAAATAGTAATTGGATATAGCTCTTCAAATTTGCTTTTTTCTTTTCTTTTAACTTTTATTTTAGGTTCAAGGGTACATGTGCAAGTTTTTTGTTATATAGATAAATCATGTCATGGGAGTTTGTTGTATAGATTATTTCGTCACCCAGGTACTAAACCTAGTACCCAATAGTTACTTTTTCTGCTCCTCTCCCTCCTCCCACCCTCTATCCTCAAGTAGGCTCCAGTGTCTGCTGTTTCCTTCTTTGTGGCCATGAGTTCTCACATTTAGTTCCCATTTGTAAGTGAGAACATGCCTTATTTGGTTTTTTGTTCCTATGTTACAAACTTCGCCTTTTCATAATTTATTTGAAATGGGTTATATTGACCATATGTAACACATGTCAGTGAAGATCCTGGCATTGCAAACTTGTGACTCAGAATCAATGGACCCTACCTAAACCTGTGCTTCCTTGCTGTTCCAGTAATTGTGAATGTTCACACGCTGGAAAGACTTAAGTGTAAAAGAACAACATAGTACTCTAGCAAAACACACAAATGGTACATTTATGACCATGCAAGAGGCATGAGCCATTAAGTTCCAGATTGGAGGGAAGCTATTTCACATGGTGTAGAGAAAATTTTAAATGTTCTAGCTAAATGCCAGTGTCTAGCTAAATGCCAATGCAGAAAGTTTTGAACACCTTTGGACTTTGAGAGCCAGTTGAGTATTCAAGACTATTAGGAAGGTAAAAAGAGTGGTCTGGAAATTATACTAAGTTTAAAGCTATTTTTTCTTTTTCTTTTTTTTTTGAGGCGGAGTCTCGCTCTGTCGCCCGGACTGGAGTGCAGTGGCAGGATCTCAGCTCACTGCAAGCTCCGCCTCCCGGGTTTACGCCATTCTCCTGCCTCAGCCTCCCGAGTAGCTGGGACTACAGGCGCCCGCCACCTCGCCGGGCTAGTTTTTGTATTTTTAGTAGAGACGGGGTTTCACCGTGTTAGGCAGGATGGTCTCGAACTCCTGACCTCGTGATCCGCCCGTCTCGGCCTCCCAAAGTGCTGGGATTACAGGCTTGAGCCACCGCGCCCGGCTAAAGCTATTTTTTCTATTGCTTTTTTGCCTTTTTTTTCAGAACCTGACTTACAAATTACTGGGGCAGATTGTCAGATCTGGTTAAGTCCAAAATTGGGCTTTGTAGGTCAAAGAGGCCTCTGTCACTTTTAAACTTAATCTCCAAGTTTGGCTGATGCTGTTCCCGAGGCCCTCAAACCATTAACTCATCTGTGCTCGAGATCACTGAAGCTATAAATCCACGCCATTCCTAAAGCGCAGCTGTGTGTTGTGAAAAATGATATTCTCATTGCCATTAAGAGAACAAATGCCACGGGATTTTTTTTTCCTACAAGTCGATAACTGAAGAAAGGCATTTCTCCCTAGTTGATAGAAAGGCTGTCATTACACAGAATGGTCTGTCTTATCCGTTTGTGCATTAACTCAGCATAATTTTCAAATGTAAAACTTCTGAGAGGAGCATAATTCTAGAAATGGCAAGATTATAATTATGTGCAGCATAAAGGATAAATTTGTAGTTTATAAATCATGGATATTAATATTCAACAGGAGTTCAATTCACAGTGAAACTTGAAATAACTACATTGTTAAAAATAATTGAATTTGGGTTTTAGAAGAAATTTTGGAAGTTAAAGTTTTTTTTTGTGGGGAGGCCTTTTGGCTGTCTGGGGTTCAAATTTGCATTTAGGTGGGATTCGTTTCACTGCTGTCTGAAACAGTGGCATACATTTCAATTTGTTTAGATGAATTTTTTTTTTTATTTCTGCTACCTGTCCTCACCCCCACCATCTAGTCTGTCACAAAATCTTGGTTATGTAGCTTTTTACATATTTAGGAATCTCTCTTTCTTGGTATTTCTTCTGCCAGTCCCTTGGGTCATGCCGTCTTTGCTTTTACTTGATTTCTGCAGTGGCTTCCAACATGTCCTCTCCCTCCTGTCCTGTGCCCCTCAAATCCATGTTATGCAGCATCAAGAGAAATCTAGTTAATAGGTGATTCTCACGTTACTCCTTTTCTTAAAAGTCTGTGTCACCTCATTATCTACAGAGGTGGATCTTACTGTGCTGTAAAAGGCCCTCCTTGCTCTAGGGTGGAATGAATGGGCCAAAATGTATTTTGAGGAATTCCGAGCTTCTTCCGTGGGCCTTGGTTCTTGTTGATTTTCAAAAGGGCATTGCTTTCAGACAGATGTATTTATATACATACATACATGGGTGTGTGTGTGTATGTGTGTGTGAATGTAAATATATATATATATATATATATTAGAGTCCCATGTCTTGCTATGTTGCCCAGGCTGGAGTGCGGTGGCCATTCACAGGCAAGGTCATAGTGCCCTGTAGCCTGGAGCTCCTGGACACAAGTGATCTTCCTGCCTCAGCCTCCCGAGTAGCTCATACTACAGGTGTACACCACCACATTTGACCAAATGAATTATTTTCTTTTTTTTTTGAGACGGAGTCTTGCTCTGTCGCCCGGGCTGGAGTGCAGTGGCGCTATCTCGGCTCACTGCAAGCTCCGCCTCCCGGGTTTACGCCATTCTCCTGCCTCAGCCTCCCAAGTAGCTGGGACTACAGGCGCCCGCCACCTCGCCCGGCTAGTTTTTTGTATTTTTTTAGTAGAGACGGGGTTTCACCATATTAGCCAGGATGGTCTTGATCTCCTGACCTCGTGATCCGCCCATCTTGGCCTCCCAAAGTGCTGGGATTACAGGCTTGAGCCACCGCGCCCGGCCCAAATGAATATATTTTTAAAAATAAAAAATGCCTCAGTTTTGAGACTGGATATAGTAGTATGTTCCTGTAATCCCAGCTACTTAGGAGGCTAAGGTAGGAGGATTGGTTGAGTCTAGAAGTTTGAGACCAACCTGGGAAACACAGTGAGACTGTCTCAAAAAAAAAAAAAAAAAGGACCAAACAAACTTGAAGTGAATTTTAAGATCTTGAAGTGCGGGTGGCTTAGAGGCAAGACTTTCTTTGGCTGGTGTTTCTGGAGCTATAGACTCTTCACATTCCCTCAGTGTTTTGGTGATGAGAAGAGTAGAGTAGTGGAAAAAAGAGACTTTTGGGTAGACCCGAGTTCAGATCATACTTTACTGCTTTCTTAGGAAGTGATTTTCTGTGTGTTATTTAAGCTATGCACATCTCAGGTCTCTGTTCTGTAGGATGGATTGTGGTAAGGACCAGCACGTGGTAGGCTGTATTAGTCCATTTTCATGCTGCTGATAAAGACATACCTGAGACTGGGCAATTTACAAAAGAAAGAGGTTTATTGGACTTACAGTTCCACATGGTCGAGGAGGCCTCACAATTGTGGTGGAAGGCAAGGAGGAGCAAATCACATGTTAAATGGATGGCAGTAGGCAAAGAGAGCTTGTGAAGAGAAACTCCTGTTCTTAAAACCATCAGCTCTTATGAGACCCAGTCATGATCATGGATGCGAACAGCATGGGAAAGACCCATCCCCATGATCCAGTCATCTTCCACCAGGTCCCTCCTGCAACACGTGGAAATTATGGGAGCTACAAGATGAGATTTGGGTATGGCCACAGAGCCAAACCATATCATAGGCATTCCATAAATGGGAGTGGTGCTCTTCTTTTTTTTTTTTTTTTTTTTTTATTATACTTTAAGTTCTAGGGTACATGTGCATAACGTGCAGGTTTGTTACATATGTATACTTGTGCCATGTTGGTGTGCTGCACCCATCAACTCGTCAGCACCCATCACTTCATCATTTATATCAGGTATAACTCCCCAGTGCAATCCCTCCCCCCCCCCCCCCTCCCCATGATAGGCCCCAGTGTGTGATGTTCCCCTTCCTGAGTCCAAGTGAACTCATTGTTCAGTTCCCACCTATGAGTGAGAACAGGCGGTGTTTGGTTTTCTCTTCTTGTGATAGTTTGCTAAGAATGATGGTTTCCAGCTGCATCCATGTCCCTACAAAGGACGCAAACTCATCCTTTTTTATGGCTGCATAGGGAGTGGTGCTCTTCTTTGAGCTTTTCCATGGTCCTAGGGAGACATGGGCTTCAAGGACCTCACAGGACAAATGCTCCATAAAAAGTCTTTTTCTGTGAAGCAAAGTTTGGCACTTTTGCCACCCAGATGCATCTATAGAGCCTAGGTTAAAAGATATTTGAAGACTTCAGAGTAACTCCTGCAAATCCTCACAAAGCTAGCAAAGGCTCTTTCTTTTCTATATAACCCAGGTGGTCTGTGAGCAGAGTAAAACTGCAAATGGCAGAAAGGTACTTTATTATGAGTGATGGTTTGAGAAGGAGAAAAACTCAGCAGGCTTTAACCTTTCCTTTTTGTGTAGCTGAGTATCCACTAAGGATCACAGTAAGATATGTGTGATTTTCATTCAAAGTTACCTTTTGTTTGGCAACACTGGTTCACCACAGGAAAATTCTGAACCCAAGTCTGTGCTCACATTTCTGTCTTGATTCAGGAACAGCCAAAAGAAGGGAGCCACTTTCAAATGTTAAAGTTAAAGTCTTTTTCTGTTAAGCAAAGTTTGGCACTTTTGCCACCCAGATGCATCTATAGATGCATCTATAGAGTTTTCCAGAATGGAAAAACACCGCAAGTACCAGCTTAAAACTGGTAGAGCCAAAACTGTGCAGGCGCCATGAAAAAATAAACATTCCGGTAATGGAAAGGAGTTAACCAGGGTTTCTAGAGCTAAGATAGAAAGTGCTAAGTATAAATTGAAGTGAATCTCTATTTTTACAGCTGCTATGACTAAGGCATGTTGCTTATGTTGAAAAAGAAAAACAGTATTCATACCACTATGACAACTGATTATATTTAATATCTAGTCTCATAAAAACCTTATTAAGATTTCAGAAGAGCAGAAGATTTAGTTACTAGAATTCAAATTATTTTTATCTGAAGAAAAATAACAGGTATTCAAAATCTGAACTACCAGATCTGATATATCTGGCCAGATGCTCTCCAACATTTTATTTTTATTTTTTTTATAAGGAACCATCTGCTGTAAGTAGAGGTACCTATTAACTTTTCTAGCAGAAAAAGAAATTAACATCTGAAGACACAAAGCCAGTGATTGGTGAAAGAACATAGTTATGAGGACAAAATTAAAAAATCCTCTCACTCACCCGAGGACCAATTTAAAAGTGTTCTATTTAGAGAAACTCTGTCTGCAAAGCATATATTTTTGGTTATTTCTGTTAAGGTTACTACTTAGCAGCAATTTCAGAAGTTTGTTTTAATAGATTCTATATTATGTTGTACTTAATGAGAATGAGCTCTGGATCACAACTCATCAGTTTATGAAGCTCACCTCCCTCCCCTTCCCACTTCCACCAAGTCTTGATGGCCATTCTGGGGTATTACAACAGACTACCTTGAAATCACTTAGCAACAGAACATCAGTGTTGAAAGAGTAGGTAAAATTATTTTTGAATAACCAAGTTTTTTTTTTTTTTTTTTTTTTTTGCAACTGTAAAACTGAAATTAGGAAAGCATGTAGTAGTCCATCTTTATATTATCTATATATTTGCAAAGAACTCTAAGCCACACAACATCTCTATATTAGGGAAAAGATGAAAGGTGAGGTCATTCGGATAAATTTCAAAAGAAAAATGAAAATGTTCGCAAATGCTCAAATTTAAATATTTCGATTGTTTGAAGCAGCATAGCTTTCCCCTGAGGCAAACTGAGTTTAAAGTCATAGGCAACGTTCTTTTTATTCCCTCTACATTATATTAAATGTATTTTGGATTTTGGATATTTTGGGTCTTTTTTTTCCCCCTCTACATTATATTAAATGTGTTTTTGGATTTTAGGTGAATTTTAGCTTACCACATTCTAAAATTAGAATTTTTCTGACTTTTATCTATAATAGAATCTTAATAATGTAGAGTGTTCTAATGTATACTATGTTGTAGAAACTCTTCTTTTTTGGTGAAAATTTTGCTGAGTTGAGAGCTGACCTTTCATTAAGAAAAAAGGTATAATTAATTATTGTATAGTCAATGCTTAAACTATTAAAACAGATTGTTTTCAAGAACTTAAGTAGAACCTGTTTGTATACTGGCAATTGATTACTTAATTCAGCATAAAGTACCATTAGTAGTACCTTATACCTCAGAGCCATATGGTCTGAGTTTAGATCCTTGTTCTTCTATTTAGTAGCTGTTGGACCTTGGGCAAGTTAGAATTCCTATGCCTTGATTTCCCCACCTGTAAAATGGGGGTAATAATGGTGCTTAACTCATGGGGGGCACTGTGGGGAATTAAGTGAGTTAATATATGTTATTTAATCCATCAAACCAGAAAGAATGAAGTTAATACTTCAGTCTGTGTTCTGCAGGAGAAACCTGATGTCAGATCATTACACTCATCCCAGGACTGGCCCCATCACTGGGAAACATTTTTAAAAATCACAATAATAAAAGCAATGTAATATCAGTAAATAAAGAAATGCTTGAAATTTGTCTAGCTTACTGGATAAATCTTTATTTTGTATTTAAAAACACTGAAACTTTTCCAAGGGAAGAAATTATATGCTCAAGTGCAGTAGCTAGATTCTGCTTGGTTAGGTTTCAGTCAAACATAAAAACCTCATTGTAGGGAAAAAAGACTATTTCCAGAAGGCCTATTATCTTGACAGCTCTAAAAGTTTATTTTTAATTTGTTTATTTGGAAATTGGAGTATATTTTCACCACATAGTTCATAAAAGCTGGCTGGATCTATTTAATTACTGGTTGGTGGAATCCCACTATTATGTTATCTTGGTTCTGATCATGGGAGCAGAGGATAGTTATGGGCTTTATTGTGTCCCTCCGAGCCCCAAATTCATGTGTCGAAGTCCTGTATTAGTTCATTTTCATGCTGCTGATAAAGAATTACCCGAGACTGGGAAGAAAAAGAGGTTTTAATGACTGTGCAGTTCCAAGTGACTAGGAAGGAGGCCTCACAATCATGGCGGAAGGCAAGGAGGAACGAGTCACGTCTTACATGGATGGCAGCAAGCAAAAAGAGAGCTTGTGCAGGGAAACTCCCATTTATAAAACCCTCAGATCTTTTGAGACTTATTCACTATCACAAGAACAGCACAGGAAAGACCTGCCCCCATGATTCAGTTACCTCTGCTGAGTCCCTCCCACAACATGTGGGAATTATGGGATCTACAAGATGAAATTTGGGTAGGGCCACAGAGTGAAACCATATTCCACCACTGGTCGCTCCCAAATCTCATGTCTTCACATTTCAAAACCAGTCATGACTTCCCAACAGTCCCCCAAAGCCTTACCTCGTTCCAACATTACCCCAAAAGTCCACAGTCCAAAGTTTCATCAGAGACAAGGCAAGTCCCTTTTGCCTATGAGCCTGTAAAATCAAAAGCAAGTTAGTTACTTCCTAGATACAATGGAGGTATAGGTATTGGGTAAATACAGCCATTCCAAATGGGAGAAATTGGCCCAAACAAAAGGGCTACAGGCTCCATACAATTCTGAAATCCAGCAGGGCACTCAAACTTTAAAGCTCTGAAATGATCTCTTTTGATTCCATGTCTCACATCTGGGTCACGCTGATGCAAGAGGTGGGTTCCCGTGGTCTTGGGAAGCTCCACCCCTGTGGCTTTGCAAGGTACAGCCTCCCTCCTGGCTATTTTCATAGGCTGGCATTAAGTGTCTGCAGCTTTTCCAGGCAAACGGTGTAAAGTGTTGGTGGATCTACCATTCCCGGGTCTGGAGGATGGTGGCCCTCTTCTCACAGCTCCACTAGGAGGTGCCCCAGTTGGGACTCTGTGTGGGAGCTCCAAACCCACATTTCCCTTCCACACTACCCTAGCAGAGGTTCTCCATGAGTGCCCCGCCCCTGCAGCAAACTTCTGCCTGGGAATCCAGGCATTTCTATACATCCTATAAAATCTAAGTGGGATTCCCAGACCCCGATTCTTGAGTTCTGTGCACCTGCAGGCTCAATGCTGTGTGAAAACTGCTAAGGTTTGGGGTTTGCACCCTCTGAAGTCATGGCCTGAGCTCTACATTGGCCCCTTTCAGCCATGGCTGGAGTGGCTCAGAGGCAAGGCACCAAATCCCTAGACTGCACACAACAAGTGGACCCTGGGCCTGACCCATGAAACCACTTTTTCCTCCTAGGCCTCCAGGCCTGTGATGGAAGGGGCTGCTGTGAAAACCTCTGACGTGCCCTGGAGACATCTTCCCCATTGTCTTGGGGTTTCACATTCAGCTCCACATTGCTTATGAAAATTTCTGCAGCTGGCTTGAATTTCTCCTCAGAAAAAGGAGAAATCTTTTCTATCGCATTGTCAAGCTGAAAATTTTCTGAACTTTTATGCTCTGCTTCCTTTATAAAACTGAATGCTTTTAACAGCACCCAACCCACCTCTTTAATGCTTTGCTGCTTAGAAATTTCTTCTGCCAGGTACCCTACATCATCTCTCTCAAGTTCAAGGTTTCACAAATCTCTAGTGTAGGGGCAAAATGCCACCAATCTCTTTGGTAAAACATAACAAGAGTCACCTTTGCTCCAGTTCCCAACAAGTTTCTCATCTCTATCTGAGACCACCTCAGCCTGGATTTCATTGTCCATATCATTATCAGCATTTTGGTCAAAACCATTTGACAAGTCTCTAGGGAGTTCCAAACTTTCCCATATTTTTCCTGTGTTCTTCTGAGCTCTCCAAACTGTTCCAACCTCTGCCTGTTACCCAGTTCCAAAGTCTCTTCCACATTTTTTTTTATTATTATACTTTAAGTTCTAGGGTACATGTGCATAACGTGAAGGTTTGTTACATATGTATACTTGTGCCATGTTGGTGTGCTGCACCCATCAACTCGTCAGCACCCATCAATTCATCATTTATATCAGGTATAACTCCCAATGCAATCCCTCCCCCCTCCCCCCTCCCCATGATAGGCCCCGGTGTGTGATGTTCCCCTTCTCGAGTCCAAGTGATCTCATTGTTCAGTTCCCACCTATGAGTGAGAACATGCGGTGTTTGGTTTTCTGTTCTTGTGATAGTTTGCTAAGAATGATGGTTTCCAGCTGCATCCATGTCCCTACAAAGGACGCAAACTCATCCTTTTTTATGGCTGCATAGTATTCCATGGTGTATATGTGCCACATTTTCTTAATCCAGTCTGTCACAGATGGACATTTCGGTTGATTCCAAGTCTTTGCTATTGTGAATAGTGCCGCAATAAACATATGTGTGCATGTGTCTTTATAGCAGCATGATTTATAATCCTTTGGGTATATACCCAGTAGTGGGATGGCTGGGTCATATGGTACATCTAGTTCTAGATCCTTGAGGAATCGCCATACTGTTTTCCATAATGGTTGAACTAGTTTACAATCCCACCAACAGTGTAAAAGTGTTCCTGTTTCTCCACATCCTCTCCAACACCTGTTGTTTCCTGACTTTTTAATGATTGCCATTCTAACTGGTGTGAGATGGTATCTCATTGTGGTTTTGATTTGCATTTCTCTGATGGTGAGTGATGATGAGCATTTTTTCATGTTTCTGTTGGCTGTATGAATGTCTTCTTTTGAGAAATGTCTGTTCATATCCTTTCCCCACTTTTTGATGGGGTTGTTTGTTTTTTTCTTGTATATTTGTTTGAGTTCTTTGTAGATTCTGGATATTAGCCCTTTGTCAGATGAGTAGATTGCAAAAATTTTCTCCCATTCTGTAGGTTGCCTGTTCACTCTGATGGTAGTTTCTTTTGCTGTGCAGAAGCTCTTTAGTTTAATGAGATCCCATTTGTCAATTTTGGCTTTTGCTGCCGTTGCTTTTGGTGTTTTAGACATGAAGTCCTTGCCCATGCCTATGTCCTGAATGGTACTACCTAGGTTTTCTTCTAGGGTTTTTATGGTATTAGGTCTAACATTTAAGTCTCTAATCCATCTTGAATTAATCTTCATATAAGGAGTAAGGAAAGGATCCAGTTTCAGCTTTCTACTTATGGCTAGCCAATTTTCCCTCTTCCACATTTTTAAGTATCTTTTCAGCAGCGCCCTACTCTACTAGTACCAATTTACTGTATTAGTCCATTTTCATGCTGCTAATAAAGACATACCTGAGACTGGGCAATTTACAAAAGAAAGAGGTTTAAAACATTTTCAGTTCCATGTGGCTTGCCTTCCATCTCACAATCATGGTGGAAGGCAAGGAGGAGCAAGTCACATCTTACATGGATGGCAGCAGGCAAAAAGAGCTCGTGCAGGGAAACTTTCATTTTTAAAACCATCAGATCAGGTGAGACTTATTCACTGTCACGAGAACAGCATGGAAAGACCTGCCCCCATGATTCAATTACCTCCACCGGGTGCCTCTCACAACACGTGGGAATTATCCAAAGATGAGATTTGGATGGGGACACAGAGCCAAACCGTACAAAGTCCTAACCTTAGTACCTCAGAATGTGACTGCATTTGGAAATAGGGCCTCTAAAGAGGTAATTAAGGTAAAATGAGGCCATATGGGTGGTCCTAATCCGATATGACTGGTGTCCTTATAAGAAGAAGAGATTAAGACACAGTCACACACAGAGGGAAGACCACTTGAACGCAATGGAAGATGGTCTTCTACAAGCCAAAGAAAGAGGTCCTCAGAAGAAACCATCTTTGCTGATACCTTGATGGTGGACTTCCAGCCTCCAGAACTGTGAGAAAATAAATTTATGTTTAAGCCATTCAGCCTGTAGTACTTTGTTGTAGTAGCCCTGGCAAACAAATACAAGGATCATGTGGTATGGAAAGAGTAGAACTGGCTATATGTTAAAAATGCAAAAATAGGAGAAGTTAGTCTTGGGTTCTCTTTTGCCTTTTTCCCCATCTCTCTCCTCTCATTGTTTTCTTGCCACTCTGGGTTCCCACTGTGACCCTTCTCTTTAATGTGGGGTTAGGATAGATCTTTTCTTTTCTTTTTTTTTGGACAGAGTCTCTCTCTCTGTTACCCAGGATGGAGTGCAGTGGCACGATCTCAGCTAACTGCAACCTCCACTTCCCAGGTTCCAGCAATTCTCCTGCCTCAGCCTCCCAAGTAGCTGGGACTACAGGTGCATAGTACCACACCCAGCTAATTTTTGTGTTTTTAGTAGAGACAGGGTTTCACCATATTGCCAGTCTGGTCTTGAGCTCCTGACCTCAAGTGATCCATCCATCTTGGCTTCCCAAAGTGCTGGGATTACAGGTGTGACCCACTGCCCCTGGCACCAGATCCACCAAGGTGCTCCCTGTTCTTTCTGCACCAGAGAAAGTTAGGATATATATAATATGAATGACTTTGACGACATGCACTAACCTGTGAGTGATCAATGCCCCTTAATTCCCTAAATAGGAGCTACATGAAGGCATGGACTTTGGCAACCAGTATGTTCTCAGAGTCCAGAATAAATAGTCAGTCAAGTAATATTAATTCAATTAATATTACTGAGTGAATATCCTGTTTTAAAAGCCAGAGCTAAGCCCAAACGAATCTCTTTTGGTAGGAATTGTTGGCAATATAAGCAAGTAGAGTGAAACATCTCAGTATTGGAAACATGCTCTCTTTTTGTGGGTGGGATGGCAGGGCAGGAGTAACAGCAGAACCTTGAGCTCCTGCTCCCAGCATCAGTCTGTTGTACTTTTTACAACTTTCTCTCTGTTTCCAATTCTGCATCAACAGATTCTTAAAATCTCCTCATTGCTTTAGTTTATAAGGGCTCCCCTGGTATTGCAAAACCTAGGTCTCAGCTTTAGAGAGGAGAGGGGAGGCTGTGGGGTGTTTGAGGAAGAGATGGTGGCCTGTGCATCTGGCTGATTAGTAAGTTCAGGGTGACCTCTGTAACTTACCTCACACGTGTGTGCAGTACTTGAAGTGGATGAGTGAACTTCGGCAAGGGGAACAACTAAATTTGGAATGCTTCTATAAGTGGCACTTCCAGACAGAAATCATGGCTGTGACAGTAGGCATGTCATTAGGGAGTGACAGCAGGCTCTCCGCACGCCTTTTTTCCTGCTGCATATTCCAGTCCTCCCCTCTGCTTGCAGAATCCTTTTCAGTCAGCCATTTAAAAGATGGGGGTGAAAGGGCATGTGAAATAGGAGGTAAATAAAAGAAGTGTTTATTGAATATATCTATTGAATAAACTCTTACAAACACTTACTATGTTCCTGGCACTGTTCCAGGTGCTTCACACTTATTCATTCATTCATAATCTTACTCATAATCCTATGAGAAAACCCTGGCCAGAGAGTTTCTTGCACTAGGTCACACACAGTGATGACATAGTAAAGTGGGTATTCACACCCAGGGAGTGTGTAGAGGGGAATTCTTGGTTTGGGAGAGGTATGTTGGATATAAATGAGGCTCAATTTGGGTAGAAATGGAGGAAAATAGCTTATTATTGTATTGAATGGACCTCGAGTTCATCCTGTTTTATTACAGTCATTGTTCCTTGTCCACTGTAGTATAGCATTGTAATCACCTTAGAGGGGGTTGGATTTCTTGAGGATCTAGAAAAGGAAATTTTTTCTGGAGGCCACAGGGGAAAGAGGCAGCCTGAGAAGGAAACTGGTGTTGGATGGGGAAGGCAGGGTTTGTTTAGTGACATGTTTATGTTCTCTCTTATGTTCTTTAACAAATGAAGATGATAATATCCATCCTAATTTCAAGGTTGTAATAAGATAAAATAAAAAATAAAGCCTAGAACTTAAAATTGGAAAGACTGCAGGCTCAGCAAATACGGTAGCTTTCACTTACTGTTATGTGAAAGGAATCAGACATAGTCACTCTGTTCCAAGTAAAAATGACCTGGTTGACCTCTCCCCTCTGCATTTGCACTTTCCTATTCTTGAGGGCACTCCAAGGATTCTTCAGGGCACAGTTTAAAACCTTAGTTAGAAAACCATTTCTCTGAGTCAACTTCTGTTGTGAATATGAGGAAATTTAGGCCAAGAGACAGTCAGTGGCTTTCCTGCAGTTGTTCCACTATTTTTCCACTTTCTGAGGGCTGTGTCCTCACTGGAGAAACCATCACTCCCTGGGAAAACACTGAAAAGTTAAAAGTTCATATCAAAGTGAGCGCTTTTGCTTTAATAATACCTATCATTTATTGAATACTTACAAATACTTCTGGGCAGGGACAGCTTCGTAAGTGTGTGACCCATGCAGCTGCACAGGCCTTACACTCAGAAGGGCCCTGCCTTTGTTTTTATTCTCTGTCGTGATCTTGCCATTCTCAGTAGCTTTTGAAGGAGGTGCTCTGTGCTTTTTTCACTGGGCCCCACAAAATTATGTGGCAGATCCTGGCTCTTGGTGTTTTTCGAATGTGTGTGTGTGTGTGTGTGTGTGTGTATTATATATATATATATATAAAAATATAAAATACATGTTATATATATAAAATACATTATATATATAAAATACATTATATATATTTATATATATATATATCTTACAAACATCTTTGAGGTATGGATGTTATTATCCCTATTGTACAGTCAAGGACTATGAGGCTAAGGCAATTTCCTGGAGAGCACACGTGTTGTGAAGGGGCAGAATGGGAACTTTTGTTGAGAAATCTTGGCCTCAAAGCCCACTGTCTTTCCTCCTTATGCTAGTGCAAGTCTAAAGTAAAAGTGTACTGGGGAAGGGAAAAGAAGCTAATGGTAAATCTTTGTTTTGTGGGGTGGGATGGGTATGGGAACGTAGGGGTTGCTGAAGGGCTTGGCTTCTGGCAACCATTTAACATGCATACACACCCCTTAACTTTTAAAGATGGCTAACTCGATTTTTTTAAAAGACAGCTTGACATAAGACTAATTTATAAGGACCTCACTCCACAGATCTGGTGACTGACCTAACAAGTTTGATTTTGTATTCTTCAAAAAGGAAAGGCTAAAAAAATGTGTGAGGGGACAAGTTTTAGTTCAGGCCATGAATTGGAGGCAATCTTAGGATTAGAACATCTTAGTGCTTGCTTTTGCTTCAACATTTAGTTCATGTTTTTCTTTATTTATTTATTTTTTTCATGTATAGGGATGAGACAACATAGTGGTTTTGGAATTGTTTTGACGATAAAAGTTGTAGCAGTCAAAAATGCCACTACTTGGTATTCCTGTGTTCACATCAACAAAAATCCAAACTTTGTGTTTGGTTTCCTTCTCTCACCTGCATTTTCCCCATGTTTTCAAAGTGAGAGTAAATGTTTTAACATTTTTCATCCAAAGCATTTGGTAGTGAATTTTTTTTTATTAGTTACCTATGGCAGAAAATAGGAATTTTCTCTCTAGAGAAAGTTCTCAAGGAACTGAGAATTTCCAGGCCTAGTATTCTTGGACAATATTATGGCCCAATTTCTAATAACATATTGTATTTTAGAGTGCTTTTAGTCTGTAATGTACTTTCATATTTGTTGTAGAAAGAAGGATAAGATGGCAGAATGAGGAAAAGAAAGAATTTTGACTTGACATTCTGGCAGAGCATGAAGACCACTAAATGAGGGTTCTAGAACAAGAGCAGATCAAGTACATTCATTGAGACAGGGTGATGACAGTCACAGAGTGGAGGTTTTCATTCTGCTTATGTCCATTTGTTCACTACATTTACTCAGCAAGTAGTCTTTAAGACTCTCAAAATAACAAATAAAAGCCATTCCCCCTTAACACCCCCACATTATACTGAAGAGGCCCTACCAAGACGTACAATTACAGATTGTACCTCCTCATTCAAATGATATACCTCCAAAATGTTCTAACCAATTGTACTTTGATCAAGGTTGAATATGGTCGATTTTTTACAAAATAAAACAAAAGGACGAGAAAATTTGGAACAAGTTTCCTTGTGTCTAAACTGTTGAACATGTTTTCTTAGAGATTTCTCAGAAAAGAAACTATTTCCAAAGGACCACCAGAAGTACTTCTACAGAAGAAAGAGCGAACAGAAAACATCCCCATTTCTAATCCTCACCTAAGTCCTTGAAAACTCAATTAGTGAAGTTCATGCCCAGAATCTGTCAGACAGGTTGTAACCAGAGAGCACTAATGGCTCAATTCTTTAGTTATCAAAATGTCACTTCATATTAAATGAATGAACTCTAAGTACCCATATGCTAATTGGATTTATTCCTTACATGTTGGCTGTGATCATTATCACACTGGGTATGAACTTTACTGAATGACTCCACAAATTCCCCTTAATTTTCCAAGTTAGGATGACCCTGGTGACCATCTTTCCCAGGGGTATTTCAACTTTTAGCTACACAGTGTATTTAAGTAGAAACTGAAAATTGAAGAAAACATGAGAAGTTGAATAATTTGTGCAAGCCAACTATATAGTGAGGGCTACTATAAGATTGTATTACCTTGAGATTGAAGCTATCACATTACTAGAGGTTTCTCTCTGTCTCTGCCAGATAAACCTAAATTTATTGCAGTAAAGTGAGTGCACTGACCCCTGCTTCAGATCTGAGGGAAGAAGAAGGTAAAATACCTTCATCTAGAGTAGAGATAAGAGCAGAAGTTGAACATTGAGCAACTCTCCTATTCTTTAAACCAAATGAAAACACATCTAGATTTGTATCTTATTCATAGGTAACAAAACACTTTTGGAAATGGCATGGGGTGTATATGGCTTCCCCTTCCACATCTGGAGTATATCAGTATCCACCTGTGCTCATTCTGGAGCATGAAAAGAGGCAGAGGAAACAGCTCATTGCTTTCTAGTAAACTGCTCTCTCTGCCTTTCCCACTATGGCATAGAAAGGCAAGTAAGAGCATCTTGGCCTCTGGAAGTGGTTTCAGGGGAACTCTGAGGAAATCCTTAGAACCCAGCCTCAACACCATGAAGGGACTGGTATGTAGACTTTTAATATTGTCTTCAGTAGCCACTAACTGGTGGATAAACTCATGGTATTGGAAGAAGACATTTCTTAAACAATTTTAATTGTTAAATAAAGCATTTGAACTTCTTAGTATTTCCTTTTTCAATTTTTAAAACATATCTGGAATCTCAAGAACTGGAAGTGGTTTAGTTTTCTCTTGCCCTCTGAGAGGTCACCCTGGATGGGTGGCTTTCTGGGTCTTCATGTGTAGCTCATAACTGTTCCTCATAGTTTTCTTCCTCCTCAGAGATGGGGAGTGGTGGAAGTAGCGATCTGGGGAGAGAATAGGTGGGCCTAGCAGGGATGTGCATTTATGAAGGGTAATGTATTATAGTTTGCTATGGTTTGAATGCTTGTGTCTCTCCAGAATTTAGACATTGAAATCCTAACTCCCAAGGTAATGGCATTAGAAAATAGGGTCTACGGGATTTGATTAGATGATGAGGGAAGAGCCCTCATGATTGGGGTTAGTGCCTGTGTACAAGAGAACGCAGAGACCCAGCCAGCCCCTTTTACCAAGTGAGGACACAGTGAAAAGTCATCGTCTGTGAGAAAGTGGGCCCTCACTAGACACTGAACCAGCTGGCACCTTGATCTGGGACTTCCAGCCTCCAGAACTATGAGAAATAAATTTCTATTGTTCATAAGCTACCCATTGTAAGGTATTTTGTTATAGTGGCCTAAATGGACTAAGACACAGTTCTTTACCTTAGCTTTGCAAATCAGGAGTGCTGGTGGAATTAGGCTCTATGCCCAGTTGTGCCAGATAGCAGCACCTTCCTGCACTCGGTGTGTATTGGGACCAGCTAGAGTGCAACATTCACTTGTAGAAAGTAGCCTCCGCATGCTTACAGCTCACTTAGCTCAGGGCTTAGCTAGGACCTCCTGCATCACTAAGAAACTGTGACTGTGTTTTATTTAATATTTTACTACGACTTCTTCCAGGAATATTTGTGGCATAACTTTGATACTCAACACAAGGCAAAAATAAATGTTTAGAAAATAAATCTGAACAGGAACTTCTTGAGGTACTGCTGCTAATTTCACATGAAGCAAGTTACCACCAGATTCACTACAGTTCCTTTGGCAATTATAATGTTAATATGTTTGCTCCATAATATGCAAATAATTTAAAAATACTTAATATAAATCTATCAAAGGGCCCAAGATAGTAAGAAGTTAGAAAACACAACCTTGGCAGATGTGTGGGGAAGAGGGAGATCTGATGCCACCCACTAAGCTTTTTCTTCCTTTGAACTACTGGGGCACATACACTGATCTTACTTGTATACAACTTAGACCATTGTCTTATTCATTTGAATAAATAGGTCAGATCTTGCTAGCAAGATTAAATGGTTCACCATATGTGCTTTTTTGCTTGCTTTCATGTTGCCTGTTAATTCATTTAAAGGAGAAAAGTAGGTATAAATTTGTTTATTCATTCAGTCAACTCAGCAGAAATTTATTGCAGAGCTGGTATGTTTTCCATGCCAGGTGTTGGTGGTATGGAAATGAGACATGAAATTCTTGTCTTCAAAGAACTTACAGTCATCTTAGAACTTTGAACTGAATGGGGAGAAGGCAGATACTTAACAGATACTCAAGAGCCCTGTTCGAGAATTGTACCCTTATTCTGTATTTCAGGTCCTGCAACACTTTTCTATTAAGATTTGGGAATGTTTTATATTGTTATAATAATTTTATAATAAAATTGAACTAATCCTTACTATCTCAGGCAAGGTGTTCAGCCTAACCTTGCTTTGTGACCTTGCTTCCTCCATTGATGTTTTTTTTCTGATTTAGATTGATCATATTCATTTGTTTTCTCAGCAGTGGTTTGGTTTCCTTTCCAGGGTTTTCCTTCCTTTAGTTCCAAATTGCTTAGAAAACCTGCTGTTCTCCCAATTTCTCCTCCTGGCATCAGCTGGCTCCCTGTGGATATGCCCACCAGTCTGAAAGAATCCTTACCTTTGTTTCGAAGCCAGAATTTAGGCTTGGCTTGGCAGAGTCCTCTGAAAAGTAAATGTTTAATGGGAATACTTGCCTTCCACATCTGCTTTGGACTGTTGATTTTGCCTGACATGATATATTTTTATATGGTTATATATTGTTCATCCACCATCCTCATTTTGAAGGAGGTTAAGAGGAATGGAGTGGTTGACAGGCATCAGGAAGTTCTAGAAATTTGGCTATTCAAAGCACTCTAGATGTGCTTTTCTGTTTATTTTTTTTCTCTCAATATAACTAACGGCACAATGAAAGGATAGATACTCATATCCTCAACCATGCGCTCTCAAAGGGCCAGGGGAGGATATGAGGAAAGATAACAGGAGGGAAGATTCCTTGGTACTTATAGAGACCCATACGAATTCTCTTTTGTATGTGTTTGACGAGAGATGGGGGAGAGGATGTGTGTTCCTCACTATCGTTTTTGAACATATTAGTCTTAACATCACAGGGGAAATGTACAACTGTTGAAAACAGGATAAAATAAGAAACGTGACAATATATAATCTCAGTGAATAAATTGTGAAATGTAAGATGAGTTTCTACCTGTTTTGCAACAATGTAAAAGTCATGAATAGTTCACTGAGACAGAAAGGAAAAACATAGAAAATAAAAGGAGAATAAAACACATAGGAGAATAATATGAGAAAAACAGGCTTACTGCAGCCATATTACACACTTCTGATGGCATTGCTTTCAAGAGGTAGGCAAAGATCCCAAATTAGAAAAACTTTTAAGAATGTGTGTTTTAAAAAATCCAGAAAAAAGCAATTTTTGGAATCTTTGACATGCCAGTTTTGTACTGTATTGACAATTTCTTTTTCTTTTTTTAAAAAAAAGTTTTATTATACTTTAAGTTCTAGGGTACATGTGCGCAATATGCAGGTTTGTTATATATGTATACATGTGTCATGTTGGTGTGCTGCATCCATTAACTCATCATTTAAATTAGGTATATCTCCTAATGCTATCCCTCCCCACTTCCCCCACCCGACGACAGGCCCTGGTGTGTGATGTTCCCCTCCCCTGTGTCCAAGCATTCTCATTGTTCAATTCCCACCTATAAGTGAGAACATTCAGTGTTTGGTTTTCTGTTCTTGTGATAGTTTGCTGAGAATAATGATTTCCAGCTGCATCTATGTCCCTACAAAGGACATGAACTCATCCTTTTTTATGGCTGCATAGTATTCCATTCTGTGAACCAACCCAAATGTCCATCAATGACAGACTGGATTAAGAAAATGTGGCACACATAGACAATTTCTTTGATAATCCCCTTCACCTTAGTGAATGTGTTGCCCTTTTTTTCTGTATTTTTCATGTCCTGAATCTAAATTTTAGATAAGAATTCTCCAAAGGAGAAAGGGAAAATGTCTAATTGCATGTGGTTCGCATATTTTTGTGCTTGATAAAAAGTAATAATATCCTTTTACCATAAGGTACAGAAAACTCATGTCAAAAGCTAGCTGAACAAATGAATGAATGAATGATCAATCAACAAACACGTATTAGGAACTTGGTTTTTAAAAGACTTACCAATCACTTCATACACATCTTTACATTTAGACTTAACCTCTGCAATCTGTATGTAGATCTGGAGATTCATGGGTCTATGATTTGTTTTATTATTATTTTTTATCTTAGCAGTTTGTGAGCTTTTCTGTTAGGTGACTTTTTTTTTCTGGTAACTTTTTTTTGAGGTCCCTGGCTTGTGAATGGGCTTTAAAAACATTAACGTGCAACACAAACAATTAATGCAAATCATTAATATTTTGTACTCCAGAAATGGCTTGTGAAACACTCTTAAAAGATTAATATTGTGTAAGTAGTATTTGTTGTTGCCAGATTTTGTACATGGCTACTTATTTTCTAGTTAATGCAGTTATGAAATGGCCAAACCAAAACAATCAAATGGCTGTACTCGATAGATACATTTTTCTTTTAATACTTTTATTATATTTCTAATAGTGTCTGACAAAGCTATGTCAGCAAGTTAAGGTCAGGCATTTTATTTTTTTAATTTTTGCTTATTTATTTTTTATATTTTATATGCAACGCTTTTATAGAATATGTGAGTTGCAAATATTTTCTCCCAGTATAAACATTATCTTTTCATGTTCTTTTAAAAAATAATTATGCATATTCATGAGGTATGTAAGGATGTTTTAATACATATAATGTGTAGTGATCAGATCATGACAATTAGAGTATCCATCATCTTAAACATTTATCATTTCTTTGTGTTGGGAACTTTGAATATCCTCCTACTAGCTGTTTGAAATATATATTATTGCTAACTATAATCATCCTACAGTGATAGAGCACACTAGAACTTCCTCCTCCCATCTAGCTGTAATTTTGTATCCTTTAACAAATCTTTCCCTATCCCTTCCTTCCCTTACCCTTCCCAGACCCTGGTATTCTTTATCCTACTTTTGACTTCTGTATGATAAACTTTATTCCCCCCACATATGAGTGAGAATATGAGGCGTTTAACTTTCTGTTCTTGGCTTATTTCATTTAACATAGTGTCCTCTAGTTTCATCTATTTTTCTGTGAATGACAGGATTTCATTCTTTTTATGACTGAATGTTAATAGTATTCCATGGTCTATAGTTATCACATTTTATTTATCCATTCAGCTGCTGTTGGATACTTCAGTTGATTCCATAGCTTGGCTATTGTGAATAGAGCTGCAAAAAACATGGGATAATAGTTCCTAATCCTGACTTAACCTTATAGTTTGTTAGGGAATTTATCAAAAACTCAGCCACGTAACACAGTTCTGAGGATGCTGATTCAGCGAGGTGAGGGTAGGGTTCTGAGTTTTACTTTTAACAAGTCTCCTAGGTGATTCTGATACTGGTCTATGGACTGGTGTATGGGAAACTCCACTTTGGAGAACATTACTAAAGAAGCAAAACCTCTTGACTGACAGCTGGTGTAATTGGCTGGTTCAGATCATGCCTTCCAGAAGCCACCAATGTTACTACATGGAGGCAAGGGGAACTCCTTCTCTCCTGTGTTTTCCCTGCTTGTCTACTGAAGTGAAACAGAATTGTAAAATATGCCTCTTTGTTTGCTCCTTGTTCTTTTGTCTTAATCAGATCTACGGGGAGAATTTTTTAAAGATATGAATGGATGTATCTCAGACTCTTAAGTCTTTTGTGCTTAGAACATATTTGAACAAGTTACAGTATACTGGCTAATTTCGGTCATTATTCTGAAAACAATATTTATTTTGGAATTGGCAGCATGTTTGGTTTCTTTCAAATGCACGCTGATTTCTTCTGACCAACATGTGTGCCAAGTATCTTGAATTTGAACAAATAGTTTTCCCCATAAATAACAAAACAACAACAACAAGCCTTGTTTATGTGAGTTCAAATAACAAAGTAACTCCTCTGGAATGGTGGCAGCAGGGCAAGAATCATCCTACCTGTGCCAGCTTATGGGCGTACTCCATTTATGGGCTTATCTCTGAGGTTTAACTTAGAGTTGTCCAAGACATAGCATGTATTCTAAATAAGGCTTATTTCTGAGATTGTCAAAATACCTTTCATATTTCTCTTGGCTCTAGCAAATCTCTGTCAGCTCTCTCTACAGGCATGACGGTCCTATGGTAAGAAGTTGTAAGGAGGAGAAGTCCCTCTTAGCTCTGACTTGTTCTCCATTGTAGTCTACACCAGCCAGGCTCTGGAGAAAAAGGGGCTTGTGTGCAAAACCACAGCCTAGGCCAGTGTTGTTCAAGAGGAGGCCATTTGTTAGTGTGGCTGACCACAGTAAGGTCAGGATTATTTCAATGAAGAATTGAGCACACTCTTGTGGATAGCAGACTTTAGGGGTCTATCCCATAGTGATTTACTGCCTGTAAGTCATAGAGTCTTAGGACACTTAAGCCCACTTCCTAGGCTTTGTCTCCTGTAGTTTCAACTGAATTAAAATCTTGCTACAACATTTTAGTCTTGAAACCTAGGTTTGCGCCAAATCCGGAGTAGTGATACAGGTGGGAAGGATGGAGTTATAGTGGTTCTGGCATTGGCTTGATGGCTTTGCTACTTTGTGGAAAATTGAAATGTAGCTTCTTAACCCCAACACAAATCAAGGAAGAGATCAAGGCAGAGAGCCAGAGATATTTAGATAGAATGGTCCTTTGATGCTTTAGCAGTTTTCCTCTCTGGGCTGCCAGGTCTCTCTGAGAATGCAATGACAGTTCAGAAACCTCTCAGCCAGTCTTACTATCAAATTGGCCTTCTCAGGAACCTGAGTATTCCAGTGGTGAGCCTGATATGACCTTTCTTCTTGAACCAATAAACTGTGCATATACATTTTCCTATCATTTTAAGGATAGGAAGAGATCTGGTTAAGATTCCTGCTCAATGGCATAGGCTAAAGTAAAACAAGTTTCTTTGAACTGTTTGGTCTGGTGCCTGACTGATTGTAGATATTTAATCTTTTCTGGGGTTTAAATTTCTTAAAACAAGCCCCCCACATACTAAGAGTATTCACTGGCACTAAGAGGGGCCTCTGTAACCCAGTGGGAACCCTGATTAGGGTGAGGGGTGTTGGCACAGTGCTGGGCTGCATTCCTTCCTTTGATGAGTCCACTGGGCCCTAGTCAACAAGTAATGTAATCAAGCACATTCTGTCTATGTGCCTCTTGGCACGCCCTGGGAAAGCACTTAATATAGTGCAGGAATTAGCCAGCCCCGCCTGGGAGCCAGTCTTGCCTACTACATAGGCAAAGGATGTTTTATCTGACTTTGCTACTCTTCAGATGTATTATATAAACAAAGACGTCTTTGGTTATGCTTCAGCTCTATTTTAGACTGGACCATGTGTGTTTTACAGTAGAGCAGCTATGTTGTGCCTATTTAAAGCAGCACAGAAGACTTGGCTGTTTCTTTTTGTCTCATAGCACATATGGTGAATTTCACACAGAATAGTCACCTATTGGCAGTTGGAATAGTAATAGCTCTTGGATGGTAAATCTTGGGATGCCCAAAGGTAAAGACATTGATATGGCCTGGATACATGTTTGTTTTGGATTACAATCAAGACTCTAGATCCTTAAAGGACAAGAACTGTATCTGTTTATAGCCACTTTTATTTTATTTTTTTATTATACTTTAAGTTCTGGGTTACATGTACAAAACATGCAGTTTTGTTACATAGGCATACACGGGCCATGGTGGTTTGCTGCACCCATCAACCAGTCACCTACATTAGGTATTTCTCCTAATGTTGTCCATCCCCTAACCTCCCATCCCCCACAGGTCCCAGTGTGTGATGTTCCTCTCCCTGTGTCCCTGTGTTCTCATTGTTCAGCTCTCACTTATGAGTGAGAACATGTGGTGTTTGGTTTTCTGTTCTTGCCATAGTTTGCTGAGAATGATGGTTTCCAGCTTCATCCATGTCCCCACAAAGGACAGAAACTCATCCTTTTTTATGGCTGCATAGTATTCCATGGTGCATATGTGCCACTTTTTTTTTTTTTTTTTGAGATGGAGTCTCGCTCTGTGGCCCAGGCTGGAGTGCAGTGGCCAGACCTCAGCTCACTGCAAGCTCCGCCTCCCGGGTTCATGCCGTTCTCCTGCCTCAGCCTCCCGAGTAGCTGGGACCACAGACGCCCACCACCTCGCCCGGCTAGTTTTTTGTATTTTTTAGTAGAGACGGGGTTTCACTGTGTTAGCCAGGATGGTCTTGATCTCCTGACCTCGTGATCCGCCCGTCTCGGCCTCCCAAAGTGCTGGGATTACAGGCTTGAGCTACTGTGCCCGGCGCCACATTTTCTTAATCCAATCTATCACTGACGGACATTTGGGTTGGTTCCACGTCTTTGCTATTGTGAATAGTGCCGCAATAAACATATGTGTGCGTGTGTCTTTATCATAGACTGATTTATAATCCTTTGGGTATATGCCCCATAATGGGATTGATTGCTGGGTCAAATGGTATTTCTAGTTCTAGATCCTTGAGGAATTGCCACACTGTCTTCTGCAATGGTTGAACTAATTTATACTCCCATCAACAGTGTAAAAGCGTTCCTATTTTTCCACGACCTCTCCAGTGTCTGTTGTTTCCCGACTTTTTAATGATCACATTCTAACTGGTGTGAGATGGTATCTCATTATGGTTTTGATACGCATTTTTCTAATGACCAGTGATGATGAGCATTTTTTCATATGTCTGTTGGTTGCATAAATATCTTCTTTTGAGAAGTGTCTGTTCATATCCTTTGCTCATTTTTTGATGGAGTTGTTTGTTTTTTTCTTGTAAATTTGTTTAAGTTCTTTGTAGATTTTGGAATATTAGCCCTTTGTCAGATGGATAGATTGCAAAAATTTTCTCCCATTCTGTAAGTTGTCTGTTCACTCTGATGATAGTTTCTTTTGCTGTGAAGAAGCTCTTTAGTTTAATTAGATCCCATTTGTCAATTTTGGCTTTTGTTGCCATTGCTTTTGGTGTTTTAGACATGAAGGCTTTGCCCATGCCTATGTCCTGAATGGTATTGCCTAGGTTTTCTTCTCGGCTTTTTATCATCCTAGGTCTTACATTTAAGTCTTTGATCCATCTCGAGTTGATTTTTGTATACGGTGTAATGAAGGGGACCAGTTTCAGTTTTCTGCATGTGGCTAGCCAGTTTTCCCGACACCATTTATTAAATAGGGAATCTTTTCCCCTTTGTTTGTGTGTGTCAGATTTGTCAAAGATCAGATGGTGGTAGACGTGTGTTATTTCTGAGGCTTCCATTCTGATCCATTGGTCTATGTATCTGTTTTGGTACCAGTACCATGCTGTTTTGGTTACTGTAGCCTTGTAGTGAAGTTTGAAGTCGGGTAGCATGATGCCTTCAGGTTTGTTCTTCTTGCCCAGGATTGTCGTGGCTATGCAGGCTCTTTTTTGGTTCCATATGAAGTTTAAAGTAGTTTTTTCCAATTCTGTGAAGAAAGTCTGTGGTAGCTTGATGGGAATAGCATTGAATACATAAATTACTTTCGGCAGTAAGGCCGTTTTCACGATACTGATTCTTTCTATCCATGAGATGGGAATGTTTTTCCATTTGTTTGTGTCCTCTCTTATTTTCTTGAGTAGTGGTTTGTAGTTCTCCTTGAAGTGGTCCTTCACATCCCTTGTAAGTTGGATTCCCAGGTATTTTATTCTCTTTGAAGCAATTGTGAATGGGGGTTCACTCATGATTTGGCTCTCCGTTTGTCTGTTATTGGTGTATAGGAATGCTTGTGATTTTTTTTGCATTGATTTTATATCCAGATACTTTGCTGAAGTTGCTTATCAGCTTAAGGAGATTTTGGGTTGAGACGATGCGTTTTCTAAATATATAATCAAATCATCTGCAAACAGAGACAATTTGACTTCCCCTCTTCCTATTAGAATACCCTTTATTTCTTTCTCTTGCCTGATTGTCCTGGCCAGAACTTCCAATACTATGTTAAATAGGAGTGGTGAGAGAGGGCATCCTTGTGCCAGTTTTCAAAGGGAATGCTTCCAGTTTTTGCCCATTCAGTATGATATTGGCTGTAGGTTTGTCATAAATAGCTCTTATTATGTTGAGATACATTCCATTGATATTTAGTTTATTGAGAGTTTTTAGCATGAAAGGTTGTTGAATTTTGTCAAAGGCCTTTTCTGCATCTATTGAGATAATCATGTGACTTTTGTCATTGGTTCTGTTTATATGATGGATTATGTTTATTGATTTGTGTATGTTGAATCAGCCTTGCATCCCAGGGATGAAGCCAACTTGATTATGGTGGATAAGGTTTTTGATGTGCTGGTGGATTCAGTCTGCCAGTATTTTATTGAGAATTTTCGCATCAATATTCATCAGGGACATTGGTCTAAAATTTTCTTTTTTTGTTGTGTCTCTGCCAGGCTTTGGTATCAGGATGATGCTGGCCTCATAAAATGAGTTAGGGACTATTCCCTCTTTTTCTATTGATCAGAATTGTTTCAGAAGGAATGGTACCAGCTCCTTTTTGTACCTTTGGTAGAATTCGGCTGTGCATCCATGTGGTCCTGGACTCTTTTTGGTTGGTAGGCTGTTAATTATTGCTTCCATTTCAGAGCCTGTTATTGGCCTATGCAGAGATTCAACTTCTTCCTGGTTTAGTCTTGGGAGGGTGTATGTGTCCAGGAATTTATCTATTCCTTCTAGATTTTCTAGTTTATTTGCATAGAGGTGTTTATAGTAGTCTCTGATGGTAGTTTATATTTCTGTGGGATCAGTGGTGATATCCCCTTTATCAATTTTTGATTGTTTTTTATTGCATCTATTTGATTCTTCTTGCTTTTATTCTTTATTAGTCTTGCTAGCTGTCTATCAATTTTGTTGATCTTTTCAAAAAAACAGCTAATGGATTCATTGATTTTTTGAAGGGTTTTGTGTGTCTCTATCTCCTTCAGTTCTGCTCTGATCTTAGTTATTTCTTGTCTTCTGCTAGCTTTTGAATTTGTTTGCTCTTGCTTCTCTAGTTCTTTTAATTGTTATGTTAGAGTACCAATTTTAGATCTTTCCTGATTTCTCTTGTGGGCACTTAGTGCTATAAATTTCCCTCTACACACTGCTTTAAATGTGTCCCAGAGATTTTGGTATGTTGTGTCTTTGTTCTCATTGGTTTCAAAGAACATCTTTATTTCTGCCTTCATTTCGTTACGTACCCAGTAGTCATTCAGGAGCAGGTTGTTCAGTTTCCATGTAATTGTGTGATTTTCAGTGAGATTCTTAATCCTGACTTCTAATTTGATTGCATTGTGGTCTGAGAGACAGCTTGTTGTGATTTATGTTCTTTTACATTTGCTGGGGAGTGTTTTACTTCCAACTATGTGGTCAGTTTTAGATTAAGTGCAATGTGGTGCTGAGAACAATGTGTATTGTGTTGATTTGGGGTGTAGAGTTATGTAAATGTCTATTAGGTCAGCTTGGTCCAGAACTGACTTCAAGTCCTGGATATATTTGTTAATTTTCTCTTTCATTGATCTGTCTTTTTTGTTGATGATGCTATTGCTTTCTGTTTGTTAGTTTTCCTTCTAATGGACAGGCCCCTCAGCTGCAGGTCTGTTGGAGTTTGCTGTAGGTCCACTCCAGACCCTGTTTGCCTGGGTATCACCAGTAGAGGCTGCAAAACAGCAAATATTTCTGCCTTATCCTTCCTCTGGAAGCTTCGTCCCAGAGGTCACCTGCCCGTTTGAGATGTCTGTTGGCCCCTACTGGGAGGTGTCTGCCGGTCAAGCTACGTGCGGGTCAGGGACCCGCTTGAGGAGGCAATCCACCCATTATTGGAGCTCGAATGCCATGCTGGGAGAACCACTGTTCTCTTCAGAACTGTGAGGTAGGGAAGTTTAAGTCTGGAGAAGCTGTCTGCTGCCTTTTGTTCAGATATGCCCTGCCCCCAGAGGTGGAATCTGGAGAGGCAGTAGGCCTTGCTGAGTTGCATGGGCTCCATCCAGTTCCAGCTTCCTTGCTGCTTTGTTTACATTGTGAGCATAGAACGACCTACTCAAGCCTCAGCAATGGCGGACGCCCCTCCCCCTGCCTTGCTCCCGCATCCCAGGTCGATCTCAGACTGCTGCACTAGCAGCGAGCAAGGCTCTGTGAGCGTGGGACCCACTGAGCCAGGCACATGAGGGATCTCCTGGTCTGTAGGTTGCGAAGACCATGGGCAAAGCATAGTATTTGGGCAGGAGCGTACCGCTCCTTCAGGTACAGTCACTCTTGGCGTCTGTTGGCTGGGAAGGGGAAATCCCCTGACCCCTTGCCCTTCCCCAGTGAGGCGACGCCCCACCCTGCTTCCGCTTGCCCTCCGTGGGCTGCACCCACTGTCCAGCTAGTCCCAGTGAGATGAACCAGGTACCTCAGTTGGAAATGCAGAAATCACCCATCTTCTGCGTAGACCTTGCTGGGAGCTGTAGATCAGAGCTATTCCTATTTGGCCATCTTGGAAGTGAACACATAGCAACTGTTTTAGCAGAATAATAGGTATATGGTACAGGAAATTCTTGATATTCTTTGTACTGAAAATTCTTGGTTTTGTCTGTGAGTACTAGACCAGCCCACGCTACCTTCCCCAAATCTCATTCTAATCTTGTGTTTTATTTTCAATCCAGCATATCATACAATTTAAGTATTTATTTTTTTGATCACATCACATGTCTAATCATAGATCATGTAATAAGCGAGAGGACAAAGGAAGAAAGTGTTATTGATACAGAGTACCATTAACCGACTTTGCGTGTATGTGTGTACTCTAGAATAGATTTATTTTGTTTTGGTCAAAGTTTTTGTTCCAATTACAAGCAGATTAGTGGAACTTTGATATGATAGCCTGAAGATAATAAAGTCACTCAGAATAAGCCCCAACCATTTATTCATTTGTGAATTCAGAAAATATTTATTAGGCCTCTAGTATGTGCCCAGCTTTGTACTAGGCACCAGGATAGAACTGTGATGCTCTTGTTCTTTAGTCTAGTGAACTAGACATATGTAATCCTGTGTTCATGGAACCAAGAATCTTAATGATGGAGAGTGATTTGTTTTTTCTAAGACCGCCGAGCGGGCACAAAAGAACCAGCGGGTAGGCAAGTGTAGGAGCAAAACTGCACATTTATTTTTGGTAACCTAAGGTGTGGGGGAGGTCTGTCGGCCTCCGGCAAAGGAGGCTGGCAGAGTCCCCCGGTGGGGCTCTCGGAGGGACTTCCCACAGTCCCGACATCCCAACAGGAGTGGGGCTGTGAGAAGGCCGTGTGGCTCACTGGCCAAGAGTGGCTTTTCTAGGAGTGGGAGGGCAATAGGCGGGGCAGGGGCCTGTCCGGGGGCTTTGGGCAGGTGCGACCAGGTAAATCTTGGTCTCTTCGGATTGACGTCACCTGGAGCATGCCCAGTTGATCTGCACCTTCCAGGGCGCCGGCTGCATTTTCGCGTGCCCGGGAAGAGTTGGTGGTGAAGGAGAACCCGGAAGTGCACCATCTTGCCTCCATTCGTCCAAACAGTGACATGATTCAAAAAACAATTATTAAAGACAATGGGTAAGGAATGGGTGGGGGTGGGGTGAGCGGGGGAGAGAAAGAGAGGAATGAATAACATATTGGAGGAACTGGAAGGATTTCAGAATGACCTGAATGTGGAATGGGAGGAGGGGGGATGGTAAGACATGAGCCTAAAACGATAATCCTGGGCTTGCTAATGAAGGATTGAAGCCTTTTTAAGGACTTTGGACTCTATCTCATGGAAATAGGAATTATTGTAGAGTTTTGCTCTGGGGAGAGATGAGATTAGATTTGTGGTTTTATAAAGATATCAGTGTTCTGGCCATAGCCTGGATAACAGATTGGATGGGGCAAGAGTGAATGATAGTGGTGTGTTAAGAAGAGGTAGCACTGGGGTGGAGAGGAGGAAGGATTTGGGAGATATTTAGGAAGTAAGGTCAGTAAGACTTGGTAATTGAAGAGGAATCAAGGATGACTTTCAGGTTTCTGGACTTGGGCCAACTGGTGAATAGTGATACCATTTACAAAAAAACAAAAACAAAAAAACGGAACACCGGAAGAGGAGTGTTTAAAGGAACGATGATGAAGTAAGTAAGTTTTTTGTAAGGCGGCCTTTGTGGTATCTGTGAGGAAGCCTAGAGAATATGTTGATTAGGCAATTGCATTTTGGGGTAAAGAGTTGAGGAAAAAGGTATTAGATGCAGGTACTGAATTGGGCATATTGTGGTAAATCCGTGGGCAATACAGAAATGATTTGAGAAGTGGCCACACCCCCCGGATATGTGAAATTGAATTAGAGAACTAAGGTTTGCACATGCACAGAACAAGGTAGCTGAGGGCCAACTTGAGTGATGCAGTAAAGACTTCCAGAGCCTGGAGAAGGGAAATTCAGAACCCTGAGGCAATCAAGGGTATTTGCAACCAATATGATCCATCTAAAATTCACCTCCTCACCTCCTCCTGCCTAAAACTCTCAGTGGTTCCTCACTGATCTGAGGCTGAGGTCCAAATTCCTTAGCTTGTTGGCCAAGACCCATTCTAATCTAGTTTCTTCCCAACTCTCCAACTCTCTGTTTTCTGAGCTCTCACTTCCCACTCTTTTCCTCTCTAATTTTTCAGTCTGGCAACTTCTTCTTGTCGCTGCCCCTGGCCCCAATTTGAGGCAGTTTTTTCCTCAATGTCTCTTGCTACTCGGCTCCTTCACTGGATTGCTGGCCTGCTCATCCATACTGTGTCAGACTGGCAGCTCTGATTGATCTTCAAACAAAACTTTGCCCAGGTTGTTTTCCATACAGTGCTTTACCCCCACCCTTAAAGATAGCATCAAGCCCTCCTTGCTCTTCCTCTCTATCTTGTACTTACTTCTATGACTGCATATAGTGTTGGGTTTTTTGTTTCTATTTCTGTCATACCTTCCAATTTTAAGCTCCTTTTTAACGGTGATTTTTAAAAAATTATGTACTCAGTATCTCATATAGCATTTGGCACATACAAGATGCTTAGTAAATTCTGAGCTGGAATGACTACTTTAAGCTTATATTTAATGTATAACTATAGGATAGATTATAGGAATATAGGCACTAACAACTGCATTTGTGTGTGTTTAATGACTTTAATAGTACTGATCACAAAGTCGGCATCACATGCTTATTGCTGGCAATATTGGTATTAATTGAGTCTAGTCAGATCAGAACTTGCATACTTTTTAGGCTCCCTTGCCTCCAGAATCAACTCCCCCTCCACATTTTTCTGTCTCAAAAAATTGAAATTGTGAGAGTTGTAACCACCTCCAAAAGCCAGTTCAACTTAATATTCAATTATTTATTGACCCCATTCATGCATAGTCAATTATTGAATGTCTACCCTAATCCAGGCACTAAGGATTTGGAGACAGACCTGGCCCTAACCTCATAAAGCTTATAGAGAAACACTCTAAGATTCTAAGAAAGAGTTATTAGACAGAAAAGGGTAAAGTCATAGAAGAGTTGAAAGGTAAAAATAAGTCCCAAAGATAAAAACAAATTAGTGTTCTTAGGTCTCCTACAAATTGCTCTTTTATTTAACTGTAGCTAAAAAGTCATAACTTGTAGGAGGGAAAACCCAAATATAAAATTGGAGAAAGAGCAAACTCAAGAAAGAGTTTGCTTGATGCTTTAGTGTTGATAGCTATTATTTCCACTAGCCATCAAGCGGTAGTACCAAATAAACCAAGTTCTTGGTTCCAATATTTTCTGACTTCTTTCAGGTATTATTAACACATGAATTAAAAATTATATTTTTTCCTAAGATATGCACATTTTGAAAGATTTACCACATTCTCATCTGCTTTCATTGTGCCTTGGGGGAAATATTTTTTCAGAGGAAAATAATTCTTCTCAGCATTAAAATTCTGATTCTGAGATATATATACACACATATGTATATATGCACATATATGTATATTTAATCACATATGATTTGAGATTTGATATAGAAGTTTAAATTTATAGGAAACCTCTTGTCGACTAGATATATTTGATCCAGGCAGGCACAGTATTAACCTTTTCCTTTCAGCACAGCGTTCCTTGAGACTCCTTCCCCACATCTGAACTCTTTATTTTTCTTTTTTCCTCCTCCTCTCCATTCTCACCCATACCTATAGAGTTATGCTATTTCTTTGGATAGCAAGTGAGGAATGTGTTTGGATCTTTATGATTATAGAGGAATTATGTAGTCTGGTGGGAGGAATGACTATTGTGTTTAAAATGTCTGTGCTAAGTCATCATAATAAAAGTAGTGTGGGCAGAAGCCAAAACTGCTCCACATTGTTGAAACCTCAATGTGTGCCACTTGGAGAAGAAGATGATATGTTAGTGTTAGGAGGGTGTGTGTCTCTCCGAGCAATTTTACAGGGCTGTGCAAAGAACACCGGAGCATTTGAGCATCGTGCCAGGTAGCCCAGTGATGTTAAGTGACTGGTAGCATAGAATCAAGTGGGAAGACAAAAGAAGTCGATTATTAATGAATTATTCAGGCATGTATCCTACAAGAATGGGAAAATCTGAAATTATTTTTGCCAGCATTAACTAGAGTTCTAAATCAATAACTGGGTAATAGCTTCTGCATGTACTTAAGTAGTTGCTGATAAGTAGGTACCTGGGACCATCTCCATGGGGATAGTTTGTTTCATTAAATGAACTCAATAAACAGGCTGTTAAAACCCTGCTTTATTTCAGTATAGTCCCAATCTTAGCCTGTAAATGTTAAAATTCCTTTGTTCTCACTTACTGTGTGAGGTTGAGGTCTGTAAGGCTGGTGTCCTGTCAATGCTGATTTGTGTTTTTTGGTGTTTTATTGTTTTTGCCAGGAACCTGGTTCTTGTACAGACCAGGGCCCTCCTGCAGAGGATTTAGAAGTCAGGAAGGGCAGCCGGTACTATTGACTTTTACTTCAGGTTTGGCTAAGAAAATAACCACATTCCAATTCAATTGAGAATTAGGTTAGTGTTTATACAAGGAATCAGGAATCCCCAATCAGGAATGACCTGATTTGGTGGTCCATAATATGCCCTTTCTTAAAACAAAAAGCAAAAACAAAACCAAAAAACTATCTCTAGCAATCTAAGCAATAACAGCACATATGCAGAGCTTTCAGTCCATCAATGCAGTACTCGTCATAAGCCCATAGTGAATAGTTATGAAATGAATGCATGAATGACATCTCAATTTAAATATTACAGAATTGCAAGCACCTTTTTTGACTAAGTCAAGGAGACACACAACTGGAGGAAAAGGAGTGTCAGGAGATGCAAGAGAGAGGAGTAATTACAGACTCACTCTGGTTGTTCAGGAGACAGGAGGGGATAGATGGAGAGCAGATGCAGAGAGATTTTCCTAGGACACGAGGAGGAATGTCCTTTTCACTAAGAAAGAACAAACATGGGATGGTGGTAGGTTCAGAAGAGTTTGGGTGGTTTTCACATGACCCTGAAAAGTTTGTAGAGGGTTACTGAAGATGGGTAGAGCCACTCGGTGGTGTGGGAGGGTTTTTAGTGTGGTTTGGCTCACCCAGGGGAGATACTGGGACCCGCATGGAAGGGATGGTTCTGTGTGTTTACATGTTTAGAGGAGCTGTCTGCTGGCCCACACCACACTTGGTTCTCTCTAGCTCCTCAGTTTCTGACTTCTCAGCCCTCCTTTAATATATAAGTTTAGCCAAATTTGAACCCAGGCAGTGGAGGTTGCAGTGAGCCGAGATTGCGCCACTGCACTCCAGCCTGGGCAACAGAGCGAGACTCTGTCTCAAAAAAGAAAAAAAATGCATGCCCAGATTTGGAAGCAATCTAAGTGTCTATCAACAGATGAATGGATAAATAAAATTGGTACTTATACAAAGTGGAGTACTCTTTGGCCATACAAATGAGATTCAGTCATTTGCAACAACATGGATGGAACTGGAGGTCAGTATGCGGTGTAAAATAATCTAGGCGCAGAAAGACAAACATTGCGTGTTCTCACTTATTTCTGGGACCTAAAAATCAAAACAACTGAACTCATGGAGATAGACTAGAAGGATGGTTACCAGAGGCTGGGAAGGGTAGTGGGGTGGGAGGGAGGTAGGGATGGTTAATGAGTACAAAAAGTTAGAATGAATAAATAAGACCTGGTATTTGTTAGCACAATAGAGTCACTATGGTTTATAATAATTTGATTGTGCATCTTAAAATAACTAAAACATATAGTTAGATTGTGTGTAACATAAAGGATAAATACTTGAGGGAATGGATACCCCATTTTCCATGATGTGATTATTACACATTGCCTGCCTGTATCAAAATATCTCATGTATCCCATAAATATATACACCTACTGTATACCCACAAATTTTTTTAATGCATATTTTCCTAAAAATATGCCTGTACAAGATGAGCAAGGTAAAAAAAAATGATGAGGCCAACCTAGGGCGAAAGGTCTGAAGACACATGCTTCTGTTGCCATCACTGATCAAGTGAGTCACTTAATTTTGCTCTTTCTTTGAAAGCACAAAGGAATCATGGGCCTTGAAAGGATCTTTTGGGTCATCACCTAATCCAAACTTTTTACTTGACTGTGAATCCTCAGTATATACCTATGGTTTTAAGAAAGGTGAGGGAGCTGAGATGGACTATTTTTGTTGTTGTTGTTGAGATGGACTCTCGCAGTGTCTCCCAGGCTGGAGTGCAGTGGCCTGATCTCAGCTCACGTCAAGCTCTGCCTCCCGAATCACGCCATTCTCCTGCCTCAGCCTCCCGAGTAGCTGGGACTACAGGCACCCGCCACCACACCCGGCAAATTTTTTTTTGTATTTTTAATAGAGATGGGGTTTCGAGACAGGTTATTAACAGTAGTCTACAAAAACATAAAATGGGTCAGAGAAGGCGCGCTTCACTTCCTCCCATGTTTTGAACCTTATCGGGATTTGTGTTCATCTGACACTTCTGCATCTCTTTAAATGTGCCTCGGGACCTCCTCTTGGTGCAGATTTTGGCTTTAGAGGATTTTTTTCTTCATCTGCTGTCCATTTACTGAAGTTTATTTTCCTGCCACTTGTCTCTTCCTCTCATGTCAATGAGATATCACCGTGGCTTCTAAGTGCTGGGCCTGTAATCACATCATTTTTACTTGTAGGATTAGTTTTGGTTTCTGGAAAGTCATTGATCCATTACCTGGCAACGGGAGAAGAAATGCGGAAAGCCTGAAAAACTCAAAAGAAAATTGCTGTTCTCTTTTCTTTCTCCTGCCTGTATCACTCCTTTCATGATAGATAACCCAGAAAGTGTTTCTGTGAGATGTGTTCCGTGCTGTGGTTTTACCTACGGATTTAAAGCTTCCAGTAACCTAGATCTGTGTGTGATTTATCAATTATAATATCATATTGGTAAATAATAATTTTAATATCCTAAGTGTGGTATTAGGTACTATATATGCATTATCTCATTTAATTTTCAAAACAGCCCAATGCAGTAGGTGCTATTATTTATCTCTACTTTACAAACAAAAAATCTGAGGTTTGAAAGTTAAACTACTTACTGGCAGCCATCTAGTTAAGTGATGTGGATAAGATTTGAACCCTCATGCCTGACTGAGTTCAGAAGTTTAATGTTCTTTTTTTTTTTTTTCAGTTGGAATCCTGACAGGCTCAAAGGACAATTGCATCCTGGCAGGGTTTAATTGTAGGAAATTTTTATATCATCAGCGATGCGATGGGGCTGACTGTATATTTGAGATATACAGTAGCAAACCATATTACAAAAGACAGATAAGCCAAAAACTTCCCCTTGCACTTGCAAATTAAAAATAAATATATTTTTTCTTTTTTTCTTTTTTTTGAGACAGAGTCTCGATCTGTCGCCCAGGCTGGAGTGCAGTGGCTCGATCTTGGCTCACTGCAAGCTCCACCTCCCGGGTTCACGCCATTCTCCTGCCTCAACCTCCCGAGGTAGCTGGAACTACAGGTGCTTGCCACCTCGCCTGGCTAATTTTTTTGTATTTTTAGTACAGACAGGATTTCACTGTGTTAGCCAGGATGGTCTCGATCTCCTGACCTCGTGATCCGCCCGCCTCGGTCTCCCCAAGTGCTGGGATTACAGGCGTGAGCCACCGTGTCCGGCCTAAAAAGAAATCTTGATTGACCCTGATGATGCCTTTCTGAAGTAGTATTTATTTCTAAAACTCTTGCCGTCGTAGTCAATCTTCCTCTTTCATTCTTACATCTTTTCTGTTTTTCCTTTTACTTTTCTCTTTTTCTGGCCTCTGTGTTCCTTCTCCTTTCAGTAAATCTCCCAGTATATCTTCCTAGTAGGAGTTTCAGGTGCGTGCGTGAATTATTTATTGTTACTGGCCTGTGTTTCTGCAGTGGATTTGTGGAGAACTTTCTCATGGGGGCATCATTTGAAATTATTAATGACATTTACAAACTGATCTGCAGAGAAAGCATGGAAATAAATACTTGGGCTGTTTCTTGCAAAATTCAAAATACTTATGTAAGCTTAAGAGGGATGGAGGAAAGGCATTTCAGGAGACACTCAGGTTCCTAAATGGGTTCGCTCATGTCAGGAGTCTAGGTCATGTGCAATAATTTCATCATGAGTGCTAGAAGAGTTTTTTATTTGGAGTATGCTAAGGATAGACGTTTCCATTTTGATTTTCTCCCTGTAGTCCATTCCAACAAGGTCGTATCTCAAGTACAGCACTCCTGCACATGGTTGGGCAGGTTGTATACTGCACAACTCTAGGGGTTGTCATTTACATTTCCACACAATTGTATGTGGAAGTCCAGACTGAGGGTATACCGTCAATTCTCATTATGTGCAATAGTCGTGTTCTGTAAAGTAGCCACAAACACTGAATTAACAAACACTGAACTGTTGCTCCTAGGGGAAATACAAGCTTAGGACCCTCCTGTGAGCCTCTGATCTCAACATTTCCATCAGCTGATCAATACCTAACTGTGTTTTATGTGTGCTTCTGTTTTAAGACACCTTACTTAATATATATGGTTGATTCACACCTTTGAACTCATGGCTAGCAGCACTATAACTCATGGCTGAGTGAAGCATAGCTAACACATGCGTTTTTTCTGTAAGACATATCACAGCCTTCTTGCACTTAGGAACAGTAGACAGCACCGCAGCACTATGTGCATGGGCCATTTTAAGAGTAAAGTCACACAAAAAGCACAACAGTGTGAACAACAGTGCACTAAATAGACTGTGAAAAGGACACTTGTCTACAGTATGGGAACTGAAATGGGAGAACAGAGTATCGCCTTGTTTGACCTCTGCTGGGAATGTGTGCATTTAGGTGACTCAACGATTTTGCTGCTCCATGCATGCCCATCAACGACCGTGAAAGCATTATAAATATTAATTTGGGAGTTACAAATAAATTGTGGCCACTAGGAGAATTCTCAATGATGGAATCCATGCATAATGAGGATCAACTGTATACTTTTTAAACTAATAACTTGGGGCACGCAAGGGGAGGTGTTGGGCTGAGACTGATAATAAGGAAAATAGGATTATAGCACATTACAGTTGGAAGCAACTTTAGACAGCAGGCAGTCTAATCTCTCCAGTTCTTGAATGAGGAAGAGGCTCAAAGAGATTATGGGACATGTTGAAGGCCGCACAGTTAATGAATGGCAGAGCAGATGTTTGAGCCAGAATTCAGGAGAACCCAAGTCTTGGACATACCACCCTCATGTCCTGCTCTTTTGTGTGCCATTGGGAGAGTTTCCACAGGACTTCTTAGAGCCGCTATGCTGACATTGAAGCACAGTGGAGATGATGACACTAAATAGCTCTTCCAGTTTGAGCTTCCTCACCCTATCAGTTTAATTCCTCATGCCAGAAGTACTTTTGGCATACCTACTGTGCGCCAGCACCATGCTCGGTTTTGGGATACAGGGGTGAATGAGACTTCATGAGAAGTCTTCACAATGGAGTGGGCGCCAGCACACACAGGGCCTGAGGCCATTGGCCCTGCACTGTCTGAAACAAGTCCCTCCTCAGCAAGAAAAGCTCTCGAAAGGAAATAGACTTAATTCTACGTCTCAAAATCCTGACCTAACAATCACCCACCTGGGTGTTTTTTACTGGACCTAAACAGGGCTGGACGATACTTACATGGCTTTCATAGTCCTTTGATTCATTTTTTTCCCTCAGGTAAGGAAAAGATGCGAAACTTATGATGGTCTAATGCCAGCTCCTACATGATCATTGTAATTGTCCAGAGGCTCTTTATAGACCCTGTTGACTCCAGGAAATTATTTGAATAATTCTTGTTAAATGTTAAGTAAAATAACGTCTATAATTATATATGTATATTTCTGTGTTGGTGAATGTATATAAATATACATACATGTATATTTTTTCTCTTAGGTATAATGAATGGAAGAGAATGGTTGTATAGCTTTTCTGTTGAAGATTATAGATTTTTTATTTTTTTAAAAAATTACCATCTTATGTTAATAATGTCATAGATTATTCATTTATGAGTGATAATAATGCTCTCTCTCAGAAATGAATGTAATTGACAAGGGAAACTTCAAGTACTGCCTGGAGAGGCTGAATTGGGCCCTGAAAGGGCCCCACATCTGGTATGTCATCTTGGCATTGTTGGGTGTCTCTTCACTTACTCTGTGAAGGAGAGATGAACTTGAACATCTGGATTTGGGTGTGTGTGTGTGGCAATGTGAGTCATGGTTAATAGCATGTGCTTTGGAGTTAGGATGCACTGAATTCTAAGCCTGTCTCTGTGTCACCTTGGACACAATACTAAGACTCTCTATGCTTCTGAATTCTTATATGTTAAATATGGATAATAACATGGAGCTTGCCAGATTGCTTCAAGAGTTAATATAGACAATAGTATGAAATGCTTAGTGCAGTGCCTGGCACATACAGAAGGCAGGATGAATGGTATTTATTGGTAGTAGCAAGTGGGCAATAGGTTCTTGTTATTAGTGGTCGGGTGCACCCAGTGTGCACTGCTTTAATCTAAGATGGGAGCTTCCAACTCTGGACTCCCCTGCTAGGAGCTTGTCTTTCTTCTGCAGGTGGTTTCAGTTCTAGGGGTGGGTCTGCCTCCAGTCCCTTGCCTGCAGAAAGCTTCATATCCAGTGGCATTGGAGGCTCCGGTGCCAAATTGCCCATCACCTAAGTTTTGTAGTTGCTCTCATTTTGAGTAGTGATAGTGATCAGCACATCTAGTAAACAGCATGTTAGTTCATAGTCCTATTTTACCCAAATGTGGAGCTTAGCTAAGAAAAGAGAGATGGCCATAGAGAGCATCTAGGTCTAGGACAAGAACTCAGTTGTTTCTGGAGAGCTGGGCCTAATGCCAATATCTGGTGAGGATGTGGTCAGAAGATCAGGGAAAAGTAACCTAGGGATTAGCGATATTACTGATAAGCCTGGACTTTCATCCGGGATATGTGTAGGGAAATGTATCTGGAGGGTTATGCAATTTCTCTTAACTATATATTATTGCTGCCTGTTTTCATAATCATGACTGCTTTTCCAGCCTTGATAAGAAGATCACAGCTATTAATAATAATTCCCTGCGACTTACCATTGTGTGTTCCTGGACAAGTGACTTAATCTCTCTTAGTCTCAGTTTCTGTGACTATGAATGACAGGTACTTCAGTATCTCTACCCTAGGGTTGTTCTGAGAATTAAATGAGATAAATCTGTGCATGAGAACATGAATGCATATGAGATAAGATGGGCCCCTCACTTAGCACAATGCTTGCCTTCTATCAGAGTAAGCATTTGACAAATGTTAGCTGATATTATGTAAGTTGCTATTATACTGTAGCTTTATTTTTTTTCTTAAGTTGATCTTCCTTAGTCTTAAATGAGTGAACATTTATTGAATCCTGAAGATCTGTCTAACTTCTGGCACCTGGGATTAATAAGCACTGCTCTTTGCGTGTGTGTACATGTGCTCACAAGCACGTGCACTGCAGCTCTGCACATCTGTGTGTTTAAATTAGAATGATCCAGCTTACTGAGAGCTTACAGCTTTGGGCTCATAGACTTGCCTCATTTGGGAATATCCTACCACATTATTTGGGGGTAAGTGTCCAGCCCCTTCTGAAATAATATGCTGCCTGAACTCAGTCAGGCAGTCACTGATGGGGGGGTAGTACAGCGCCAGCCTTGGGCAGGCTGGCAGGCAGCTTTTGACATTACTGGCTGAGGAGCAGGACCTTGGGATGTGACAGTATAACAAGCAAGGACACAGAGGAATAAAGAAACTGGGCCATAGCTAAAAAATGAACCTTAGCAGACTATTGATTGAGCAGGGAAAATTTGATGGGGTACATGATGAAATCATTCTCCAAAGTTTTTCTCCAGTGTTATATTTGGGCTTTCCCTCCTACAGATTATGACTGTTTAGCTATTGTTAAGTATAAAAGAGCAATTTGCAGGTGACCTAAGGACACTGATTTGTTTTTATCTTTGGGACACCTTTTTATTTTTCAACTCTTACTTTCATCAGTTTACCTTTTTCTCTCTAATAACTCTTCCTTAGAATCTGAAATACCCCAAATATAGCCAGTTCTCCACTGTGGGATGCTTCATTAGTGGAAAAGAGTCTGGGTTATAGAATATTGGAAATGTGCTAAGCGCTGAATTTTGCATTAGCATAAATAAGATAATTTCTTTAAGATGTTAAAAAAGACTCTGTGAACAATATTATTAGCACTTGTGTGATAAAATATACAACAGGAGATTGAATTATGCTAAATAATGCATCAATTCTCCTGCCTCCGTTTAGCTTACCTAGTTGTCAGAAGTTATTACTTAAATTATTTGGGCTACTGGCTGAGATTTGTTATCTAGAGATATTGGTAAACTATACTGTTATAATTGGATTTGACCTTCAGCCTCCTTTAATTCGTTTATTTGGTAACTTTATTTTTGATTAAGGGAAAAGTCCCAACTTAGATGAACTTTTTGTGCATTACATTTCCTTTTAAATGTTTTATTTTTATTATGGGAAATTTCAAAAAAATATAAAAGAATAGTGTAATGAGCCCTCATGAATTATCACTATCAATTCACGGCCAATTTATTTAATCTGCACACCTACTTTCTTTGAAATAAATCCTAATAATATCATTTCATCAGTAAGTATTTTAGTGTGTATATATAAATAATAGTGACTGTAAAAAATATGCCCAAGATAACATTATCACATCTAACAAATAATTAATTTTTCCTTAATAACCACATATATTTAGTCACATTCAAATTTCTGACTGTCCCTGTTTTTTCCTTAGTTTGTTTGTAAGGATTGGTTCCATTTTATTTATGTCTTTAATAAACTTCTTTCTGAAGTTGCACTTTTACTTTAGATCTCTAGTTCAGATGCCCTGAATATGAACTGGATTAGTTTTCTAGTTCCTCCAGGAACTTGTTGTATGACAATGTGCAAATTATTTCACCTCTGAACCACAGTTTCTTAATTTGTAAAATGATAATGCTGAGCTAGAAGATCTTTAAAATCATCTACAGTTCCCAAATTTTGTAATGATATAAACTACTAACAAAAAAGAGAGGAAATTTTGACAGTTTTCTTTTGAGAGAGGAAATGGCTTTTAGAATAGTCACAAGTCAGAACCAGTGATAAAAGGTGGATGATGGGCTGGGAGATTCTTTCTGAGTTTTTTTGGAAGACATTCTACTCCTATAGAACTTGAAATTTGGCTTATTACTTCTTTTTTTATTATTATGCTTTAAGTTCTGGGGTACATGTGCAGAAAGTGCAGGTTTGTTACATAGATATACACATGGCATGGTGGTTTGCTGCACCCATCAACCTGTCATCTACATTAGATATTTCTCCTAATGCTATCCCTCCCCTAGCCCCCACCCCCTGACAGGCCCCATGTTCCCCTCCCTGTGTCCACGTGTTCTCATTGTTCAACTCTGGCTTATTACTCCTGGTGTACACGAACTATCCTTGTCACCTTTCTTTTTTTTTGAGACAGAGTCTTGCTCTGTCGCCCAGGCTGGAGTGCAGTGGCCGGATCTCAGCTCACTGCAAGCTCCGCCTCCCGGGTTCACGCCATTCTCCTGCCTCAGCCTCCCGAGTAGCTGGGACTACAGGCACCTGCCACCTCGCCCGGCTAGTTTTTTGTATTTTTAGTAGAGACGGGGTTTCACCTTGTTAACCAGGGTGGTCTCGATCTCCTGACCTCGTGATCCGCCCGTCTCGGCCTCCCAAAGTGCTGGGATTACAGGCTTGAGCCACTGCGCCCGGCTGTCACGTTTCTTTTAACTGAATATGGTCCAGGGATAAATTGAAGTGGGTTATGAAAAGAATGTTTATTTGAGATTTCATTTTAAATACTTGTTAAGTGGGGGAGTTCTCTTTTTTTGACAATGGCAGATTATGTTATTTTGAACCAACTCTCCCACTAAAAACAACTATAAAATATGGACAAAATATGAAAAATTTTCTGCTTAAAGGCATAAGAAAGTTATTAAGATAGTAAGAAATTACAGGACCAAGATCCAGGAGAGGAAAGGTCTAAAAGCAGTGGTTGAGAGACTCAGAAACTGAACATAGCTTTTAGTACAATAATGGGGCTGATGGAGGATTGAAATGGGACTAGGCATTATTTGTAAAAGATACTTGCACACTCATGTTTATAGCAGCACAATTCACAATTGCAAAATCTTGGAACCATTTTTTTGATATCCACTTTATCCAACAATTGGATAAAGTAGTTATATATATATATATAAATTATATATATATTTATATAATATAGCCATAAAAAGGAATGAATTAACAGCATTTTCAGTGATCTGGATGAGATTGGAGACTATTATTCTAAGTGCAGTAACTCAGGAATGGAAAACCAAACATCATATGTTCTCACTGATTTGTGGGAGCTAAGCTATGAGGATGTTAAGGACTAAGAATGATACAATGGACTTAGGGGACTGCGGGGAAGCATGGGAGGGGGATGAGGGATAAAAGACTACAAATATGGTGCAGTGTATACTGCTTGGGTGTTGGGTGCACCAAATCTCACAAATCACCACTAAAGAACTTACTCATGTAACCAAATACCACCTGTACCTCTCATAACTTATGGAAAATAAGTTTTATGGAAAAATATAAAAATGGGACTAGGGCTTACTTGGGAGAGGGGCTGGTAAATGCTCTAGACTTTCATTTGAGAACCTGAAAGACTGCATCCTATGAGTAAGAGTGAGCAGGAAATAGACTAGCCTCATAAAGACAAGCTGTTATCAGTTAGGTCAATCCAATTGGATTAAGATAGTTTGGAATTACTGGTGCCCTTCAGCTACCTGCCAGAAGCCAAATTCTTCCTCTCTGGAGGAAAATAGCATCATCCACAGCCTCTAATTATCTCTGATACCTTTTCCTTTAAAATATTCTGCACTCAAGCAGAAATAACCAGGTATATGAGTAGACAAGATGTTACTGAAAACTAAAAGAAACAATAGGTGATACAAAAAGATCCATCAGGTTTGCAGATAATGAATGGAGTTATCAGATATAGTCTTTAAAATAACTATGATTAATATGTTCAAGCTCTCAGATGGAGGCTCAGAGATACAGAAAAGGATGAAGAGCAATAAAAAGTGTAAATATGTAGGTAAAGCTAAATGATTACTGGCTATCCAAAAATAATTCGAAATATATATAACATTAAAATACACAACAAAAATAGTTCATAATTTGGGAGGGGGTTAAATGGAGGAAAAGTGTTCTATGGTCCATGCATTGTCTAAGAAGTAGTAAAAATATGAATTTAGATTAGATTTATATAGGTCAAAGATGCATATTTTAATGGCTGGAGTAACAACGAAAAGAATAGTTAAGGAATGTGCAACTAAGAAGCAAATAGAGGGGGAAAATAGAATAATAAAAATTAGTGATGAATCTAAAATAAAACAAGAAGGAGAGAAAAAGAAACAAATATAAAGCAAACAGTAACATAGAAGATTTAAACTTGAATACATCTTTAACTCCATTACATATAAAATAGTCAAGCTTTCTTTCGAAAGACAAAGAAAGCCTAACAAACAAACAAAACCTAATTATATGGTGCTTAAAAGAAACGTGTATTAAAAATAAGGATTCAGAAATGATGAAAATTAAAGGTTGGCAAATGAAATATCATGCAAACACTAACCAAAAGAAAGCCAATATAGCTATTATGTCTTCAGGCAAGAAGAGTCATTAACAGTGGTGTTTCATAATGATATAAGAGTCAATCCACTAGGAAGATATACTACTTTTAAATATGTATACACCTAATAACATGGTTTTAAAATATATAAAGCAAAAAGTAACAGAACTACAAGGAGAAATAGACAAACTTACAATTACAAGGTGGATTTTAATATATATTTCTCAGTTATTTGTAGATAAGTAGACAATCAGAGGATGTAGAATATTTGAACAAATTAATCTACTTGACCTAATTGATGTATAGTGTATAAAATAGTACATACAACAACTGCAAAACACACATTCCTTTCAAGTATATGTTGCACAGTTGCCAAAAATGAGTGTATGCCAGGCATAAAGCAACTTTTAATTTCCAAAGATTAAACTCTAGCCAGGTGCAGGGGCTGACGCCTGTGATCCCAGCACTTTGGGAGGCTGAGGCTGGCAGATCACTTGAGCTCGGAAGTTAGAGACCATCCTGGGCAACATGATGAGACCCTGTCTCTACTAAAAATACAAAAATACAAAAAAAAAAAAAAAAAAAGGCCAGGTATGATGTTGCAGGCCTGTTGTCCCAGCTACTTGGGAGGCTGAGGTTGGAGGATTGCTTGAGCCTGGAGAATGAAGGTTTAAGTGACCCAAGATAGTGCCACTGCACTCCAGCCTGGGTGATACAGTGAGACCCTGTCTCAAAAAAAAAAAAAAAAAGGGTTAACGTCTAAGAAGTACACTTCTGAGCACTGAGAAATTAAGCTGGAAATCAATCACAAAAAGTGCTTTAAAATTTCTCAAGTATTTTAGAGAAAAATATTTTCAGCAGAATGATAAAAATACTCTAAACTGCAGCTAAAGCATTGACTAGAGGGACATTTATAACTTTAAAATATACATATAAATAAAAAATAAAGACAAAAATCTCAAGAAGTAAGAAAAAAAGAATAGTAAATGCAATTCAGAAAAATGAAGGAAGAAAATAATATAGGAATATATATTGATTGAATAAAAGCATATAATACAGAGCATCAATGTCAAAAGTTAATGTCTTTGGAAACATTCAATTGATTAACCTCTGATGAGACTATTATGTGACTTTGGAGAATTCTTGTTTGGACCAAAAAACGTATTTCAAGGTCAACATTGCTGTTTAACCATCATTCTTTTCTTTTTCCACCTTCTCATTCTTCTTATTTTAAAATGTGTGTGTGTGTGTGTAGGTGTGTTTGGATTGTATTAATTTTAATGTTTTTAAAAAGGTACAAGTACTTTTGTAGCTCCTGTATTTGTTTACATTTTTATTGTAAAGTGATATACATTTATTGACAAAAATATAAATATGCAAAAAGAAGAAAATAAGATTTGCTTGAAAAAATTAAATCCCAAGTAACAATTGTTATTGTTCTATATTTTTGAGCCTCTTTCTTTGCTTATAGATTCACATATATCTACAAAAATTTGATCAGTGTGTATTCTGTTCAGTAATTTTGTTCACTTAACACTATGAGTATTTTTCCTTGTCATTGAATATCTTTCTACAGAATTATTTTAACAATCACATAGTATTTTGTTGTACGCATGTTCCATAATTTATTCCAGTGTACCAGTTACCAAGTGGATATTTAGTTTTTTTGTGACTTTTTTGCAATTACAAATAGTGCTATAATAAACATTCCTATAACTAAATTTTTGTGTAAATCACTGATTTATTTTCTTAGGATAAATACTTGGAAATGAAATTGCTGGAAGGAAACAACATTCATTTCTAATGCTTCCTATATTATTGTTAAATTGCCCTTTAGAAAGATTGTGCCAATTTATAATCTCATCATCAACAACAGCGTATGGGAGTGTTCATTTCCAATACTTCCTCCAACATTAGGTATAATCTTTTAAAATAGCATCATCTAAATCATCTTAACCTGTTCTGGAAGCACTGAGTCAGTTTATAACAGGATGATAATTGTGGGTTTCGAAGTGAGAGGACTTTGCAGTATGTCTTACCCTAGGTAGGCCACTCACAGAAGGGGCAGTGATAGGAGTAAGAGTGTTTTTGTTCAGTGTTTTCCACAGTTAATTTCTAAGATTCTGTCATGGTCAGGAGTTATATACATATATATATACACACACATACACACACATACACACAAACACACAAGCCAAGAGAGGTGGAAGCATGGTTGTTTTTTATTCACCACTTTTCTTATTTTTATTATTTTATCATGATTATTATTTTTATTTAATTTTAGTTTTTATGTTCACATAGATACCTCAAAATCATTTACCTGAGAGAACAACTCTGAGGTGAGCTCATTGAAGGAAGGGTTAGAAAACCTAACTGAGCTATGAGAAGCTTGGAATGCACACTGTGGCTACATGCACACAGCAAACACAATTTATAAAATACTCTCAAGTTTACAAAACTTTCAATATTTTGCTTATTGAAAAAGCTGTATAAGAACTACATCAAAAGAGATTCATAAAAAGTGCTGATATGGTTTGGCTATGTCCCCACTGAAATCTCATCATGAATTGTAATCTCTATAATCCCTACATGTTGTGGGAGGCATCCAGTAGGAGGTCATTGAATCATGGGGGCGGTTTCCCCCATTCTGTTCTTGTGGTAGTGAGTGGGTTCTCACAAAGTCTGATGATTTTACAAACATCTGGCTTTTCCTCTGCTGGTGCTCATTCTCTCTCCTGCCGCCCTGTGAAGAGGTGCCTTCCACCACGATTGTAAGTTTCCTGACGTCTCCCCGCCATGCAGAGCTGTGAGTTTCAATTAAAACTCTTTTCTTTATAAATTACCCAGTCTCAGGTATTTCTTTATAGCAGCATGAGAATGGACTACTACAAGTACCCATAACCCGAACATTGTAGCATACTGTTTTTTTAATTGCTATGTTCATCTTTTAAAATCAAAGGAATAATGTACAGGCTCTTAAATTTCAAGTAGCAAAACAAGTCTTGTAGTGAAAAACAGCAGTCCCCTATACAAGCTCGCCCACTCTCCAGAAGCAACTACTTTTAATACTTTTAGCTCTTTCTTTGGGCATTTTCTTCCACATTGCAAAATAATATGCTTATTTATACTGCTATTTTCTTGATCTTTTTAGTTACAGATATATATTGATTTTCATAGATGATATAGTCCTTTTATAAACTTTCTGCACATACCCCAGGTATCTTTTTTGTCTCTTCCTTTATATTCCATAACACCTTCCTCCCTCCTCTTCCTATCCTCCCAATATTACTTTTTAGAGCTTTTTATTATTGAAAATTATACCCCAAAACATAGTGAGAATAGTAGAGAGAACTCCAGTGTGTCCATTCTCTAGCTTCAACAATGATTTCAGTTATGGTCAAACTTATTTTGTCCATATCTGCTACCTTCCCATCCCTCACATTCCTGTATACTAGGTATTTTGAAGCAAATTCCACACATCTTGTCATTTCCTCTGTAAATATTTCAGTAAGCAAACGCTCCCAATATAGTTATATCACAGTTTTCTGTTAAATCAGTTTTTAGTGTTGACTTTATTATGGCCGCATAAATATTGATCATAGATGTATCACATTGTACATTATAATTTTATTGATTTCTTGTGTCACTTTTAGGTTTTTTGGCGAATTGATAATTGCATGTTTTTTGTTTGTTTAGTTTTCTATGTGTTTTCATAATTTATTCCCAAACACCCTGACAAGATTCTGATGTTGACCCCAGACTTTTAACGTTGACCTCAATATGATTAAAAACATTAGGTAATCTGTCAGCTTCATATTTTTTTTTACCCCCAGGAGACATCTACACAGGGTTGCAGGTTTCTGGAAAACTTAAATCTAATTGCTTATTATGAGAATTTTTCTGACATATGGAGTTAGTTCAATCTGGAAGTGACCTTGGAAATAATTAAAAATTAAAAGCAGCTTTGTTGTCTGGAATAATATGTGAAGAAAATGTCACGTGTTCACTCTAAATCTCAAAGTCTTCCCTTCTAGAAAACATGAGAACAGCTTCTAGAAATAAGGAGTTCTTTGGGATTTTTGATTTTTTTTTAGAGGAGTAGAGAAATGACTGATTATTTCATTGGTGAGTAATATGCTACAGAGACTCATAGAATCATATACTTTTGGAGCTGAAAAGTAGCTTAAGGACCATCTGATTAGAATTTTAAATTTTATTGATGAAGAAATTAAGCTCAAGAAAGGCTGTTACTTGTCCAAGACCACAGACGTATTAACTATTGAAGATTGAGAAAACAGCCAGTCCTCTGTTCAAATTTCAGCTGAAACCACATTGTATAATAAAAGAACTCAACGTAACATTACAACGGAATACTCTAATCTCTTTCTAGTCAGTGGCAACTTAGGGTAGGGAAGTTCCAAAGGGATTTTTAAACAAGTTTGTTGAAATTATGTAAGAAAATTAACTTCATCAGTGAATTGAGATTTAGTAAGCATTCTTGAGCTTCTAAATTAACACATCAATTTTTATATGCTACAGAGCTATTAATTATGTATCTGATCTTAATTACTTATGTCAAAATATATCTAAAGCACCAAGTTCCCCTGTTTTAAGAATTTGGGCGATCATTGCTTCTTATTGTGGACCAGAGTCATTGATACTCAATAACCTGAGCAACTCCTCAAGGTCTTTTGGTAGGTACCATTTTTCAGTGGATCCATCCTACTTTTCTCAGTAGCATTTATTATTGTGAATTATAGTGACTGTGAATATACAATAATTGTGTAAATAATATTATTGTGAATTATAGTGACTGTGAAAGTACTGTGAAGATTCAGAGAGGCATACATCAGCAGAATCCATGTGACTTTTGTTTTATCAAGTGGAAATGAGGCATTTTCCTGATTGGCAGCAGAAGGACCCCAACCTCCTGTGAATAATACTTTCTTAGTTTGAAATCTGGGTTTGAGAAATAGTCTTCTTTTAAAAACTTTTGGACAAAGACTGTAATTCATAGTCTTTCTTTTGGGAGAGCTATTTCAATATTGCTGTTTCTTTATGTGCTGAATAAAGCACCAGACTTGGAACTCTATTGCCCTTTCTTTTGTGTTTTGGCTTTCCCCACAATCCCTTTAGGAGACAGTCACTGGTAATAGCATGATCCTGGAAATACAGAGCTGGGACCGTACCCACAGAGTGAAAGGCCCACAGTGAGTGCCATGTTTTGGTTACTGGACCCAGGGCCTGAGCATTCTTGGCAGTGAATGTGCAGTTGGCTTTTGAATATCTGATTTGTGTGTGTGTGTTTATTGGTTTCTTCTCCATGTTAAGTTTTATTTGCTGAGGACTTGACTTTTCTCAGTCCTCTGGTTGTATTATAAAAATTATGATAAGGCCAATACATACTCATAGTAAAAAAGTTCCAACGGAACAAAAAGTTATACAGTGCACTGTAGACTGTCCCACCAGCACCAGTCTCACTCCTCACAGGAAACATCACCTATTGATTCTTGAGTCTCCCTCTAGACATTTTCCATGTGAACACATCCATATATGTATACATGTGTATATTATTTTTCTTGAATGGGAGTATAGTATGTGTATATTTTAGCCTTTTCACTTGCTAATCTATTTTGGAGATCTTTTTGCATTACTACATACAGTTAATTCATTCCTTTAAATGGCTAAGTGGTACTCCATCTTAGGGATATTCCATTCTTCATTGATTTTCTCATATACTTTCCTCTCTTTCTCAGACAACATTCCTCAAGACAGGCATTTAGTCAATCTCACACTTCAGCTGGTCTTGCCTGGAGGAGGCTCAGTTTTGCCCTGGGAAAGCAAGCTTGTGAGAGCCTGGGAATACAGTTGCCTGTCACCATCTGCACCTCCCTTCAACCTCTTGGCTATGAGGGGTGATATGTGTTTTTCTGTTCACCAAAGTCAGAGCTGCAGTGGTGGCTCCAAGAGGCAGTGGAGCATGGACAAGTGAGTGGGAGGTTGGGTACATCAGTGGTGAATCCTTAGATTGAACATAATGAAGCAGAAAATCAAGATACTGCGCTGTCAAAATTTTCAAGGTCAGTAATGCTGCTCGCTCTCTCTTTATGTCAAGTTAGCACAGGGGCTGATTCCAGCAGCTTTGCCTGTTCTCTCAGGCAGGAGGAAGGCCCCAGAGCTTGTAAAGCCCATCTCAGGAAGAGCCTGCAGACTCCCGAAGGAAATTGAAATGTCAGTTTTAGCCTGACTTTAAGCAAGAGTGCTTAAACTTTGGACAAGATAAGTAGTTTTCATACTTCTTTTAGAGGGGGAACCTATTTTTCCAATGAAATCTCTTACTATTCCCTGTATATAGAGGAGATAAAAGTGGAGCTTTTTGGTCCACTTTTGGTCTTTACTCAACAATTCTAATCACTTGGCATCTTCTCAGTACACAGATTGGAAAACAACAGTCTAGACAGCATATCTTTTCAACCACGAGTTAAGATGTTATCTTTTTTCGTCTTTAAATAGAATTTAGACATTATGAAGGGTTTCTCCTTGGCACATAATTTCAAAGCGGAAATACCTTCCATTTGTCCTGTTTAAAAGGGTCTGTTTTTACTTTACTAAGTCAAAGGGCAGCCTATTGGTTGAAGATAGGACGGATCACTTTGGTTAACTTTTAGCTACAGAAGGAAAAGTTAATAGTATCCAGACTGGGGGAAACTAGCTTGTAAAGACAGCAAGTCTTTATACAAATTCCAAAGCCTGTGAGATTGATTGCTTTTAGTGTTTACTACAGCCGAATGATTAACTAGAACCCTGACACTGAACCCGTATGAGAAATGATTTATGCTCTGAGTGCAGAAAGACGTTTGCATGTAACCACTGGATTTCTTATTGAGGTCTTCTAAACATTGTGGATCTGGGGACGCCCACTGCTTACAGAATTTTTATTTCATTTTGCATTTTATTGTCTTACGCCAGAGGCCAAGGCCAACCTTATAGTATTTGTTAAGTTTGGTTGGTCAGGACTTCCTAGGGGATTCCACTGAGTCTGTGGAAGAGAAGATGCTTCAAGCTGTCTAAAGTGAAGACTGCTCTGAAATTTTTCACCACCACTAATGAGATAGTTGGTTTTATGATTAATCAGTTTTTCTAACTAAAGATATACCATGCTCACAAATACTGAATTATACTATATGTATTTGGGATTTCAAAAATGAAATGTATGTTGATCAAAGCTGGAGCCAACTTTCATGGAGCTTTTTTTTTTTTTTTTTTAACACCTCCGTTATACCTTAAAGTTTTATTGTGGATGAAAAACTCCCATTTCCCCAAGTTGAAATAGGATACTTTGTTCCAGAATGTTTATTGAGCATCTACCATGTGCCAGTCATGGTTCTTGGTCATTGAGATATTGGTAGTAAACTGAGCAGACACAATTCCTGCCCTCAGTGGACCCTCCATCTCATCATTAGTAGTCAGTTGTTAAACAATCTGTGAAAAGTCACTTGCCCCACCATCCACAAAAGATGTTGTCTGAGGGAGGCAGTATGTTTCACGGTAATGAAGCCCATCATTTTGGCAGGGAATTTCATTTTCTATGCATTCAAGGTAAGGCTAATGGAAGTCGAAGATCATGGTCTTGCCCTGAGTATAAGATAGTAACAAACAAGTTCTCAAAATGTGCTATTATCTACCTGCAGGTGGAAAAGTAAGACATTTTCTTAAACAGGCACATTCCTCTAGGTATAGTGCATACTTACAAAAGAAAAAGCATTCGGTTGCAATTCTCTGATAATAGAGAATATCAAGAGATTAGAAGAGTAGCTGATGAGGAGATGTTTTCCCTGGCTCCCCAGAGCTGTGAATTTCTAGAGCCTTCATCTTTCTTATCTTTCTATTATAACTAGCAGAGTGCTAAGGCCTAACAGGTGACCTGAGTAGTTAAGAATTCTTACTCTTTCTTAGGGAGATATTTTAATTTTTAAGGTAGTGCATGCCTTTGCTTTCTTTTGTAATAATCATATTAGTCTGTAGATGGAAGGAATCAGACTTGGTCAACTACTGTTCCAAACCAGGACTGATTCTAAGTGACAGCTAAGTCAGTATTTGCCTAGTTGTATTCTGTGTCATGTCGTGCTATAATTTGTCGTACTATTATGCTATATTTTAGGAAAATAAATGTCAGTGTTGCCATTAAGAAAGGTTGACGTCTGTGAATAAATTTGAATTGGTGTCTTTCTTTGTGGATTCATGTATTTGGAGTGCTATCTTCTCTGTGGTTTTTAGAAAGTCAGGGTGTGTCTTAAGGCACTTTTCCTGCCCTGTTCACAGGAAAGATTGAGGTGCAGATAGGAGAGTGAGTGGCTTAAGGCAGCTGAACATATGGGAGTCAGGTTGAATTTCTCAACAGTGTGCCTTTGTTTAGGGCCATAGTCTGCTTATTCTGGGCTCCCAAAGAGACTAAAGTACTTGCTGATTTTAAATTGGTACAGGCTTTGATTCACACCTAATTGCTGTATCAAGTTGTGTACATGTATTTCCTCCCCAACTAGAGGCAAGCATTTTGAATTCAATAAAAGACTCTTTTTTCCACTTTTGTGTGTGTTCTTCATTTCATGTAGGCTGCTTTTCATTTATTTATTTATTTTTTGGTATGTAATATGATATTTGCTGATTGATTGAGAATGGCCCAGAGCTAATAACTTATAGATCATGACAGATTCAGTTTTGGAGAGTTCATTGACTCATTCCACAGACACTTGTTGAGGTCTCACTGTGTGCTGAAGCACCAGTGGGAATAAATAATTTGTTCCTTTGGTTGGATCTAAATCTGTCTGTCAGCAGTAATGTATTGCCTATGATATGACTATAAATGGATAAGCATTTCCCTGGAAAATCGGTCTCATTACCTGCAGTCATGTTCCATCAACCCTCGTCCTACTCAGTTTACCGCCTAAATGTAGCACAGAGCTCTCCCTTTTTTCCTATCCTCAGTGACCTAGCCTGAGCTTGAGCTTTTGTGATTGCTTGCCTGGATTGTCGCTGCAGTGTAACAGCTCTCTTTCTATCAATTTGTGTTCCTGTCCCACCCATTCCCATTTTCCAGGCTCTTCCACACTAATGCTGCAATGATCTTCCTAACTTAAAGATTTATCTTATCCCTAGAGGATTTTGTCCATGGCATACAAGACTTTCTGATAGCCTTCCAGCCTTCATTCCCCCAACACCTCACCCTCTGCCTACTTTGTGTCTGGGAGTGTCCAGCGTCAATATCTACCAGGCTATGAGCTCTCTGAGGACAGGGTCCATTCATGCGTATACCTCTTGGAAATTCTGGGATCCAGAATGGGGCCGAGAATATGGTGGGGTGGTAAAAACTTTTGTGGAATTGAATTGAATTTTGTACACCTTCTGAAACTAACAAGATTTTAGCTTGTTAACAAATCAGATTATATCGCCTTCTGTCTAAACACTTAATTCTTATTTGATGGGTTCAGCATTGTTTGTCGAAGCACCCTGTGAAATGGAAAATAGACGGCTCTTTCCTCTGACTGCTCAATAAACCTCCAGAAGTATATTTAGAACATTTGGCACTTGAAGAGTGTTAAAGACTGTCTGTATATTTCATAAAGCTGTCCTCCGCCTCATCTGATATGAGGAGGTGGTATTAATTTCTAAAAATAATAGAAAGGCAGAGAAAAGCCAAGAGAGTCTTCAACACTGTGTTCTTCAAAGTATCTTTTGCCTTTTGGCTATCTTGAGAACAGAACATGAAATAATATAGCAGATTTTTCAGTGTTTCTTGAATCTGCTTTAATTTTCATAATTCTTCCCTTGTCATATTCTGTGAATCTTTTCATATTCTTTATAACATTGATTTTAGCATTTATCCAGTGATGTTTAACCAAAGTGTATGGATTCAGTGTTATTTCAAGATGTCTCTTGCCCAACGCGATAAAATCCTTTATACTTTTTTTCAGAGTCTTTTGTTCAGCAGAAATTTTTGTCTATCAGAAATTTGTGTTCAGCAGAAATTTTTATTTCTAACAAAATTTGGATTGTAGCTTGTTCACTATGATTTGCTGTCTTTACAGCCACTTGTAATTTATAGTTTTTTTCTTTTTCCTATTTCATGAGGCTAAGAGACTGCATGCAGATGAGAAGCTAATATATGGCATGATCTTTATATTCAGAAATGACCCTACTCACTATCGGGGTTGGTGTCTTGAGTTGTGTTTCATGGACACACACAGATAATTTGTTACCTACAGCCTCTGTTGATCTCATTCTCTTGGAACTAATGGTGCACACTTTGGAGGTAACTGTATTGTCTCTGTGTAAAGAATAATACATTGAGGTTTAATGGATTTAAGTAACTTGCTCAGGCTAACCTTGGTCTGTTTGTCTAAAACCCATTTAAAATATTTTTATCATGGAATTTTGTTCTTAAAAGGAAAAATAACATTTTAAGGAACATTTTAAGGAACCCACCACCCACCTTTTAACACTATTAATATTTGCATGTTTTAAGGCCCAGTCTTCATCACTGTACTGTTTATACATAACAGGTTCTAAAGAAACTCAATTGACACTGGGGAGATCAGAAAGTATTACATTTCTTTTCAGGCTCATTTTAATTGGATTCATGTAACCATTTAAAATCATTCTTATTGTGATTATTTTTAAAATCCACAAAACTAAGAAAATCCATTTTTAATCCCTGGAGGGAAAAAATGCAAAAATAAGCAAACTGGAAATCTTAGCAGATGGGTAATTAAAAGCAAACAAAGCAGAATTATCCGAGAGTTACTATGTGCAGTTCCATATACTAAAAATGGGAGATTAAGTATGCCTAGTCCTTGACAATCTAGCAGCAGATAATTGATTTTGTCTCTGGACCTTCTCCACTCTGTGGTCTCCTGAGCTTCCTTCTACCATTTTCCTGACTCAGCAAGGGTTAGAGGCAGTGGAGTAGCAGGAATGACCCCATGTGACAGTATCCTTTAATGATTGGCATTATTTTTGATTCAGGCATAGGATTGCTTTGGTTATTCACACCACTTCTCTGTTAGCTTCACACAGATAATAAAACATTGATTCAGATAGCTGCTTTAAACTATAAAATTCTAAGGCCATGGCTTGGCCATCTTTGTAGTCCTAGCACCTAGGACAGGGCCTGACATCCAGTAGATTTGCGGTGATGTTTGTTGGCTGGAACAGAACCACCCTAAGATGGTATGTTTTTGGTTAAGAGCCTACATGTGGACTGCTTAATTTTTAAGCTGGATTAACATAATCTAAACAATAATTTTTTTGACATGCATTTAATGTAAGAAAAAAGATTGTTATTATTTTGAAAACAAACTGAAAACCGAAAACAATTAAACTGATCTATTTTTGCTCCAAACACATTGCCAAGAATAAAGCAAACAGTGTAAATTGTGCTGAAATGGGAAGGAAAGGAGACAAAATCTAAAGGGAGAGAAACATGATAGCTAGAAAGGAAAGTTATTTTTCAAAACTATTATTTCTGTTGTGACCTTTTCTTCAAGTTAACTGATAATACATACAGTGAGTTGCTTTTTCTAATATAGAAACCCATGGCATTCTAGGAGCTTGTTTATAACCCCCTGTGAAGAGCAGGTGGTGAGAAAGAAAGCTTCATTATGCATTTTAAACACTGTGCTTCGTGTGGTCAGATGAAATGTTATTCTGCTTGTACTGTGGTATCTTTTACGTCTGAGCAAACATACCTGGCTTACTTTCCCCAACTTCCCCCTCTCCTTTTTCTCGGTTCAGGAAATCAATTTGGTTGAATTTCTTGTGTGGGGTGAAATCCATGGACTTGTACAGAGTTGGTGAGTGTGCCATCAATGGGATCTCTGTTAGCTCATTTTTCATCAGGGAGATACATTTCTTTCCAAAAGCTGTGATCTAGGAGAGTTGCCAAGCAGCTAGAGTTAAAAAAAAAAAAAAAAAAAAACACAAAAACAGCAAACAACGTAATTCTTTCACATGGCGATCTCTCCTTTGTGCTCATTATGCTTGCTGATCGCTGACCAGTTCTAAAATAGAGTCCATGGGTTCTTTTGCCTTTGGCTGTTTCTAGGCTCTTAGACATTCAGTCTCACAGCTTGATTCCAAATAATTGTCCACTGACAGTATTCAAAGGGCAGAAGTGCAAGACTCTCTTTTTGAAAGGTGGGACTAAATTGGAAAACTATTGAAATTCATGAAATATTTCTCAGGTTTACTTTTGTGAGCTTAGCACATGTAAAACATTTACAAAGCTTTAATGTCCATAACTGAACATGTGTGCTCTTTTAATAGAAAGTTCTCTTTTTTTTTTTAGATACCTGCCTATCTCTTTGACAGGATCTATAATGGTGGCTTAAAACCCAAATGTGGTCTTTCTTTTTGCTCTCCAGATCTTTGTCAGGGCTAGTATGAAACAATCCAATTAACACAACTTGGTTTCATCTGCTTTATTCTGTGATTATCTCTTGGTGACCAGAGCCAGCCCTCTGGACCAGAGGAAGCAATGATGCCCACCTGGTCAGTGGGGGTTATTTTAGTTGTGAGTACTCAAATTTGTCTTGTGTGTAAGATTCCTTAAAGAGGCTGTTGTTTTTCTGTGATCTAAATAAGACACTGTTCCCAGGTAACTTTGGGTCTAAAAAATGACCTCTTTCTTGGGGGGCCTTTCAGATGATTGAATTGAATGGACTGATTCCAAGTGTTATGCAATTAGCAAAAGATGTCTAACAATCACTTTGGGGATCTGGAACAAATGTGGTCTCAGTTCAACTGTGTTCCTATCAGAATACCCCTGTGGTGACTCCCTCCTACTACGTTGTCGGTTCCAAAAGGGCAGGATGGAAGACCCCTGCTGTGGCCAGCACTGCTGTTCCATTTCCTTTCCAATGCACCATCCCCTCTGCTGCTCAGGGTCAGGATGCCCACACACTCCCCCTGCCCAGCCTCTGAGTCTCAGTCTCCCCTTCTAGGTCACCTTTGCATCTGTGCTCTCTGTTTGCTCTGTGGAAGTTTCTCCTTTAAGCTCTGTTGAGTGAAAAGAGTGATCACTAGTTATGGTGCTCCAGGAACATTCGATAAAGTAAATTCTCATGACTACGTTGCAGTCAAGAAGCAAAATATTTCTGTTTTGCTTTGAAATTATAGCATGTGTTATACTTTTCGGCTTGCTGCAATAAATAGGCTCCAAGCAAATGGCACTTGGGTTCTTTTGATTTCAGTTTTTTTTTTGTAGCGAAATTAACTTTTCATTTATTGTTTTCTCCTATGACCTCTTTACCCAAAGTAGGCTGATCTCGGATTCTCTAGTCTATTTAACTATGCCACTGCTGTTCCATCTTTATATCTCCTGTTGGAGCATGGCTGTTGCATTGACATGGTGACAAAGTTATGTTCACTGTGTTTTTGGTGTGGGTGTCCAGTAGTGATGAAGAGTAGCCACATATCGTGATTGGAATCAATAGACATTGCCTGGGATCTTTACTGTACTTCACTGCCAATTAGACAGTAGCAGGAAATCTTTGATATCAAGGGCAGCCCCCTCAATCATGTCTCATGGCATTCAGGCAGCAGTGCCATGTGTTGCACATATGTGATGCTTGTGTGATCGGGCAGAACTCATTAGTATGTGAGTGGGCACAGACTCTTTGGGCCCTCTGCCCTCTGAAGAAAGAAAGTACAGCACTCAGTGGATGAATTCTTCAGAGAAAAGCTATCAAATTGGAATATAAACTAACTCCTTTGAAGTTCTACTGGAGGGGAACTTGATGTATTGGGAATATGAAGGATGGGCATGGAAAATACAGAGAAAGTGACCAAGGAAAGCAGATAGAAAAAGTGGGATGGTGTGGATACAAGAGTGAGTCTTTCTGGAGTAAGAAAATGAGTGGTTCCTGTGCATTGTGCATTATGCATTGTTTGAGAATAATATAAGATAGGGCTTTCATGTTGCTAGGGACTCTATTGTGGAACTCCTTGGAACGATTGTAGGAGATGCTAAAGAAAATGGAAATTCTTGTAATTGTGGCATTGTTCTTGACCATGTGAGTCATGACTTTGTAAAGTTTGCAGTAATGATTCCAAAAGCTTGATACGATTTACCTTTAAAAATGACCTAGAACTGGCCAAGCATGGTGACTCACACCTGTAAAATTCCAGTACTTTGGGAGGCCGAGGAGGGCGGATCACTTGAGGTCAGGAATTCGAGACCAGGCTGGCCAACATGGTGAAACCCCATTTCTACTAAAAATGCAAAAATTGGCCAGGCATGGTAGTATGTGCCTGTAATCCCAGCTACTTGGGAGGCTGAGGCAGGAGAATCACTTGAACCCGGAAGGCAGAGGTTGTGGTGAGCTGAGATCATGTCACTGTACTCCAGCCTGGGTGACAGAGTGAGACTCCATCTCAAAAAAACAAAACAAAAACAAATCAAAGCCTAGAACTAATTTCACGATTCTTCCTATATCTTATTACTCTCATTCAGAAACATTTAGAGTGTTTTCCCTCCGTGGGAGAGAACGGGTGTTCCAGGGAATGTACATAATCTCCAACCTCTTCTCTGTGCTACAAGTCAGAGTGGGTATCTACTGCTGTGAATCAATGTGGCAATTATCATTTATTTATAGTGCCTGTGATTTGTGATTTTATAGTTTTTAATTTACCCATAAGTAAATTTTTAATAAGGAAAAAGGCAGGAATAGATGAAAAAAGTCTAAGTAATGTGTTTATATATCCATGGAACATGAAAAAGAAATACTTTTTAAATGTTTCTCTCAGTAAGAATGCAACAGTTCCATAAGTTACAAACTAGAGGACTACAAGTCAAGCATGTCAAATGCAGCCTGCAGTCCAGTTTAATTGGGCTCTCATAGTGTTTAAAAAATTTGGAATCTATTGCCAACATATCAAACATGCAGATTTCATAGGAAAATCCGACTTTCTGACTTCTCTTGAACAGTGGGAATGTTTGGAAACGTTAGGCCTGTCTTCCCATCAGCTGGATGTGTTTAGTAGTTTTACTCATTGGACGGGGCATATGCACCTTTGTTTGCTGGTGCCCCTACAATGCTGATTTTGTAAGTACTGGCTGCTTTGTTTAGGCATTGGAGTGTATGATTCCTAAATAGATCACTAAATCGAAGGTAGACAGAGTAATAGAATTTTGACATTTATAATAATCCTGTTAATATTAATAATGTTAAACACCTATACATGCTATGTATTATAATTTTAAAAAACAATAAGGTAGAATATATTTCCATAATTAGAATATTTTATTTTCTTATAAAGCCTCCTTTATAAAATCTTTCAATGGCTTAGTTTGCTACCCAAATGCAAGCATAAAATGACATAAGCCATTTAAAGATCTATAAAAAGATGGGCTGGGCTCAGTGACTCATGCCTGTTAATCCCAGCACTTTGGGAGGCTGAGGCAGGCGGATCACCTGAGGTCAGGAGTTTGAGATCAGCCTGGCCAACATGGTGAAACCCCGTCACTACTAAAAATACAAAATTAGCTGGACATGGTGGCGGGTGCCTGTAATCCCAGCTACTATGGAAGGTTGAGACAGGTGAATTGCTGGAACCCAGAAAGCAGAGGTTGCAGTGAGCCAAGATCATGTCACTGCACTCCTTCCTTGGGAGACAGAGCGAGACTCTTTCTCAGAAAACAAACAAATAAGCAAACAAACAAAACAAAACAAAAAACTATGAAAGTATAAAAAACTTTCCTTAAAAGAAAAGTAATAGGATTATTTTAATTAAAAGACATAATCACATTATTTTTAATTAGAAGTTATCTTTTTCAGATCTCTAATCCATAGGTCATATTAGTAGTGTGAGCTAGTTTACATATGTAAACCCTACTTTATTGTTTTGTATGACAATACATATAATTTAGGCTTATGGCGAAGATGTTGGGTTTGGATACTACTCTGTCACATACAGGCTGTGTGGCCTGGGCAGTCAGAGCTTCTCTATGCCTTGATTTTCTCACCTGTGATGTGGGAATCATTATAGCACCTCCCTTGGATGATTGTTTTGGTGATTAAATGGAATAATCTAGACAGGGCAGTTAATTCAGTGTAAGAATTCAATAAATATTCAGTCTTATTATTTCTAAAAAAAGTCTAGAGATAAATGTTATCTACTTTGTTACAACTTTTAATATTATTTGCCAAAATCTTGGTGCAATATTGGGAGTATGTTGGGCATGCCTGCATCTTCTGTCAGCAGCAAGGGTGTTAAACTGTGCTTTATTGTGCCATTGCACTCCAGCCTGGGCAACAAGAGCGAAACTCTGCCTCAACACACACACACACACACACACACACACACACACACACACACACACACAAACAAAGAAAGTGCTCTCCTACAAAATCCTAACTTCTAAAATTTCATCTAGTGCCTTATGCCTTCATCTGCAAAATGAGGAGACTTCTCTTCACCATCCACCTTGTAGCATAAGGCAAAGTAGAAATTTTGTAGTGATAATTGAGACTATTCATAGAAAGCTGTTATAAAGACTTTGCCTTCCCTAAATAAATATGATGAAGATAATTTAGTTACCCACTTTCCAATTCCCAACTCTATGCATTTTTCAAGCTTTGGTAATCGAATGTAAAAAGCATACGTATAAAGTTGTGGCCAAAAGTTATGTAAACTACTAATTTATTGATATGAAAATATACTTTGTCCTTGATGTGTGTATTGTCTTGTAATTTTAATATGATTTTTCTTGGTGTTGATGTTGACTTCTTGCTGGAAGAAAGGAGGAAACAGATTTTACTCCTATGCCTGAAAGGATCCACAAGAAAAAGGTTTTTTAATCAGTATACATGGGATATAGCAGTAACCTGGGGAAGATGCTGCTCATCAATAGAAATTTATGATTATGTGTTTCCATCTTGTTGTTTGGTCTCCCAGAAAAATTTGGTTTTAAGTGGGAAGAGATAGAAACAGTACCACAAGAACTATTTCTTGGATCCGAAATTGCTGTTTTCTTGCACTGCAGGAATGCCACATTGCTGAGCAAACACTGTCCTTTCTGAGGAAACAGAAAGCAGTAATTCACTGTTGTAAATGAAGATTGAGTGTGATGGGTTACATTTGAGGAAATGTCCTTTTAAATGATTGCAAAAACACAAATCTATCTCAGCTGTAGGATTTTCAGTGTAGAGACTCTTGTAAATTTTGTTTGGCTGCCATTGTCATTGTTGTTACATTTATTCCGTTTCTGTCACTGCCTGTTAGGTGAATGTTTTGCTTTTATCTGATAACTTCGGAAACAGGGAGTTATTTCTCTTGAGGCTGTAAGTGTCTTTCAGGAGCTGGTTCATTCTGAAGTATGAAGCTGTTTTTCCTGAAAAGAAGGTAAGTTGTTAGACATGGTTTTAGTTCCCTGCTGTGTCAGTGTAAACCATCCTGTACTGGGGAAAACAATAAAATGGAATTATCTAAGACAGGAAAGTTCAGAAAGGCGTTCCAATTGTTTTTATTGCTAACTACTAGAAAACAATTTGTTTCTTTCTCTCTAACCTTTTCTAGACCTGAGTATGTGGGGGTTGGAAGCCTTCAATGTTTGAAATGGTATTAAACAAGATGCAACAGGCAGATGACATACAGTTGTTAACTGTTTCACGTATTGCTGTTCTCTAGAAAAATACACCCAAACCCCAGATGACAAAAGAGACAGTAAAGATATTGTTCTTTTAGTGGAGGCTGTTGGAACATTGCTAAACTCTTATAAAAACCATTTTATTCCATGTTTTCACATTCCATTTTTATTCACCTTTTTATGAGTAAATTTATATGTATAGATTGTAGATATACAGTTCCACTTAATTTATTTCTCACTCTTTGAAAATTTTGGCTTTTTCTCCCTATTAGAAAAGCCCGCAATATTTCACAGTGTTAAAGAAAAAAAAATCCTCTGTTTTAATTAAATTTTGGGGTCAAAGATTTCACATATTCTCAGGCCCAGTTAATTGAATTACCTAATTATTCCAAGAGTGGGTAATAGTTAAAATGGTTTTATTAGTGGAGATCCACAACTTACGGACTGGTTTCCTTCTAAGTTATGAGCACTTTCAAAAAGTTGTTTGGGACTCAGAATGCCATCCCCTGCCCTACCCCACAAAGAAAACAATATTTTAAGTTATGATAAATGAAAGTTAGTTTTCCATCCTAATCCACAAATCTTTGTAACCCACACTGGGGCTGATCTATTGTGCTGTGGTTTCTTTTTGCTTCTTTGGAAAAATTAATGCCAAGTCACAACGTGACATATGACTTCCTTCATAGCTCCAGTGTTGAAAAAATAATATTTTGTTTTCCCTTTGCCTTGGACTGTTAGAAGTTTTTCTCTCCTTCTCCTCCAACAGAAGCAGTGTAAGGAGTTCTGATTCATTTTTCTCTTTTCAGTGCAGGGACATGAAAGGAGTTGGGCATGGCCACATCTGACAAAGATGGCAGCAGAAAGAGATTTCTTGCTCTACTTGTCAAACCTCCCATGCCCACTGCCCCTACCCACTGCCCCAATAGTGAGGATCACATTGGCCACCTGGCCCGAGCAAGAGTTGGGTTCAAGAAGCTGGCGATAGTTAGGTTTCTGTGCTAGGCATAGAAAGCTAGAAGGCAGGTCAAGACAGAGTCCCTGAAGACAAGCATTAAGTCAAATGGTATGTGATAGATGTTGCAGAGTAAATAGCGTAGTATTAGGCAGAAATGGGGTCCAGTGGTAGGTAGGTAGGAAACCCTTTGTGTGGGATGCTCAGGAGTTTCCACTGGAAAGGGAGGGATAGTATGCGATGCTTGCACCTCTCTGGAAAGGATATTTTTAAAGTGGTGTACTTGTTAAGTCCAGAGCGACCCATAATGCTTTGGAATAATAAAAAAATGGAATCAGTACAGATTAAGGAATATAATATAAGGAATGGAAACCACATTTATGATCAGTTAATAAAAATCTTTTTAAAATTTCATGAAATGTTAAGAAAAATATAAGAAAATATTTAGGAAATTTATCATTTTATAAAATGCTGATGTAAATTTAGTACTTATAAAAAACACTAAAATTCTTCTAAAGGAAAAAATCTTACCTGAGATAATGTCTTATGTAAATGTAAGTCATTATGATATAACAGCTTCCCTACGGAAAGAACCTAAAGGTTAAAGGCATGTTAAAAACATTTTTAAAAATATGTTGATTATTTTAATGGAGTTGCACTTAGATATAGGTACAACTTAGTTAATATCTTTTTCCTTTTTAAAAAGCTTTATAATATTTTCTTTATTCCTTTCATCATTGTTTTCATGAATGTCTTTTAAGAAGTAACATCTTACTTTCTGGCGTCATTAGCCTAAACCCAGTCTAAAGTTCTTTCTCAAAACTTCCATCTTCTTGAATCTATTCCTAAAGTTTTCCTGAAGGTCAAACTCTGTTTAGCATCCATCCTGTTATTTTTTCATTCATTCAGATTTAATGCTAGGCTGTGGGAATATAGTGATTTAAAAAATTCATGATTTTTGCCCTTCAGCCTTTAGTCCTTTAAGTCAGACTACAAATTAAAAAGATAAATTTAGAATGATTCTCTTGTTGCCCTACGAATGAGCATTAATTACACTGGAATTCAGTCCCCCACTTTTTTTCAAAGACTGGTTAATGTCCAGGTAAAAGTGAGAGCTTTCTGAGCTAAAGATATGATAGAACTGACCCAGTGACTTTTGTGTAACAATGCAAAAGTTTATAGAAAACACTTTCATCATTGCCTCTGGCATGTAGTAGGACATCTTGCTTTTAAAATAGTGCTTTACAGTGTGTTCCAAACAATCTAATCTCATGAAAAGGTCTAACGAAGTTTTATCTGGTATTCTTCAGGGTCACATTGTGTTTGTGCTGATTGAAAAACCTGAGGATGTTGCAAGTGAAACAATATGATTTCGTGGATGGCATATCAAACTGCTAAATTAGAAGACCTGAGTTTGAATTTTAGCTTTAAGAGTATCTAGTTATATCACTTTACTGCTCATGCCTTTCGTTTACTTTTCTGTAAAATGCAGGGCTGAGACAGATAACAATGAAGATAGTTATTTTTGTGTAACTGACCACCCCCAAACATCAGTATCTAAAAACAATAAGCACTTATTATTCCTCTGGAGGTATCTCTGGGTCGTTTGGGCAGAACTGCCTGTATGGACCAGGCTTGCATGATCTTGATTGGGCTTGGCCATTCTGCAGTCCCCTAGCAAGTTGGCTAGTGGTTGGCTCCTGTGGAACTGCCTACTTGCATGTCTAGGAGATGACTGTTGGCTGGGCAACAAGATGAGAGCATTACGTGTTTCTTATTATCCGGCAGGCTAGACTGGGCTTATTCTCATGGCCAACACATGTATCCCCAAAGAGTGAGCAGACACAACGAGGCCTCTTGGTCTACCACATTCTGTTTGGTGGAAGCAACTCAAGCCCAGCTCAGATTCGAAAGATGGGGAAATAGACTTCAAAGTCTCGTTGAAAGGTCATGGAAGCAGGGATGGGTGGCGAATTGCAGCTTGTTTTACAATTTATTTACTACAGGCCCCTCTCAGTGCTTTCTCTTAAACCAGTGAGTAATCTAATTGGTTATTTAAATACCTACCAGTATACTTTGGCATTGAAAGAAATACCGCAGAGGAAAATAACCTTTGACTGTATTGAAGGCACTTTGTATTTTATAAAACCATTTTCACTTTCGAGAGAAACATAAAATAAAAGACACCCTTGAGGAGCTGGCAACGTGGTTAAAACAAATAAGGCTCATGTGTTAAAAAATAGAAAACATTTCAAGACTGTTTTTCTTGGGGGTTGCAGACGTGTAACAACTACAGGACATAGAATAGTAAGAGACAAATATGGTCTGGAATTATCCACTAATCCTTTAAGAATGAGGTGTCAGTAGTTAGATCTAGACTAATAAGACTTTTCTTTTTGGTCATCCTTATATTTATACATGTGAAGAGATAAAAAGTTATTTTAATTAATAAACATTTAATTTAAATAAGCAGTTTGCTGGTGAATAATCTCAAAACTTGTATTTTGCTTGTGTAAGAGAGAAATTATATCTTTACTATAGATGTTTAGTAAATAAAAACTATTCTCACAAGAATGTTTAGTTTTCTCAAAAGTCACCAAATATTTTTAGGTAGTAGTTCCTTTGTAAATAGCAAATAGACTTAATTTCACCCACTAGCAAAGTGCTGGTGGTTCACCAAAATCTATTTCCTGTGCCATACCTCCCAGCCTCTCTTGTGGTTAGATGTATCATTTGACCAAGTTCCATCTAATGGACTGTGAGAAGAATAATGTGTGATCCTCTCTGGCTTGCTCCATTAAGCCCCCTAGGGCATGCTCCTCCATGCTCATTCCCTTTTCTGGCTGACTGGTTTGGCCACACCCAGGGTGATCCTGGGAGCCATAGATTGTCTTTGCAAGAGCTGTTGTCAACCTGTGTTCCTAAATGACTGCCTGGAGCACAACTCCTCTTTCAAACAAGAGCATCTGCCCTGGATTATTAACTGATCAAGACATAAATCCTATTGTGTTTAACCCATTGCGTGGTGCATTTGTTTGTTTCATTAGTATAGTTGCCCTAATAACACCAATTGTACATTGGCTTGAAAAATCAAGGTAGGAAAGCACAATTAAAGAGTTTCCTAGATTTTCTTTTCTGTACACAGCCATTAATCTTGGTGCAAAGGATCTTTCAGCAGTTACTGACTTTCTTCCATGTACCAAAGGCTGAACATATTGCTGAAGCGAGAGAGGAATAAAACGATTCCTACTTCTGGGAGCTCACAGTCTGTTAACAGATAAATATGTAGGCCTGGCGTGGTGGTTCAAGCCTGTAATCCCAGCACTTCGGGAGGCCAAGACGGGCGGATCACGAGGTCAGGAGATCGAGACCATCCTGGCTAACACGGTGAAACCCCGTCTCTACTAAAAATACAAAAAAAAAAAAAAAAAAACAAACTAGCTGGGCGAGGTGGCGGCGCCTGTAGTCCCAACTACTCGGGAGGCTGAGGCAGGAGAATGGCGTGAACCTGGGAGGCGGAGCTTGCAGTGAGCTGAGATCCGGCCACTGCACTCCAGCCTGGGTGACAGCGCGAGACTCTGTCTCAAAAAAAAAAAAAAAAAAAAAGATAAATATGTAAACAGATTATCGCCATAGAGTATAGCAAACTTATCTTGAGATACAGGCTTAATGTGTCATAGAGACCCCAATATTCAGTGGGTCAAACAAGATAGAACATTCTTTTAATGTAACAGTGCAGAGTTAGGTGAGCAATTCAGGATGGGTAGGCAGCTCTACTCTAGAACGCTACTAATAAGAGTTATTATCATTGATAATAATATTGATTATTATTATAGGTAGCATTAACTGGTGCTTACTATGTGATAAGCTCAGTTTCAAGTCCTTAGGTATAATAACTCCTTTAATTATTAGGCAACATTTTTAAGGCACTGTTTCCCCATTTTAGAGATAGGAAAACTGAAGCACAGATTGCTTAAAGTTCACATTTACCCAAGTTCACATAGCTAGAAAGTGACTCAACTGGGCTTTGAACCCCAGCGATCTGAACCTGTGCTGCTAACTACCATACTACACTTAGATAAGCCAGTTGACACAGTGGGTAGTCATGGTTGTTATAGGAATATCACTGATTTGCAGATCTGGGTGGACATTTGATACCTTTAAACTAAGTTCTTTTAGCTCATAAACTAAGGTGATATTAGTGAACTTGGTGCTTGTGGTAGGGCTCTATTGCACTTTTCTTATATAATTTTATGGTCTATATCAAGATTCATTGAAGCCATTCTCCTAATTTTTATGTGTCTCTGTTTTCTTCTGTATTCAGTAAAGGGAGTACTAGTTCAAAAAGAATCAGTGATACCTGTGTTATCCTCCCAAACTGGCTTTTTGTGGGTCTTCAACTGACTTAGAATGTGTAATACTGACACTTGCCCACACTAAGTGCTTGTTAAGTGGCTTCTTGCTGAGCAAATATAGAATAATGCCCTTTGTAGAGCTCTTCTCTCTTGAATTCCCGTGAGACGCATAGCGTATGGTTCTTCTTGTTCTCTGCATTTGCCCTGCTGCTCTTACTCAGACCGAGATAATATCTGAAGGTTCCCTTCCCTCAGCTGCTCCCTGAAGAAGGCTGGATTTACCAGAGAGGACAAAAGATTTCTTTTGTTTTTAAACGTAGCATTTTTGCTTCCCCCCTCCTCACTGCACCACCCCTGTAATAGTCACACAGGATGGTTTGGCAAATATAAACCTAATCTAAAACTTCAATTTTTTTTCCTTGAGTAGGCACAGTCAGAATGTGGGAAATGCCATTTTTATTATTGTCTACTATATTTTCTCCTTTTATCAGAGCATTGGATCCTTTCAGGCTTACACCATGTCAGTTTTCTAGTGGGGATAATTTTAGTTTTTCTCAAAATATTGTGACTGTTGTCCTACTTTTCTCCCTCACCTGTGATAATTTTTTTCCTATAGAGAAGAAAAATTAAAAGATGGTGGACGGGAGCAGATTCTAAACATTCTATCAGTTGCATGTAGAATGCCTCTGGATTTTGAGCCAGCTGTTTAATAAAGAGGCTAGGCAGGTGCTAAAAGATTCTTGGAGATATTTTCTTCTTGGAGCCATTGTGTCTGTGTTAATTCTCAACCTTGTTGGATTGTATGAGGGTGCTTTGTGTGCAAGATGTCTGACGAGACAGAAGAAAAGAAGGAACTGGGCAGTATCAATTTACTGAAGTTGGAAAGTCTTCACTGGGAAATTTAGGTGCAAATTGTGATCCAGGCTGGGACTACTGCATCCAGTACGAGGAGGGTTTTAAGATTCCAACTGGCCGAACAAAGGGGAGTGGTAAATTGCAGGCTGCCCTCTTGTTCCTTGAGTACAATTGAGTTGAGCCATTCAGGAATGAGTTAAGTAATTTTTTTCAGCCATCATGCATTCATCACATTTGCTCCAACAATTTTCCTGAGGTCTGGTAGTAAATGGGGAGCAGAAATTTCAATTTCCTTGACTGGGTCTACTTTTCATTAACCATGTTACTTCTGGCAAATTGTTTTACCTCTGTTCTCTCTCCCTACAACAAAGCTAATTATGGTTCATGGAGTTCATGGGCTGGCTCAGGGGACGGCATTGTTAGTGTGCTGTAATGGAGTTTAAATCTCAACTCTGCTGCTTATCTGGTGTGGCCTTCGTCAAGTTGCTTAACGTCTCAGCTTTAGATGCCACTTCTCAAATGGAGACAGTAATGTGCACCTCACAGGGTTGTGGCAGCAAGGATTAAATAAGGTATTGCATGAACATCACCAACTGCAATGTATAGCACATAGTAGGTGCCCATTAAATTATTATTGTATTTTATTATTATTCTTATTATCAAGCCCTCAAACTGGATGAGATGCTAGCAAAATATCAACAGAGGTGCAAAGAATTTTTTTGTGTGAAAAGATCTTGACCATTGCTACTTAGCAGCACCATTTTTCAATGCAGTAGTAATTGTTATATTGGCATCAAATGCTTTCTTCAGAGGATTATTTTCACAACTGAAACAAGAACTTGGGACACCATCTGAACTGATAGTGTAACATAGTGGAAAGGGCATAAGTTTAGGAGTTACACAGATTTAGCTTTGAATTCTGATGCTGCCATTTACTAAGTTAATTAACTTCACCAAGCCTCAGTTTACTTGTCCCTAAAATGGGGATGAGATAGTAATATTGATCTAAGTAAGGCTTATTTTGAGAATTTGAGCTAATACATAAATTTAATAAAGTCTTGCATATAATATGTGATTAATAGAACATGACAAAATGTTGCCATGTGCTTTCTGAGGGTGTTTTTAAATGTCATTTTGAGCTTCCAAGGTCCCTCAATTGGGTCTCTTGTTATTCTTTTTTTAAAGCAACTCATTCGTTTCTTTCCTAGCACTTAGTCACAATTTGCCTTCATACTCTTATTTGTATGTTTGTTTACTATTTATCTTCTCCCCCTATGCTGAAGGCTGGGTTTGTGTCTGTTTTGTTCACCATTATATAAATAGCTACAAAGAGTCTGACATATAGTTGGTGCTGAATAAATCTTTGCTAAATGACTGTATGAAAGGTTAGCCAACAACCAGTAGTGATATTTCTCCTCTGTAAGCACGTATAATTTACTTGTCACTTCATTTCATATTGCATTTTAACATCACCTGTTGTCTTGTTAATTAGCTCTTGTAAAATGGCTAATTATTTTCATATACCCTCCAATAGGTTGTAAGTCCCTTAAGTGCGGCCCCCATAGATGAGATTTGCATCCCTCACAGGTTGTACAGTGCTTTGCATTGTAATTATTTGTTGAATAAATGAACCAGCAAAGGAAAGGAAGACAACGCATCCTGGGGATTTCACCAAGGATTAAACTTTGAGAAAATGCCTGAATGCATTCAGAACACTCTGATTGTCGTTTTCATCTATTATGTGGTAATGGTGATAGCTGATGATCAGAGAAATGAGATGGAAGGTCAGGATCACCTCCGATACCATCCTCATTATTCTTTATATGCCATCCCAGTAGCTGTAGCTTCGTGCCATGGGTGGCCCCACAGTCACACTGCATCCTCAGGTGAAATTGCTCTGCCTTTGAATTCCTTTCTCAGGCCACCTCCCTCCTCTCTCATGAGGAGCTGCTCTTTTGTCTTCTTTTGGCTTCTGGCATCCCATTCCACTCTCTCTCTCTCAGTTGTCATTTTCATTTTTAATGTCTGTCTTTATTGACCAGTCTTAGGGACAGTCAAGTTCACAGTGAACCAGCAATTTTAGGGCTCACGAATCTCTTTGTGGGCCTTCCTTACCTATGAGGTACCTTGTCTGTGATTGGTTCTCTTTCTGCTCTGAATTGATGCCTCAAAAACTATGAACTCTAACTTCAGCTGGACCTTCACTGCTGGTAAGCAATCTTTCGTTAATTAAAAGAAATAAAGGAACTGCAATTCCACATCAATTCTGCTTTCCTCAAGCTCACCCTCCCTGCCCCTCTCAGGGTGGCTTAGTAATTTGCCCCAGGCCACAGACCTATGTCTACCAGAATGGAGATTTGAACCTGGGCCCTGTAGCTCCAGAGTCTCTTAATCACTATTCTCTACTGCCTCTTTATGTGTTTTACATGTGCCCCCACAAAATATATAGTATAATGTTTTTATGATTTTCTTTTACATAAATATAATATACTATGCTTAGAATTATTCAACTTGCTCTTTTTCATGCAACAAAACACTTTAGAGTTGGAGTTATTGTTAACTCCCGCTCCCACCCCCCCACCTGCCGCCACTTCTTGCCACATTCAATGCTTTACAGCTTCCACGAGGACTCCTTTTGTAGCGTCTCTTACCACTCTTTCCATGGCTGGGGCCGCCACCATCCTCAGACTCTTTGCCTAGCCTATGAGTGTCGCTTCCGGGCTGGAGAAAATAAAATCAGCACCTGCTGTGAAACCACCCTCTCCTGCTGCTGGCTTGCTCTCCAGCACATCGCTGTAGCCTTTTCTCACAGTCAGACTTCAGCCCTCTTTCCTCCCTCCTCACACAATACGGTGGCTCCCTGTTTCCTATCCACTTCAATATAGGCTCATTGACCCGGCCCTTAAGACCACCATCTTGCAGCCCCACCCCATCTTGCTAGCTGTATCTACACCTACCCTAAAAATTTCTCTATGCTGTTGCATGACCATTTCTTTCTTCATGTCATTTCTCAAGTCAAGAATAGCTTCCTTCCATCTTTACCTTAAATACCTTTTCCAGTATTTACAATGGGCCTTGGCATTTAGGTGCTGTCCTGCTACCTCTGTCCTTCTCTCTTCCTTCCACCACATCCTCCGATGCGTTTCCTGCCTCACTGTTTCCCTGTAGTGTCTGCATCTGCGTGCTTGTATTTGGCCTGTTGCAGACTGCATATTCCTTGCCCTTCTGGTTACAGATTTCATCTCCTGGCTTAGTGCACCAACTATAGTAAAAGGTGTATGCGTATACCTTTTCTTGGATAGAATCATCCAAGAAAAGTTGTTCTATTTAACGTGTGTTATTTACCAAGATGAGAAAAGACAGACAAATACATTTTAGAAACATTTGCAGTAAGATATGACATGAACAGTGTTTGTGTTTAACCAAAAATTTTCATTTAATGAAACAGCATAGACTTTGTAATTTCTGGCTAATTGACTGATAAACACTTTTTTCCTGACCTACCCATACCTGTTAACACTTTGGAAATTTGTTTGTAGTTAGTTTTGAATCTTGGTAGATAAGCTGAATTTTGAAAACTAAAAATGAAAATATAACAATGTCAGGATCTAAAGAAGATGGATTATCATATTTCACTCTGACACTAAATGACTAATTTTAAAAAGTAAGATTTTTTTTTTTAGTATGGGAATAAATTAGTTTTCTTTCAGTTTTATTTTTTAACATTATTGTTACAATAATACTAAGCTTATCTAATTTTTAAAAGTCACCATTTTTTTTACATCACCTCTTTCCATTAATTTTATTAGTCTGAAGAACATTATTCTTTTGAGATTATTTTGTGGAGTTCTTGATTGAAGAGCTCTTTGGGACCCCTTTATATTTTAAAACTGCACTTTTCCTGAAAGTCTCATTATTTTGGATTGAATTTAGAGGTGACCATATGATAAAAATAATGCCCTTGTGGTCTCTGTGTTGGCAGGAGTATTTTATCCATGACATCCAACAAAGAGAAACACACTGTGAAAAGTTATTTTAGAAGATGGGTGCAAATCTTGGTCCACAGCTCAGGTATGCTCGAAAGGCTGACTTCGGTCTGACAACTCTGCTCAGTTTCTGACTTTGTGTTTCCACGCTGTCAGATGTGCAGAACAATACCCTTAGTCTTTCTGATGTATCCCTTAGTCTTCCTGGGGTTTTGTCACAGTCTGAGGTCTTACACAGTGAGAGGTCTTCTAGGTCTTTAAGGAGGTGGCTCATCTCTCTCTCGAGTCCAAGCCAGTTCCCAGCAGATACCTTTGTCCCATACCCCAAGCCTCTTGGGTTCAGGAATCTGCTACTTCCGCTCCACCCTGGAAACATGGGAATCTGTCCTGACACTGTTGTCTCCTGACACTGTTGTTCCCTCCCTGGGGTGCTATGAACATGAAATGGAGGAGTCTTGTCACCTCCTGGATGAGGTCCTTTACTCTCCAGGTGCCCTTTACTCTCAGGACTCCCTCACTTGCATCTCCTCCCCCTTTACAATTACTGGGAAGCTCCCCCATTACCAATCCCATTCCCAAGAGCCATCCTGCCTTCTACACATGAGAGGCATCTTGGAATTGAAACTGAAAAGCAAAATATCTTTTCCAGTTACTTCATACAGGTATTTTGACTTCAGTTGAGTGCTTCACTCATTCTTACTCAACTCACGTCTTTACATAAGGTGCATAAAGTTGGGATTGTGTTTACTGATTAGTGTTAAGAACTAACAAATCTTAACAGGGGGCACTACGTGATTTTTCAAGACATTCTCATTTCTTATTGGGAGGCTATGGAAAAAGTGCTCCTCATTTAAAACACAATTTTAAAAAACCATCATGGGTAAAAATGACAAGGCTGGTTGAAGTAATAGAAAACATTTCTATATGTATTACACTGTTATTCTCAAGGTGCTTAATATTTCTTACTAATGCCTATCATCAGTTACTGTGTGCATTCAGCTTCACCGTACAGATGGTATAACTGGGTGCTACGTGACTGACTCTTGATTGCCAGGTCCCTTGGTGTCTCCTCTGTCTCCCGTGTTTCAACTGAACACAAAACTGAATCTGGGAGACCAGAATAGCAGCTTCTTTTATTTTTAGGACCAATCTCTGATGCTTTGACTCTCTGAATGAGCCTCGTGTTTCCCAGGAACTCTCTGTACATTAAATTTTGCTGTGTTCACTGCTTCAACTTGGAAATGTGTTGGTTCATGTTCTTGACAACAAGAAATCACAGTCCACTTAGGTCACATAAAAAACCTTACTATTAATTTAGGACTTGGCAAACATATCTATGTCCTTGCATCTCTTCCATATTTGGTAGGATCATGGAAGACTTGAATGTCGTTTGAATACACAAGAGGATTATGTGTCTGAGAAGAAGATAATGAGATGTAACACTTCTTAACAATGATGGCAGCGCAAACACAAGCTCCAAACTCCCATCCCGCTTCACAAGATCCTTTGTTTTCCGGTAACCAGGAGTAGTTATCTACCTGGGATATAACCAGTATGGAAGGGAAGGAAAAGATAGAAGGGGTGCACTCACTCAGCTCTCTCAAAAATGCTGAGCATACCAGTTGTCTAACAATTAAAATAAGCCAAGTATTTGGCTGACTTGCACTGGTTGTCTTCATGTATTAAAGTCGCCTGGAATATAATTTGTCTTGGGGATAAAATGACAGGATTATAAATCTTTAACCAGGCTCTTTTAAATCTGGTAAGATGGGAAGCTGAATTGGGTCAGAAGTCTTAGGCACGAGAACACAGTCTAAATCTTGAGCCATTTGCTTGCAGTGGGAATACCTGTGTAGGAATAGTTGTTGGGATGAATGTTTTCATTTGGAAACAAAACACAAACCCTAAATGTAAATCACTGAATTTTCTTCTAGCAGCATCAGAATAATGCATTACATTCATGCCCAGGCTGTGGTATTATTGAGGCAGAAAGGCATTACTGTATTCAGTAATGTGCTGTGAAGATTTTCATTATTGCATCTCAGCAGGCGTGGTTCTAGGCAGAAAGATGAAGTGGGTGAAATCAGCCTTTGCTACTTCCTGCAAATGCAGGCTGGCTGCTCTCCACTGGCCCCATCCTGACACTGCCCAGCAGGCTCCTGGCTTCTTATCTCATTGCCTGGAGGCTACTTTTTGAGGGGAGAGCAAGATTTACATTTGGGCTCTTTCAGTATTTATACTCCTGGCTCCCATTAATTAACACATTTCCTAATGAATTGACTGTGGTCTCCTGCTACTGTCTAATTGCCTTTACTGTTCTTTTCTTGGTCAGATCAGCACTACTGGAGAGACTCCCAGGAGTTTCTCCGGGTGGCAGCGTCTCCCACCTGTGTGCCCCAGTAAGGAGGGACATACTTACTGTGCCATTGAACGCACCCTCAGTGTATTGGCCTTGACTCTGGTCTGGCTGTGTCAGCCAGTGCTCCAGCAGGAAAGTCTACAGACCTGAATTGGGTAATTTGAGGAGAGTTCAATAAAGGGACTCTTTTCAGAGGTGAGGGCAGGGCATTGTATAGGGAAACCACAGGAATAGTGCAATATCCCAGGGGTAGTTACAGCAGGGAGCTAATATTAATTCTACATCTGAAAGGGAAAGGAAGAAGAGCATTTATGGCAACCTGGAAGCAGAGCCGGATCTGTGGAGAGCATCACCTTACAGGAGTTGTGGCTTCAGATGAGAAACCTGGCCAGATCATGATGCACAGCAGGAAGGGAGGCAGGAAGGAAATGGCCACCCTTTCCACCTTCCCTCTGGTCTTCTGCCAGTCCTCGTCTTTGGCCAAATCCTTCTGGAAGCCTGCTGACATGGTCCATGCAGGCCAGCCTGCCTTGGCTGAGAGCACGGGTAAATGGAAATGTCCAGCACAAGGGCTCCCAAGCATGTGACACCGTTACACCCCTAAGAGATACTAGGTTGCTGTCTCTTGGTGAGTGTCATTTTGCAAATCAGTTGAATTAAGATCTCAGCTGCTCAGACATTAGTGAATAGAATGTCAAATATTACATTGACTATTGGGGAATTTTTATGTTGATGCCCACAAACTAAGGGTAATAATACCTGTAGTTGGTTATACCCTAGTTCAGAAATGAGGTAATTTTTCTTTTGCAGGTACCTTCGTATTATATGTGAGATATCATTACTTCATGTATCAACATCTATGCAAATTGGCAATTTAAGGAAAAGGACTGAAAACTAGGAAACCTAGAATGCCATAGAATCTTGGACTGGAAATACAGCATCCCATTTGTTCTCCTATTTAGAGCAGAAATCCCTTTTAAAGTGCCTGCAGTGATCATTGCACCCCTCCCATTGTGAGTATGAGGACTCGCAATTCGCCCATTCCCATTGCTATCGGGTGTAAATGTTATAAAGAGTTTCCTTACGCTGGGAAGAAATCAACTCACTGTTCCTTTCACCAGTTGTTCTGATTTTTCCCTGAAGAGCTACATTGCTTAAATCTCATCATCCTTCAAATATATGAAGACAGCCATCATTTCTCCCTGACACCTTCTCATTTCCAGGCAGAACATTCCCAGTTTCTGCAACCTGTCCTCATAAGATACTATTTAATTCAACAAACATTTTTTGAGCCCCCAGCTATCGGCAAGGCTCCAGGCAGACACACCTATGAAGCTTACCGTGCGGCTGGGGAGAGGAATGTAAACACTTAACTGCAATACAAGATAGAATGGAATGTGTTGAGTAGAAGTTTAACTCACTGACTTCTAAGTTTTCATCCAAGTTGTTAGTAAAAATGTTAATAGGAAAGAAACAAGGAAGGGGCCTTGTGGCATGTCAAGAAAGAGCCTTCTTTAGGTTGAGACCAATTAGCTAACTCACACAATGGGGACTACCATTCAACCTACTCTTGGCTTTGGTCATCTTATCTGTCCCATCAGAATATCACAGGGACCTTTGACATGCATTGCTGAAACCAAGATTCATCATGTCTATCCCAACAATTGCCAACAGGCGGGTTACATATCTCCATGGTGGGAGTGTGTTAGAACCTCAAAGGGAGGGAGAAACAGAGTGATATGAAATGTTTTATATTCACCAGAAGAGGGGACATGGCTTGAAATATAGTGGAGAAACAAATGATTATACTTAAGTGTTAAAAATTATGAAAGCTAAATGGTAGTACATAGGTATTCTTTATGTTATTCTAAATGGTATTTTTGAAATACCTCAATGTTTATGAAAGGAGGAAATAAACACTGCCTTGGTCCATAGTGGAACCTTAATGTTGTATAGTATGGCCACGGGCAACTCATGAGTTGCTGAGACAACTGGTTGGGGACATTGGTCTATGGTTAGCATTCTCTTGTTGTACCTGTTTAGTTTCATTGTTAAAATTGTTTTCTCATTGAGCTAAAGCAAAATAAACAGCCATCTCTAGGTGAGATCAGTTGGGAGTCTCTGGGTCCTGAATCACTGCTGGTGGGTGGGCACTGCAGGGGCAGCCGTAGGGAAGGCGAATCTGCCAGCTCTGCTTGAGATTATGCTTCCACCACCTGTAACTCCTGGTTCATCATCATCAACGCTAAGGCTGAAAATTGCAGCCCTGCCTCTATCTCATACACCTTCTTCCTTTTGGGTGCCTCTCCACCTTTTACCTTCCCTCCCCTTACATATGGATATGGATTGAACACTGTGTATTACTTCCTGGAAGTTACTGAATACCATTGATCCACAGTTTCTGTCAGTGCAATGACAGTAATGATACCTAACCTCTTAGGATTTGTATTAGTTTCCTGGGCTGCCATAGCAAATTTCCACAGACTGGGTGGCTTAAAAAAATAGAGAGTTATTCTCTCAAAGAAATTTTTTCTGTCTCTGGAGGCGAGATTCTGTAATCAAGGTGTTGTCAGGGCCATGCTCCCTCTCAAAGCTCTACGGGAGATTCCTTCCTTGCCTCTTCCAGCTTTAGACAGCTCCTGGCCTCCTAGGCTTGTGGCAGCATCACGTTCATCTCTGTCTCTGTCTTCTTGTGACTGTTTTCCTTCTATGTGTATGTGTGTTCTCTCCTTTTTTTAAAAAAATAAAGATACCAGTCATTGGGTAGAGGCACTTTACCCAATGATTGGCATTTTTATCGAAAGAATGATTTCTGCAGGCACCTTAAAAGGAATTTCTGCTCTAAGTAGGAGAATAAGGGGGATATTCTATTCCAGGTCCAAGATTCCATGACATTCTAGGCTTCCTAGTTTTCAGTCCTTTTTCTTAAATTATCAATTTGTACAGATGTTGATACATGAAGAAGTGATATCTCACATGTAATAAGAAGCTACCTGCAAAAGAAAAATTACTTCATTTCTGAACCAGAGTATAACCAACATGTATCAATCTGGTGGGCATCAACATAAAAATTCCCTTGATAGTCAATGTAGTATTTGACATTCAATTCACTAATGTCTGAGCAGCTGAGATCTTAATCCAATTGATTTGCAAAATGACACTCACCAAGAGACAGCAACCTAGCATCTCTTAGGGGTGTAATGGTATCACATGCTTGAGAGCCCTTGTGCTGGACATTTCCATTTACCCGTGCTCTCAGCCAATGACTGGGGATTAAACTAATTACCTCTACAAAGACCCTATTTCCAAATGAGATCACATTTTGAGGTTCCAGGTGCACATAAAATCTGGGGAAACACTATTAAACCCACGACAGGATTATTTTGGGCTTTAAATAGGATACTATATGTGGAGTACCTACATAAGGCGAGGTAGGTAGGTATTCAATAAAGGGTAGTTCATACCCCCTAATTACTGCTGATGCACAGATGTTCAAGGGGGCAGCCATGACTATACATTCCTCTTGGAATTGCCTGTGGTTTGATCTTCAGGACTCTTCAGTATCTCACTGTTCACATCTACCCAGTAGGGCTACTCATGTATCAGGAAAGTGTATAGAAATACACAGAATGATGAAGTATTTTTTTCATTTCTCATTCTGGTGTTCCAATTGTGGATATATCAAAGGAAAACTTCTTGAGAATGTAACTTAGAACCAGAAATTGGAATGGAAAGGGAAAATGCCATTGTTCTCACCGACTGGAAGTGTATCTTCAGTTGAGGCCCCGTTGGATCATTTACATTCTTCTCATTCTTTCAGCCTTGCGGCCTTTTCTTGACATCTGGCTTTCCACAGAAAAAGCACCTGTGGTGGCCTCTTCTTTTTAATATCACGCGCCAGCAGGTAGGCAGGCAAGTTATGCTGAGACATGGCTCACAATCTCCTCAGGCTTTGGATGAAAGAAAGTGGAATTCCCCTGAATAAGCAGGAAGCGTTTCATTAAAAATCTGAGTTATATAAAACTCTCTAAAATATGGAGCTTTGAAAAGCCATTCCTTCCCTGCTCCAGAAAATATATTCAAAATGACATCTCTATAAACTTTGAGCATGTCTTACGTACAGAAATCCAAAGAAGGTGAATAAAGGAGGGATTCCAGGTACTTATTTCATGCAAATAACTATGTAAGGGAATTGACTTTCATCTGGAGGTGGAATAAAGCCATATGTGATTAACAGACACCTGTTGTATGTCTCTAGGCATTTAAGGAATGGAACTGGCAGCCACTTGTGAGACAAATGAATATGACTGTCCCACTGACAGACCCTGTGAATAGGAGCTACCCAGGGAAATGCAGGGAGTTGGGCAGCTGGTGCAAGGATGCTGTGGCAATCAGTGGGAGCCATAGAGAGAAGTGGCTGAAAAGGTTTGGTTAACAAACACTCTTATATATACGAAGCTTGCTTTTTGACTGCTGACGATATCACTATACTTATATTAACGTATTCAACCAACCGACACTTAGCATGCTCTCACTGTGTACTAGGCGCTAGGATATAGAAATAAAAGTCAGTTCCTACTCCTACGAGGTTCCTAGTCTAGTGGAAGAGATACACAGGTAGACATTCATTCATTCAACAACTAATCGAGCATATACGGTATCTCAGGCTCTGGGTGTGCTGGATCTGGTGACCAGGATAGATGGTGCCTAATGGTATGAAAACTTTGATCTAGTGGGGGAAGCAGATATTTAATAATTTCACAAATGACCATAGAATTATATTTGTAAGAAATGCTATAAAGCAAAAGCTCAGGATGCCATGAAAGTTTAGAACAGGGACAACCCCATGTTGTGGTTATATAATGATACCATGTCATATGTGCTGCAATGGAAATGTACACAGGGAGCACCTGGGGGCCTGGAAGGGGAGATTCACCCAGACTGAGGCCAAATAAGGAAGAGTTCCTAAGAGAAGCAGTGTCTGGATCTTAGAAGACAAGTAAGAGGTGACCAGGCAAAGAAGAAGGGTGGGCTCCCAGCTTTCTGCTGTTTTCCTGGGTGGATGATGATACTATTCAGCAAAACAGATTGCAGGAGAAAAGTAGGTTTAGGGATAGTGACAGTTTGATTTGGGTCATTTTAAGTCTGAGATACTTGAGGAAATCTAAGTTAAAATGCCCAGAGGGGCTGGGTGCAGTGGCTCACACCTGTAATTCCAGCACTTTGGGAGGCTGAGGCAGGTGGATCGTTTGAGGTCAGGAGTTCGAGACCAGCCTGGCCAACATGGTGAAACCCTGTCTCTACTAAAAATACAAAAACATTAGCTGGATGTGGTGGCGCGTGCCTGTAATCCCAATTACTTGGGAGGCTAAGGCATGAGAATTGCTTGAACCCAGGAGGCAGAGGTTGCAGTGAGCCAAGATCGAGCCCGGAGCTCAGCACAAAGATAAGAATGGATAAGAAAGGGAGAAAAACAGGAACTCAGGCTGAGAAGAGGTACACAGCAGAAGAGCTGGAAAAAGAGATAGAAGGAGCAGCTTAAGACAGGAGGAAAACTAAGTGCAATGCCGCAAAAGTCTCTGATATTGAGACAGGGTCTAGACTGTCCAGAGTTGTACTGGGTCAAGCCAGATACGGACTTGCACATTTTTTGTTTTTTTTTTTTTTGAGACAGAGTCTTGCTCTGTCGCCCAGACTGGAGTGCAGTGGCGCGATCGCGGCTCACTGCAAGCTCCGCCTCCCGAGTTCACACCATTCTCCTGCCTCAACCTTTCGAATAGCTGGGACTATAGGCACCCACCACCACGCCCGGCTACTTTTTTGTATTTTTTTTTTTAGTAGAGACGGGGTTTCACCGTGTTAGCCAGGATGGTCTCCATCTCCTGACCTCGTGATCCACCCGCCTCGGCCTCCCAAAATGCTGGGATTACAGGCGTGAGCCACCGCACCCGGTGGGACTTGTATAATTCTTGGTTTGGCATGGGGAGGCTGTTGGCATCTTCCGTAGGTGCAGTTTCATGGGCTGATGAGAGCAGTAGGTGGAATGATGGGTGTGGACATGGAAACAAACATCCTAGTTTCTGAAGTCTTCATCTTTAGGGAAGGTATTTTAATTCCCAGGAAAGCAACGTCTTCAACCACAAGAACAAAGCTGTTATCATGAAATATTAACAGTCACCAGGTGAGGCAGAGTGGAGATTGCTAGTCTCTGCACAGGACTTATTTTGGCGTCCCGGGAAACCACACCATCTATGCAGATAGGTGGTCCATCTTCCAGCAGCCCTGCTTAGGAATGTGCTCGCAGTGCCCAGGAAATGAATTGTATTGTTTCCGTGTTGGCATTTGACTGTGTGTGTTTTGGACATAATAGTGACCTTGCCTTACTTTCCTGTCAAATTATCTCTTTAGTCTTGGTTTTGAAATGTGTCTTCTACCAACTGGGCTAAAGAAGTGCAGGCTTCTGTGAGTAGTCCATAGTTCTGGGCATGAGGTATGGGAGGGCATTATTTAGGATTTATCTTTTTTCTCCCTGTTTTCATTCTCCGTGTGTGTGTGTATGTGTGTGTGTGTGTGTGTGTGTGTGTGTGTGTTTAAATATATTACAGCCATCCAGAGTTCTAGAAGGTGGTCAGCACATTATATATTTAATTAATTAATTGGAAAGTTCAAAACAACGACAAGAGAAACCTGAAAATTTTAGGGGCAAAGAGGTAGTGTTGGGGAAAGGAAAGTAGCATTTATTTAGTGCTTGTTATGCTCTAAGACAGCTCTTCCTGGTCAAACTGTGTCCACTGGACCAGTGATGTTAGTATCAATTGGGAGCTTGTCAGAAATGTGCACTCTAAGCCCCACTCAGAGCCACCTACTCAGAATCTATGTCCCATATGATTGTACACACACTAGAGTTTGAGAAGCACTGCTCTGGGTCGATTATAAATTGTCCCATTTAATCCTCATAGCAAAGCTGTGAAGTACAGATAGTTATACCCCAGATCAGTCAGAGTCACTGGAGAAACAGAGCCAGCGGGAGATAATATTAAAAGGCTTATTACAAGGAATTGGCTTACATGATTGTAGGGGTTGGCTAAGCAAGTCTCTTACTGCAACTACTCTGCCACTACAGTGGGAAAACTGTCATGGATGATATGTAAATGAATGAGTGAGCTGGGTTCTCAGAAAATACACTGAAATTTGAATTACATAAAATTCTCATGTGATACAAAATATTATTTTTTCCCCTAACTATTTAAACTTGTAAAAACTGTTCTTAGCTTATGGGCCAGACAAGTACAGGCAGTGCATTGTATTTGGCCCACAGACATAGTCTGCCAGACCTTGATCTATAATTTGTACTTGGGTACTTAACTGCACATATGAACTAAATTCTGACTCATCCACATCTATAGGACAGGCAACCAGGAAGACTGTGGGCAGTCTGCAACCCCTGGGCATGAGCCGAAGCTGTTCTCCACAGGGAAGTCAGGAAGGGATGACTCAGTGAAGGGAGAGCAATTGTAGACCCAGGTGCTGTTTGGAGTCTCATTGACAAGGAAGAGCCCAGTCCTTTATAAAGGCCCACCTGATTAGGTCAGACCCATCAGAGATGATGTCTCTAGCTTAAAGTCAACTGATTAGGGATTTTATTAACATCTGCGAAATCTCCTCACTAATCTAGCAGCATCTAGATTAGTGTTTGACTGAATAACTGGGAAAAAGTTTATGTGTGCTACAAATGGCTCTGCCCCTCCTTCTGTGCTCATATTTAGCCTAGCCCTGTTGACATGAGAAACCATCACATCTTCATTTTTCAGCACAGAGAGGTCATGTGATTTACCTTGGGTTATAGGCCTGGTAAGTGGTGCCCTGGCATTCAACCCCAGGACTGTCTACTGTGATGCTTCCAGAAGTATTATCACTCTTCAAGGTGTGTTGATGAGACCAGTACTTGTAGAATTAACGCTGCATGTCAGTTGGTCAAAAATTATTTGCAGAGCTCCTGTTGTATCTTGTATAGGAGCCTGTGGTAGGTACGTGCTGTGTGAGTGCTTAGTTGAAAGCAAATAGAGTGAAAGGCAAGTCAGCTGACTGAAGGGGTTTATGGCAGGTAGCTGTTCTATTGACTTGAGCTTTGTTAAAGTAAACTTGATTTATCAAGATTATTGTCTTGCAGAGTTTAGATGGAATGTATTTGTGCCAGAGTTTATAGATTGCAAGTTAGTTGTTAGCCTTTTCAGATAAAACTGCAGATGCTGTTTGAATTCCTGTGCTCATGGGATTGTTTTCACTTTAGAGGCCCTTTGTAACCTTAGGTTATTAGCTTTAGAGAAGACTTGCATATGAGTATTTTTTAAAAAATCTAATAAAGTTATTTGCTTTTCTTGATTGTTAGAAAAAACCTCCAGCAAGTTGTGACCAGACGCCTTGCATTGCTGACTGGTTGATTGTCATACAGTTTTATTTTTAGAACATGCAGTATTTTGATTAGCATGTAAAAATATCTATATTTGATGCACATCAGAACAAGCAAAATCTTTGAACCATAGAGAGCTAATAAGTGCAATTTGCCTACTTCTTGAAAATCATCAACCTTGGCTTTGACTCTTGTCTGTTTGTGATTTCTGTGTCTTTGTTCTGAGACCCTCTTGTCCTGTCCTAACAACCTATGTTTCAATCAAAGCTTAATTTGGCATTTTCTATTCAAAATGCTTTTGTGGTTCTTTTTGAGGCCATCCTCTTTGCTGACCCTTTCCTATGAATCTGCTGAGTCTCGTTGCTTTCTTGTGCCTCATGACTCCAAAAAAGATTTAATCTTAAGGTTGAACATTCCACAGTTGTCATGGGAAAAGTGCTGTGTGTAAGACACAGAGCTCTTCGGTAACATCAGAAACTTGGGGCTTTCAATGTACATAGGTCAGGAAATTGGTAACCTATGGTTAAACTTGCAAAAGATTCAGATTTTACTTTTCCCACAAACAGTTTTGATGAATGTCTGATTTTTTTTAGAGAGGTGAGAAACAGCTGTTTGACAGATTGCTTGGGAAATTAAGATCTTGCTCATACTTTTTTTTTTCCTCCAAGAATCATGAAATCTTGATAGGAGCCTGGGCCAGAGAATACTAAATGGTGATCAGTTATCAGGGATATCTATTATAAATGCCATCTGTTCAAGGCTTCGCATATATTTAATAGCATTTTTGCTGAAGTACTCTATTTATCATAAAGCCTGTCACTTGTGAACTATGTGGAAGTTTGTATTAATTTGGAGCCACCGTATTAGGTTTGAATCACATGAGGCTTATTAGCATTTGCCAGGTCAGGACCTGCTTGCATTCTCGCCCTGTTCTTTTATATAGATATAGTTTTAAGACAAACTTACTGTTTTTTTTCATGTAAAGCTTGTCCCCCAGACCGCAGCAGGAATATGCAACGTGACACAAATCACTGTACAAACGGTTGCAGCCATGTTCTTCAGCAGACAACATCAAAATTGTGTTCTGATTAGTTATTTTCCAGTGGCAACTAAATACATAAATAACAAGAAGATCTTAGTGTGATGTTTCCCAGGGGTAAAAACCCTTAGTGGGTCATGCTATTGCTTTTCTGTTTTTTGTCTTCTTTTCATTCTGCTGCTCCGCTTTATCTAACTATGCCTAAGCTCCTGAAGAAGTTTTATTTGTATATTTTATGGCAACATGTATTATAGTAATATATGTACTTAGCTTCTCTCCAAATCTTTGAGCCTAAAATCTGGTCTGATTTACTTTAGTTTTTTCCAAAGCACTCAATAAATATTTTTGAGGGAATACATGCGTGAATGAGAATGAAAGTGTTGCTTCATTTAAAGAGAAACTGTGGTCAACTCTCTATATAGATGGTAGAGAGGAGAGCTGGAAGGAACATATTCTAGAGTGCAGCTTCCTTTCCTGGTGTTTGGAGGTTCAAACAGAGCTGCAAAGCTACTTGTGTGTTCTTCACTGTGTTACTCTGTTGGAGAAAATGAATCTTTTAATCAAGTGTGATATTTTAGAAGAGGCACCCGTGGAGTGATGAAAGGGGAGAGGGCCCTTAGCCTTGTCCTGATCGCCTGGGCAAGCAGAAGCATGACATCACCCTCACACCTGCCTTTCTTATTGGGAGAGATGATGATTCATAGACCCCGTTTTCAAAGGTGAGGAGGGGTGATAGCTGACTTTTGCTCTTTCTAGAAGTTATTCCTCAAACTTTGTCCCCATAGTTGGCAGCCTCAGGTGTCCTACTGTCTGCCCAGGCATTTCTGGGGGAGAAGTCAAGGAACTAAACTCATAGAACTAAAATTAAGACTATTGCCCCTCAGAAAGATATCTGCCCTCATGGTGAGACATAGCCTATAAATACTGTTGCTATCCTTTTTTTTTCTTCTGAGACTGAGTCTCACTCTGTTACCCAGGCTGGAGTGCAGTGGTGCGATCTCAGCTCACTGCAATCTCCGTCTCTCAGGTTCAAGCGATTCTCCTGCCTCAGCCTCCATAGTAACTGGGACTACAGGTGTGTGCCATCACACCCGGCTAATTTTTTGTATTTTCAGTAGAGACAGGGTTTCACTGTGTTAGCCAGGGTGGTCTTGATCTCCTGACCTTGTGATCTGCCCAACTTGGCCTCCAAAACTGCTGGGATTACAGGCATGAGCCACCGTGCCTGGCTGCTGTTGCTATTCTTAAAGACAGCATCAGTATTCAATTTTATGCCTCTGTTTTGGTACGTCAGGATCAACAGAGGTGCTGTTGGTGATGCAATTAAATAAGACCTTAAGAATCTGGTACTAAAGTTAAATTCACCAAGTATAGGGTGCATATGATTAATGAGAGGTAAAATTTGTCTGAGTGGAGTCTTGGTCACCTGTCAACAGTTATCTGCCCTTTGCCTTTTCCCCTTTCCTTCTATGGATACAAATACTCTTTAGCTGTAGTGGTATGCATTTACATAAACTTGATTCTTCCTCTATGGAGAAAAGGAAGGTGTCTTATCAGCCAGGGTTCTACCAGAGAAACAGAACCAGTAGGAGATTCTATCTATCTATCTATCTATCTATCTATCTATCTATCTATCTATCTATCTATATTTAGGTTGGTGCAAAGGTAATTGAGGTTTTGACCATCACTTTTAATGGTAAAAACTGCATCAACCTAATATTTGCATCAACCTAATATTTCAGGGAATTGGCTCATCTGATGATGGGGGCTGGCTAGGCCACTGGACCTTGCAGTCCACAGGTGAAATTTCTTCCTCCTCAGGGAAACTTCAGCTCTACTCGTAAGGCCTTTCAACTGTTTGGATCAGGCCCAACCAGAACATAAAGGAACATTGCTTTTACTTAAAGTCAACTGATTGTAGATGTTGATGACGTCTATAAAATTACCTTCACAGTAATGCCTAGATTAGCACTTGATTGAATAACTGGGGACTGTAGCTTAGCCAAGTTGACACATAAAACTGACCATCACAGAAGGGTTTTTGCACATTGAGCTCCAGATTTTATATGAACTCCGTAAAGGGAAACATTCTGTATTATTCTAATGAAGAGTCACCAATACCACCATCACTGGTTTAGTCCTTGCATAGACAGTGGGCATTACTCTACCCCTTGTCCTCATGCTATAAATGGCCATAAAAGGGCAATAGTATGGATGGACAGTCATAAAAACACCATCATGGGTGAAAAACAGCTCAAAGTATGTGTCCTGTAGACGCGCTTTTATTTCCAGCTATTATCTAATTAATTATGTCCAAGTGAAGAGGCAGGTGGCATTACTGCTGAATTGTAGGTGAGACCAGAGTAAGGCAAAAGGTTTGCCCATGTTAAAGGATACAGTAACTCATTGGAGGACTTGCCTGGAGATATACATACATCATCTGCTTTTAGTTCTGACATGTTTACCTGTAAGCTTTGCTCCTCCTGACTTATCTGACCACATGTGTGATGATATCATGTCTCGTTAAAATGCACAATTGATCACTTGGACACAGGAAGGAGAACATCACACACCGGGTCCTATTGTGGGCAGGGGGTAGGTGGGAGGGGTAGCATTAGGAGATACACCTAATGTAAATGACGAGTTAATGGGTGCAGCACACCAACATGGCACATGTATACATATGTAACAAACCTGCACGTTATGCACATGTACCCTAGAACTTAAAGTATAAAAAAAAAAAAGATGTTTTCACCGCCCCGTTAGCAAAATTCATTTACAGACTAACAGTCAAAGAATGTCAAAAACATAAAAACTGCATGGAAAACCAAAAAGAAAAATGCACAATTGTAGATAATATTTTCATTAAACTTAGTTTTGACTTCTCAAAACTGGAGGATAAAAGAAATACTCCCTGTTTAGCTATGTTGGAGATGAGTGGATGAGTTAGTGCATCCCTCTTGGTTTCCTTCAGTTCAGACTGGACGGCCATAGTCATTTTCTCTGATATTCCTGTAACGGGCTTTCACTCTCTTGATCACTTTCATTGAACTTCCTTGTATCTTCTTGCATTGTTCTTGGAATACTGAGGCTGGAAACATGTACTCAGCTTTTCAGGTTCACAACATGATATGAGCAGAAGATAAGGATGTGTTTCTATCATCCCAAGGATGTTTTTGCTGGCTTCTTCTTTAAAAGTTGGTGTGTCCTAACTTTTAGAGAGGTAGGCCTTCTTCTCTCACTATAGTCTCTTTCCAAGTGTCCTCATTCAGGTCTATGGTCCAAATATATCTGTACTGACTTGAAAATTCTTCCCTCTAGTCCTGACCTCTCCCATGGCAGACACAGATGGCAAGCCTCTATTTTACTTTTCTGTTTGCATATATATTAATCCTCGGATTTCACAAGTTCAAAAAAGAACTCTTTATTCCATATTTCCTTCCCTACCAATTTCTTCCAGTTTCCCTTTATCTCATATAATTTTTGGCTAAGGCCAAATATCTCATAGTTGTTTCTAATTCTACCCTCCACATCCAATGATCATCTCCTTTAAATTCTAATTCCTAAAATAGACCCTCAAACCTATTCCAAAAATTTTTCATCTTTTGCCTACACTGACGCATTAGCCTTCTAACCTGGTTTTGTTGTTTCTCCTGTTGGCCAACTACATCCTTTCCTGGCTGCAGAAAACCTCAGCTTAATATAGTAAAATCAGATCAGGCCCTTTCTTTTGTATAATTTCTTTTGATGCTTTTCTGGTGCACTTAGTCTAAAGTGCACACTCTTTACCTTGGTCTGCATCTTCCTGCCTCTCTCTCAGACCCCAGCTCAGATTCTTAACCTTATGACCCACTATAGCACAGGCACTGTGACTTCTTTTCCTCACACGTCAGTCAAACTTGTTACCAGCCCAAGCTTTTGCACTGTCAGTCAAACTTGTTACCAGCCCAAGCTTTTGCACTGTTTAGTCTTTCTCCCTGGAATACTCCCTCAGAAACCCCACACGACTGGCTCCCCCTCCTTCTTCAGATCTCATTGTAAAATCACTTCCTCAGAGAGGCCTTCCCTGTCTATGCTCCCTGAACTGGTCATTTCTCCTACCTCACTTCTTCATTTCCCCCATTCCTTATTTTTTTTTCCCCTCCCATTGTTTGATCATTTACTCTTTATCATCATCTGCTAGAATGTACTGTTGTGAAGGCAAAGTCTTTAGCCCTTCCCACCCACCTATCCTCTTTCCCTCCTTCTCTCCCTTCTTTCCTTCTTTCTTTCCCTCTTTCCATCCCCCATCCCCCTACCTCACCCCTCCCCTCCCCTCCTCTGCTTTTCCCTTCCCTTCCTTTCCTACTTTCCCACAGCACAAGATAGTACCTGACACAGAGAATTTGCTTAGTACATGTTATTTGAATGCTTACACAAATGGTTGTTATTTTATTGTGCTTCTGGTATGTAGCAATATACTAGGCTGACAGTTTCAAGGGGTTCCATGGACTGAATTGTAAATAATGAATTTTTCTGGACCCATGCTAATTTGTTCTTAAGTCTTTGGTATAAAACCTTACTAGAGGTCTTTAGAAAGATTAAATTATGTACTTTAGAATAATCCATATTTACTCTTATTATGCCTGTTTTTTATCCTTCATCTGGGTGTTCAAAATTGAAGGCATGAACTAATTTAGATAATATTTTTTTTTCCTCAATTGGTTTCTTTAACTTGATTGTAATGGTGTCTGTGGGCATATATGCCACAGTGTTTCTGAAAGTGATTGAGTATTGTTTTCACTCTAAGATTTCATATATTCTCTGTTCCTCAGAAGTATTGAAAATAAAAACATATGTGAAGAATTTGGAATAATGGCCTCTTTATCATATAAGAGACTTGAGAATCTCCAACTTCAATTTATGGGCCTTGAATGAGATTTTTTTTCCTCTGTAGAGTTTAAATGAGAGTCATGGGATTCCATAAGTGTTGTTGTTTATAGTTCTTTTGAGACTGAAGTTGAGAATGAGCAAAAATCGGTTGCAATGCAGGGAGGTATGAAAAACAAGAGAGAGAAGTGGAGGGGAGATTGGGACAAAGTAGAAGAGAAATGTGGGTGAGATTCCAGGGTTAGTATGTGCTGCATGCTTGAGGTGAAGTTGTGCAAACATTTGTAAAAATTCCTTTCATCCTTTCACTTGTACAATTCATTTTTTATACCTCAACAATGATGCTTATCATTTAACTATAGTTATTTTATGTCTACTCTTACCCCACACTTCCTGTAAAATTAATCTGGGCTCCGAAGTCACGCTGCTGGGGTTCAAATCTGGGTTCTACCACTTAACATTTCTGTGACTTTGGGCAAATTAACTGAATTTCTGTATGCCTCAATGAAGTAAAGATACATCTGTAAAGTGGGATAAATAGTTCAAAGGATTGTCATGGGGATTAAATGAGTTTATACGTGGAAATGACTGGCATACAATAAGATATCACAATTGGTTGTTTTTATCATCATCTTCATCCTCATTATCTTTATTTCTCTGAGGGAGCCTACAATGTCAGTATTTTATTAATTGAATTATCTTCTCAAGTGATGCATGGCCTTATGAAAGGATTTTAATGTAGAAAAGCCCAAAAGTCGGGCAATTTGTTGGATAGAAAATGTAGCTTGTTTCAGATACATAGAGAAGGTTGGGCAAGGAAAAAGTATTGAGACAAGGGAAAGAGGTGAGAATAAAGAGTGGACTGAATGCAAAACTTTTATAGCAGGACTGTGTAGCAGGTGGTTTTGATGCTTTCCATCATATCTCCTCCGCCCACCTCTGAATTCAGCTCCTTATTTTGGGGGTTGCAGGAGAGTGACAGTACTATGAGAGGTCAGACTCTCTCTGACAGAGCCCCCACCTTAACCACAAGGCGACTTCTTTTCACTTTCAATCTCAGGACCTCCTCAGACACCACTGAAGTCAGATTGGCCAGTGGGCAAGCATGGCTTACAAGTGTAGGGGGAGTGAATCCCCCCTGACAGCCTTCAGCCAGTTACTCCAGCCTCTAGCCTTGCAGATGAACATTCTGGGAAGCATTCTCTTTTCCTTTTAGAGGTGCCATGGGCATACAGACCAGTCGACTATGATTTTTTATGACAAACCTTTGTATTAGCATTTCCTTTTTCTTGGTCTCATTCTTCTCTTCCACTTACTCATGCTTTCTGAGACATCTTCCCAAATGAATTAAGTCTTGACAGACCTTGTCTCAGGCCCTGCTTTGAGAGGAACCTAAACAAAAAGAAAAAGAAAGAAAGAGTATAGGAACTTGATAGGTCAGCATTCAATAGGAATGCTTTTGCTGCTCTCTCTGGTTCATAGCTTGCTGTTGAAATATCTTGGAGATATTGTAGTATCTTAACTTGTTTCAACTATAGTTTACCCTTGAACAACATGGGTTTCAACGGTGTGGATCTATGTTATCATGGATTCTCTTCCACCTCCGCCACCCCCGAGACAGCAAGGCCAACCCCTCCTCTTCCTTCTCCCATTCCTCACCTATTCAACATGAAGATGATGAGGATGAAGACGTTTACCATGATCCATTTCCACTCAGTGAATAGTAAATATATTTTATTTCACTTATGATTTTCCTAATACCACTTTATTTTCCTCTAGCTTACTTTATTCTAAGTATACAGTATATAATACATATAGCATACAAAATATGTGTTAATTGACTGTTTATATTATAAGTAAGGTGTCCAGTCAACAGGAGGCAATTAGTAGTTAAATTTTGGGGGAATCAAGAGTTATATGTGGATTTTTGACTGTGCAGGGGTTGGCACCCCTAACTGCTGTGTTGTTCAAGGGTCAACTGTATATTGAAACTTTATTGAGAGCAGGAACAATGTTTACACGTATTTTATGTTCCCCACCTCTTGTCACTCAGTAGTGGGCATATTTGTTGATAGATTGGTTTTCTAGTTGAATCGCATTCCTCTGAGGACTGCAGTTTAGAGTAATCTAGTTTTACCAGCAGAGAGACAGTGGAAAATGACAAATGAGTTCTATTAGTTTGGGGATTTGAATTTTTAAGAACAGTGGCTCAAGTGATCTTTATAGCTGAAGAACAACTGTGGCCTCTGCAAGTAATTATCTCTCCAGAGACGATCACCTCTGTGGGCCACCCCATTTCTTGGTGGGCCTTCATATAAGAGTGAAGCTTCTTGGCTTTCTGTTTTCAATCTATTTTTATGAGAAAGAAATTAATTATTTGGGGGTCTGCGGATACTAATGTAAGGCATTTGTCTACAGAGCATGAAGGCAATTTTTTCCAAATTAGTAATTAAACAAATCAGTAAAATTGGTCAAAATAAGGTAAAACCAATCAGTATTTTGAAACAATTAGTGTTTCGAAAATGTCAATTTATCTTTTTTGGCCTTAACTCATTTTCTCTCAAAAGAGATTCATGAGAAGACCTGCCGACTGGCTTGGTGTCCAGACTTCCACCTCCTAAGAGGTGGAACATTGATTTGATTAAGAAAATAAATAGTGCATTAGGATCAATGATGGGCCGTGTGTAACCACGCCCATGAGGTAATAAACATGGGCACTGTTTTAATAATTTAATGCATGGAAAGTGCTTTGAATTGTGTCTTGCAACATAGTGAGTCAGTACTCAGTAAACATTAGCCCTGATGATGATGGATGAATAAAAACCATAAAAATAGTGGAAGAATAGCTCTAATACTTTAAACATGTATTTTCCCCTTGTGATTTGGGATTATAGGGTAGAAGATACCCTAAGGACAGGCAAAAATAGTTCCCTGCCTTTGTGAAATATGATTTCTGTTCAGTAATAGATATAGGTAATAAGAACCACCATCACCACCCTAACTGCCTGCTCATTCAATATGAAGCAATTGAACACAGGTCTTGTCTAATGGCTGCAGTAATGTGAATCTGGTTCTGGATGATGAAATGTTACTGTTGACAGTAGGTTTCTAGCCCTTGTCAGAAACTTATTTTTGCTGTAGTTGTTACTGCTGTAAATAGATGTCAAGTTAACCAAAAATGAAAAAAATCTCTATTCCTGATCACAGCATGTGTTTAACCACAAATAGTTCCCTCTAAGCTTCTGGGATACATGAGCCTGTGCCTTAAATTTGAACACATGCATGATATAGAGCTCCTGACAGATAAGGCCACACCCCTGTCATAGTTATTGCTGACATATTTCTCCCAAAGCAGCACTGCTGATTATTATGAAAGCAGGGCAAGCTTGAGTGAAGAAAGGATGTGCTTCAGTTGAAAGAAAATAGAGAGCAACTTCTAATACATACTTGGAGGCTGTCTTTCACCTTTTTCTCTGTTATTTTGAAGCAGGTAAAGGGATTGATGCAATACTGATGTGATCAATCTATTCAAGAAAGTAAAATATCCAAGTTTGTTCTAGGCCCTGAATTGCATTTTTTTCCAGACAATTAGCTACCAAAGAAGTCAGTGTGGCAGTGTGGCATCAGTTCAATGAAATGTCTACTAGTAAATTGTCATTTATAATTATTTGGTATATTTACCTGCATAGTTATATATTTCATCACTCACAGTAGCTGTACTTCAAGGGGAGATGTCTCTGCTTATGGAGAAAGTGATGAGAATGTTGCAACCTGATTTTCAGCATGCCTTGAATATATATATACACACACACACACATATATATGATAAATATATATATTTATCTTCAAGTATGGAAGGCCAAAGTGATAATCTTTTTCTGTCTTCCCCAAATGTTCTGTTTTCAAGCATTCCTTTCTCTTCAACATAATGAGTTCTCAGTAATGATTTGAACTTTGTTCACACTTTTTTGACCTCAGATGTATTCTTATTGCATTTGCACAGGGCATATATTTCATTGTGGCTTTTATTATCTGCCTTTGTGTCTGCCTCTCCTCCCTGGGGTCAGGGATTATGTCTTATCCTTTTCTGGTGTTGGTGGGAAAAATGGTGCTTTTCACAAAGTTGACACTCAAGAACTGTTACTTTGATGAAATGCTTATTTAGTAAATATGAGGATAGTATAGTTATTTTATTAAGTACCAATTCCAAAAGCATGAAGTTTTTGATGAATTAGAAGTTAGGTAAAGAACAGAATACTAGTTAATTGGAATCATAAGATTTCAGAAAGTGTATGGAATTTTAGAGAAACTTGAGACTTTAGCCCATCCTTTTTGTTTCACAGATGGGGAATCTTGACTTTCTTTGGATAAGAAACCCGTGGGTCATGCCCTTCCATCTTTCAGTGCTTTGACTAGAGAGCTGAGGAACTGGCCTATGAGAAACCTGTTGTCAAATTAATTCTCAGAGGTTTATAAGGCTCTGAGCTCTCACTCCATATCCACCCCTCCACACAGGATGTGCATGAATTCTGATGTTCCAACTCAGCCAATTGCTTCTGAAAATTGTAATATTAAAGACAAAATAAAGTTACCTTTGTAGCCTAATGCCTGCTCATTTTAACTGACTACAAAGCCAGGATTTAAGATGTCACTGATGAGGAAAAAAGGTGTCAAAAATGCAAACAGCATTGAAGATATTTTTGCAAACTTCTGGGGCCTCTCTTATGAGGATTCAGTGTGAGTTGAGAGAAAAGGAGGAAGAAATAAAAAAGAAAATAAATATTTATTTATAGGTCATGTTAGGGGGCATGACCACATATCCATACCTTGTTGCGTTTATTAGGTCAACAATCCTTTAAGACCCTGGGTCTCAAACAAGGGGTGACTTTGCCCAACAATACTTAAAACCAGTGGGTTTCAAACAGGGATAGACTATCCAACCCACTCTCCAGCCTTCAAGACTTTTGGGCAATGTCTGCAAACATTTTTGGTTGTCACAGCTGGGGTGTTACTTTTGGCATCTAGTGGATAGAAGCTATGGATGCTACCACACACACTACCGTGCACAGGAGAGCCCCCACCACAGACAGTTTTCCGGCCCCAAATGTCAATAGTGCCATGGTAGATTAACCCTGTAAACTAAATATCATATTGTCTTCATAGTTATAGATGAGAAAATGGAGGTTTGGCATTACCTGGCTCATAAGTGGATTGAACTTTTAACCCCTGATTTCTCAACTTTTCCAAACTCATGCCCCCTCGTTAAGCCCACTCTCTGGATGGAGCAGTGACTCCCAAACCTGGGTTTGCATAAGCATTGACAGGGAGCTTCTTAAAATTCAGTTCTTTAAAAGTCCGTTTTCTGGGCTGGGTGCCATGGTTCATGCCTGTAATCCCAGCACTTCGGGAGGCTGAGGTGGGTGGATAACTTGAGGTCAGGAGTTCGAGATCAGCCTGGGCAACATGGTGAAACCTTGTCTCTACTAAAAATACAAAAATTAGTAGAAGGAGGCACATGCTTCTAATCCCAGCTACTCAGGAGGCTGAAGCAGGACAGTCTCATGAACTGGGCAGGCGAAGGTTGTGGTGAGCCAAGATGGCACCATTGTACTTCAACCTGGGTGACAGAGCAAGACTTTGTCTCACAAGAAAAAAAAAATCAGTTTTCTGGATCCACCTCTGGGATTCTGTTTTAATCGATCTGGTGTGGAACATGGAACCCACATGTTTTATCAAACTCCTGAGCTCCCACACCCACGTGTTAAGCACTGCCTCAGGCAAAGGGGTCACTATCTACGTACTGATGGGCCTTGTGGCCACGATCTAGGGTTTGGCTACTTCTGCTTTGCTCTGGTTTCCCTCCTCTTGACCATCACATCTCCCTCCCTTCTGGCTGTGCCTGGGGTAGTGAGCTGGGTTTTCTTAGTTGTGGATGTGAATGTTCCAGAACATACTGGGTGAACCAAGCTATCATTTAAAAAAATTAAGAGTGTTGCTGGTACTTAGGGTATTGAAAATAATAATAGGCCCATTTCATAATGCCAATTTTGGGAGAAATGACTAAAATTTCCTGTAGGGTCAGTCAGACTGGTTTGATTTATTTAACAAATGTTAATTGAGTGCTTCTTCTGTAGCCATTGGGAATTTCATCACACTATTTCCAGGCAATAGCATCTGATAAAATGGGGTAAGTGTGGGTGGATGTTAGGAACTGGGAGCCCTCTCAATGAATGAGAGAGGGACTTACAGGTAACTAAGGGATAAAGAAACTGAGGGATAAAAGATGGTACAGCCAATCCTCATTATTTGTGGATTCTGTATTTGCAAATTTACCTATTCAACTAAAATTTTTTTGTAACTCCCAAATCAATATTCACGGCACTTTTGTGGCCATTTGTGGACATACTCAACATGGTAAAAAATTTGAGTCTCTTGAAACACTCGTTCTCAATTGAGGTCTAACAAAGTGGCATTGTTTCTTCTTGTTTCACCTCTTCTCTCTTCTTTTTTTTTGGATGAAGTTTCGTTCTTTTTGTGCAAGCTGGAGTGCAATGGCGTGATCTCAGCTTACTGCTACCTCTGCCTTCTGGGTTCAAGCTGTTCTCCTGCTTCAGCCTCCTGAGTAGCTGGGATTACAGGCACCTACCACCACGCCCAGCTAATTTTTTGTATTTTTAGTGGAAACGGGGTTTCACCACGTTAGCCAGGATGGTTTCGAACTCCTGACCTCAGGTGATCCACCCGCCTCGGGCTCCCAAAGTGCTGGGATTACAGGCATGAGCCACCATACCTGGCCTCTTCTTGTTTCATATTGTAGACAAGTACCCTTTCTGTGGTCCATTTTGTGCTCTAACTTTTCACATCTTCATTAGTGATTTTACTGTTTAAAATTGTCCCCAAAGATAGTGCTAAAGGGCTGTCTAGTGTTCCTGAGTACAGAAAGGCTGTGATATGCCTTACAAACACTTGTGTTAGGTAAGCTTCATTCAGGCATGAATTATAGTGCTGTTGGCCATGAGTTCAAAGTTAATGAATTGACAATGTATATTAAGTAAGGTTCTTTAAACAGAAGCACACATAAAACAAGGTTATATATTGATCAGTTGATGAAAATGTTGTGATCAGAGGCTCATGGAATCCCAAGCCTATATTTCCCCTAGGAGCAGTGGTTCAGTATTTGTTAAGTCAGTGTTTGTGGTGACGTTTTAGAATGAAAGTACCATGAATAACGAGAATCAGCTCTATATGGACTAGCTAAACATCTATAGAATGGAGTACTGTGCAGTCATGTTATAGAACTGTCAGGGAAAGACTTTCATTTGCCTGAGATAAAATGAGTGGTGCTTTCCCAAAGTAAATGTAGCTAATCTCCATTCATACAGAGATTGCAATTATAGAGTAAGAGAACTGCTAACTAAAGGAATAAATTACAGTAAAACTTTCTCTTTTAAAGGCATAATTATCAAAGAGATTTAAGGGCTATTTGGTTCATTTTCAAGAACCAATGTGAGTGTCTGGACTGATTTTTGGGATCATTATTATGAAGCTTTATAAATCTTGCCCTGGCTTTTACCAGGGATTTTTCCCCCTTTTCATAGTCCACAAAGTGTACCATATGGAGAAGACCATTTATATTGACTAACTCTGAACTATTTGGATTGTGTGTTCTTTAAAATTCAAAATGTTATGTCTGATTTGGAGTTTTTAAGTGAAAAGAATAAAAGACATCACTACAATGAAAGCAAATTATGGGAAACTTCTAAGCACAACTTAATATGTTTTAAGCCATGTCTTCTTCCTTACATTTTTCACTTTTTTTCTATATTTTTGGGGATCAGCGACAGATACTAGTTTCCAGCAGGGCATAGTTGTTAAGGAGACTCTGCTTAGGAAGTCCCCAAATGCAGGATGAAGGGCATTTGCATTTTGCTCTGTTTCCTAAGCTCCAGGGGACTTGCTGGGTGGTGGAGTTTGAGGTGGGAATAGGAGTCCCTGACAATAGTCAGATGTAATGTTGAGTCCATAAGTGACAAGGGATGAAGCGCCACTGAAAAGAGAAGAGCAGTTAAAAGGGTAGTCATCTCAACCAGTTGGATTCTTCCTCTTTCTTTCTCTCCTTTTTTTTTTTTTTTTTTTTTTTTTTGAGACAGGGCCTTTCTCTGTTGCTCAAGCTGGAGTGTAGTGGTGTGATATTGGATCACTGCAGCCTGGAGCTCATAGGCTCAAGCAATTCTCCTGCCTCAGCCTCCTGTGTAGCTGGGACTACAGGCATGCGCCACTACACCCAGCTAATTTTTTGTAGAGAAAGCATCTCACTTTGTTGCCAAGGCTCATCTTGAACTCCTGGGCTCTAGTGATGAAAGGACACAAAAAATGTGTCCTCACTCTCCTGCCACACCCTATTGCTAAACCTTTGTTCTGCTCTCACAAACATTTTGTAAAGATTTTGTAAGTTCCTGTTTTTCTTTCTGTGGCACGGCAAGGTCACAAGACGCGTTTAAGTAAGGTACATTCATGTTGCAAAACCTGTTGTGAAATCTGTCACAATATGATTAACTGCCTTTGTTCTGCTTCTGTAGGACTGCTTTCCCGCCTCGGGGTTTGCGAAAACAAGCCCTGCCCCTACCCTGCAAGCCCCTGATAAACGTCATCAGAATTTCAAAATTAACTGAAATACTAGAAATGGCGGGAACCAATCATAGTTAGCCAAATCGCCTTGTTCAAACGCTAACCAATCATACATCTGATTTGTATAATGATTCTATGCCTACTTTTCTTAAGACTATATAACACTGTTCAGAGCCCAGTGGGGGAGCTCTCCTGCCCGGCTCGTTTCACCAGTGAGTGAGAGCTCCAGGTTCGAACCTGTAATAAAGATCCTTGCTGCTTGGCTTTGACTCTGGACTCTGGTGGTCTTCTTCAGGGAATAAGCGGTCTGGGCATAACAGTGATCCACCCACCTTGGCCTCCCACAGTGCTGGGATTACAGGCATGAGCCACTGCGTCCAGCCTAGACTCTTTCGGTGTGATAAAACATCTCTCTGAAAGAGAAATGTTCTTTCAAATCTGTATGTGAATTACTTGCATCAGCAACTCTAACCAATGTGTAATCTAGTTACTGCTGAACTGTCAGGTTGGGAGTAGAAAAGATAAATTTTAAAATAGTGCAGAAGGCTGGCCCAGTGGCCTGGAGAACTTGTGATGATTAAAACCTAAGCTTCCTCTCCGAGAGGGGGCTCTGGGAGCAGCAGCAGGAAGAGGGGAGGGGAGAGAACAAAGGCACATTTTGCTGCCTTTGCTGTGGCAGGTCCAGCTCAGACTGCTAAGACTACTCACTGCAGTCTGGCCTCTCACTGTAACTGAATGACGCCTGTTTCGCCAGGGCAGTCTCTGCCCCTCCTGCTTGAGAGGAAGCCTGAGAAAGGAAGAGGAAAAGGGTCTGCTGGGTTCTTGGACAGACCTTTCATCCACTGTATACGGAATTCTAAAGGCAGTAGTTAGCGGACAACTTAATATTTTCAAACTGAAAATCACAAACATGCTACCTGTGACAGGCTGAGTAATGGCCCCAAGTTGTTCATATCTCAATCACATAGAACAGTGTGTAATTCTTATGTGGCAAAAGGGGCCTTGCAGATGGGATTAAGATAAGGATCTTGAGATAGGAGTTAGAGTGTCCTGGATAGTCAGATGGGCCCAGTCATGTAATCACTAGAGTCCTTTAAGGAGGGAGGCAGAGGGAGTTATACTACAGAGGAGAAGATGATGTGATGATGGAAGCAACGACTGGAATAACGTGCCATGAAGATGGAGGAAGGGGCCGTGAGCCACGGAATAGAGGGGGCCACTTGGAGCTAGAAAGGCAAGGAGACAGGTTCTCCCCTTGGAGCCTTAAGAAAGAACCTGACCAGCCGACACCTTGACTTTAGCCCAGCTAAACCAATTTCAAACTTCTCACTTCCAGGACCATAAAATCATACATTTTTTGGTGTTTTCAGCCACTACATTTGTGGCAATGTATTCCAGCAGCCTTAGGAAACAACCATGCCATCCCTAAGGGTGTTTTTATAATACTGTAGTTATATTATTTCCCTTTAGAAAAGTTAGTTCACATAATATTTGTGAGAATACACCTCTTGTGCAAATGTTCCCTCATATTTCATCTTTTCTTTATCAGGGTAACTAAACAATCAACTTATTTAAGCATTTTAAGAGGAGTGGCTGGGAAGAATCCTAAAATTGTGGCATTCAAGGGGACCTGGGGAAATTTTAGTCGAACCCATTTTATAGATGACTTAACTGCGTGCGAAGTCTTGGCCAACTGACTTCTAGACTAATGGAGTAGAAGACAAAGCCTGGGACCTGCTGTCCCTCTTTCTGCTCTTGGGAATTTCCTGCTTCCTTTGTGGAAATGGTTCCACCCTTATCAGTTGCTGCCACAGGTGATTGTGACCTTTCTGAAAGCTCTGGCTGGCGGCAATGGGGCCCAGTTATCCTGAGGTGTGCTCAGGTGGAGCTCTTTTTAAAATAGGCCCCAGTTGAGATAAAGCTACTTTTAAAAATTATGCCAAATGCATAGTTATCACCAAAGGACTGCAGTGAATACTATGATGTTTAAAGCCTTCATTGAGAAATGGAAAGAGTTTTCTCTGAAGCCACCCATTAAGCCTTGTAATCCAATCCTTGCAAAGTGTGGAAATGAAATGGAATGTCCTACACTACTTCAATTAAAACTTTTTCTTCTTCTTTTGTTGTATTCTTTTGGAGACTAATCCAAGGAGAATAAGAATGCAGCAGAAGTCAGTCTTGCCAAAGTGACTATAATACTCCCAAATCTGAGACTAAATTAGAACCTGTGATTACTTTTAAATTGCTGTCTCAGATAAATTAAAGTTTGTAAGGAATATTTAGGGCTACAGATACAGGGAAGCTTTTAAAGCAAAGTACTTTTTTCCATTTAGATGAGAAAAGTATAATCATGGTTCCTCTACATATTTCAAAAATAATGTAGAAATACTGATCTAAAAGTTCTTGTTTTTAAAGGGGAAGAGGGAGATATAGTAATGATAGATACTTGCTTCTAGTAGGCTCCATAATCCTCTCAATCATCTATGAGGCAAATATTATTATTTTATTTCACTTGTCAAGAAACTGTAACAGGTCAGTGAGCTAAAGTAATTAGCAAAGTTACAGGGAGCAGTTTGAAAAGAATCCAGGTCTCAAGATTACAGATTGAGAAATCAAGCTCTTATAACTTCTTTGAATCTGGTGTTCTTTCCTCTGCATTCAAGGTCCTTTGCAGGGTGAGTAAATACATGAGGCAAAATGCACCTTCAAGCCTTCCCAATTCAGGTCTTTTAGAACGAAGACATGATTTCATGGATACATTTTTGATCATGGCGGACGGCAGGCAGGACTAGATTGCAACTCCCACTTGGACAGACAGAGCTGTGTGTGGAGACTCGCATTGTGAACCTTCGCTCCAGAACTACTACAGGAAGAAACAGGAAAGCCGAGAGAATCCACATACCCTCTGAAGGAAGTGGATAGCTCCTGTAGGACCCAGAAGACACCGCAAATATGCTGGTATCCATGGCTGAGAGACCTACAGATGGTTCATATCACAGGATTCTGTGCAGACAAGCCCCAGTACCAGCCTGGAGCCTGGTAGACCAACAGGGTGGGTAGACCAGGAAGAGAGATAACAATCACTACAGCTTGTCTCTCAGGAAGCCACATCCCTAGGAAAAAGGGGAAAGTACTACATCAAAGGAACATCTCCTTGAACAAAAGAATCTGAACTGCAGCCTTGAGCTCTAGATCTTCCCTCCGACGTAGCCAACCCAATAAGAAGGAATCAGAAAAACAAATCTGGTAATATGACAAAGCAAAGTGCTTTAACACCCCCTCAGAATCACACTAGCTCACCAGCAATGCATCCAAACCAGAAGAAAACTGTGAATTGCCAGAAAAAGAATTCAGAAGGTCAGTTATCAAGGAGGCACCAGAGAAAGGTGAAGTGCAATTTAAGGAAATAGAAAAAATGATACAAGAAATAAGGGCAGAAATCTTCAGTGAAATGACATAAATAGAAAACACTCAAAACTTCAGGAAATAAAGTACATATTTAGAGAAATGCAAAGTGTTTTGGAAAGTCTCAGGAATAATAAATTTTTATTTATTATTAAATAAATAGAACTGTTTTTCAAAACTTCATTGTTTATTTACTTATATTAAATTTTTTCTACATTATAATTTATCAAAAAAGTAATACATGCTTATTGTAACAAGTATTCAAGATGATGTTAAAACTTTGCATATTTTTCCATAACTTTTCCTAAGTTCATACAATATAGAATTCTAGGGATTGTGTGTATCAGATCACACCTGTAACCCCAGCACATTGGGAGACCAAGGCGAGTGGATCGCTTGAGTCCAGGAGTTCAAGACCAGCCTGGGCAACAAAGTGAGAGACCCTGTCTCTACTAAATAAATAAATAAATAAATAAGTCAGTCTGGTGTGGTGGCACATGCCTGTGGTCCCAGCTACATGGGAGGCTGAGGTGGGAGAATTTCTTGAGCCAGGGAGGTCGAGGCTGCAATGAGCTGTGATTGTGCCATGACACTCCAGCCTGGGCAACAGAGCAAGACCCCATCTAAAAACCCAAAAAAGACAAAGTATAATTCTTTTTACAGAAAATCCATACCTAATTTAGGTCATACTGAAAAGAGGAAAGTGAATTATAGTTTTTATACCCATTATATATGTAAGTTCATGCTCCAAAAGCACCATAGAGAGTTTGCTCTCTTCAGTAGTTAACCCTGGAGGTTGCATGCACTGGTGGGCCCCTTCCCCTCTGGCTTCCAGTTGGGTGTAAGCAATAGGAGACACCACAGGAGACTGAGAGGTGGCAGGAGAGTGAGGTAGGGATATTTATTCCCCCAGCTTGCTCCCTCTGGTTGGGTGGCTTCCTCTGTCCCCAAAAGACCACAGCTCTTTTGGGTTCTGGAACTGTTCTCCTTTACATCTGTTCAGACCTAGTAGTGCTAATGACTATCTCTGTTTGCCTGGGGCTTCCTTTACCCTACCCACACCTCTGTCAACAGTCTATCTCTTACACTGTCCTTGGGTCCCCAGTTGGAGTGAGCCATCTATTTTCTGCCCTTTTCTCTGAGGTTTGTGCATTTCTGTGGTTCTGAGGGCAGATCCTTAAACTGTCAGGATCTCCCTGGCTAACTCATCTATTACTGCAAGGATCATAGCAGCAGGATCATATGGAAACTGACCTTTGAAAATAACTGCTCTTAATTAAAAGGAGTATTTGATCCTGAGTAAATTGTCAAGGAAGCTAATTTCATTTACCTTCTTTACTGTTGACCTGCCTCTCAAATGAACTGACAGAGCCAGAACAGCCCATTGACTCTGCACTCTTTAGCTCCCTGTGCCAGAGTTCCTGCGGTTCTCAGGCTGTGCCCTGTCTGGGGTTCAACTAGCAGAGTCGCCTAAGCTCTTTACTCTTCTTGACCCAGCCTCTGCTGAGCTCCTTACCTGCCTCATCTCTTGCTAGTCTCCCTCACCCTTCATGTGATGGTAGCACACAGCACACTGGTATTCCACTTCACACCCCAGGACCTGTGTTCCTGCACTTCCTCTTCCTGGAACAGCTGCTTCTCCCTCCTTCCCTCTTTCCTAGCCCTCACAACTCTCTTTTATTTAATCTGTCTAATAGCTTACAAGACTGAATCTGGGACCACCTCCCAGAAGTCTGTTTTCCCAAAGCTGGGTTGAAGGCCCTGGTCTCTGTTCTCATTCTAAACCACTCATACCTCGGTGATAGCCTGTATCACCTTGCATGTAAATTAGCCACTGTGATAAGCTTTGTATTTAAATGTACTGTTCATTCTCCCACCAGACTCTATCAGGCCTAGGTCTGTATCACTTTGGAGTCTCAGCACCAAATACAGTGTCTGGTGCGTAGTGAGTAGACATACATCTCTTACGAAAGTGCCCTGATTTGTAATAAATGACGGTTATATTTTCGGGCTTTCCTGACTTCCACAGAGTGTCAGCTTTTGCTTTGCCTTCCTCTGCCCCAAGCTTTTCATATCTCAGGGACACTTGCATGCCCTGAGAAGTTGGGGCCATAGGGATGGTTCGTGTGTCATTGTCCTGCCCTTGTCTATAAGAAGGATGATACAATTATGGAAAATAGGTTTGCCTGTTATGGCAGCATCTGAGACAGAGAAGGTAAGTGAATTATCTATGTCTATACAATCATCACAGAACAGGGGAATTGTAGGTGATGGAGCTCCTGGCAGAAATCAATGATTGTTAGGTTATAAAATCACAGGCCCTGTTAGGTGGCAGTGCCTCCAGAGAAGCAGTAAGCTACTTTCTTCCTGATTGTGCAACATGGGGAGTTTATGGGCACCCCATGTCCACACCCCCCGAGGCTTCATTTCCCTTTACTGAGGTGCATATGGTGTTGGACATCATGGCCTCCCCATAGGGAAAGATGGTAATTGTTGGCAAAGAAAGGCAGTGTGGATATCCAAGTGCTTACATTATAGTGAGAAGTTTCCTCTTGAAAGTTACTGCCTGACATAACTAATAGATATTTATAGAAGTTGGGGCAAGGGTTATTTCAGGAGGGGATGGGTTATAGACAGGGAAAGGACATGAAGGTAACTTCTGGGTGGTGGAAAGTTTATCTATGGAAACCAGTGTGGTGGTTGCATGACTGTCTAAATGTGTAAAAGTATTGTTGAGCCACGCACTGAAGACAGGTGCACCTATCCACCCTATGGAGAAATGCCATCCTTTGATATATTTTTAAAAAGAAGTCAAATTGTGAAAGTTTATATACAGCCATTGAAAGTTTATATACAGCAGGGAGGCAGGAGGCTGATTCTGACACCTAATAAAAGGGGCTATGACTAAAATGCTGCCTTGGAACTTGTGTGCTCATTGGGCTAACACAGATCCATGGAGAAGGCGTGGGGAAAGCCAAGTTTGGCAAGCATGCATTTGTCTGAGCCCCTGTCCCCTCTAGCTGCCTTCCAAGGGCTGTTCACCTGGACCACCCAGCATGGGCCCAGGAGCTTGGGAAGTCATTTCACTTCATCAAATTGTTCCTTGGACTTGGACTCAAGTAAAGTTCTGACATTAAGTAATCCCCTCTTTAAAAAAAATTGTGGTAATATGTGTACAGCATAAAATTTGCCATTTTAACTGTATAATTCAATGGCATTAATCACATTCATGGTATTGTGCAACCATCACCATTATATGTTTCTCAATTTTTTAAATCATCCCAAACAGAATCCCTGTAACCATTAAGCAGTAACTTTCCACTCTCCCCTCCCTCCACCTCTGGTAACCCCTCATCTACTTTCTCTCTCTCTCAAAATGTGCCTATTGTAGATATTTGATAAATGGAATCATATAAGATCTGCCATTTTGTGTTTGGCTTATCTCATTTAGTATGTTTTCAAGGTTCATCTGTGTTGTAGCATGTATCAGAACTTCATTTCTTTTTATGACTACTATTCCATTGGATGTATATATGTGTGTGTGTGTGTGTGTGTGTGTGTGTGTGTGTGTGCATATATATATGCATTCATTCATCTTTCATCTGTTGAAGAAACTTGGGTTGTTTCACATTTTGGCCATTGTGAATAATTTTGCAGTGAATGTTGGCTAAGTAATACTTTTAAAAAGTATATAAAATTTGAAAATTGTCACCTTTGCAAATTCTTGTTTGTCCTTCAAGTCTCATCTAAAATGTTACCTTCTCTGTGGAACCTTCTGTGACCTCCTTCCTCTTGCTTTCGCTGCATTTTGTGCATTGCCTCTTCCCTTCCTGTAGGCCTGGGGTAGTAGGGCCTCTTGTCTGAAGATGTGGACTATGCATGTACCCCTAAAACCAAGTCAAAGGAGCTTAAGAAAGGGAAAGGCTGGTAAATCAAAGAAGTCAGTCTGAATAGATCATCTGCACAAAGGCAATAAAGGTCTGTCCTAAGGCAAGCAGAGAATAAGAATGCAAGGATATTAGGATTTGGAAGCAAACCTGACTTTTACTTCTTTGAAAGTGGTGTGGAGCAAAGCTAGGGATAGAAAAGTCTCCATAATTGCACTTATTTATTCCTTATGTTCATGCCTTTTGCTGTACCGCATCTCACACACTTACAGGGTCAAACATGTGATGTCAACTTAGAATTTCCAACACTGAGCTTAGCACATAATAGGTACTTGAATTCACTGAAATACAGATTCTACTTACTGTGACTGAGCAAATAACAGTAGCTTATGTGCTAAGGTTGAATTCCCTGAGAAATAAGTTCTGGAATGGAAATTGATATATAAGTGTTTTATTGGAGAGTGTTCTTGGGGAAAACACTATGAGTATCAGGGAAGCAAAGTTGAGCAGAGAGAGAAGGTGCATCGTGACACAGTCACAACAGAGGTTTCAGCCAATCACATGGGAGCTCTGGAGTTGGGATGGTGACTCCTAGTTGGCCGTGCATCTAGGCAAAGGAGCCAGGGTTTTGCACCTCCTTATGGACTAGTCTCTGGATGCAGGCTGATCCAGGGAGAAATAATATTGTGGGACACAGACCTCTTCAGCCACAAGCAATTCCTTCCCCACAATCCTGGCAGCTGGGAGGAGAAGGAGTATTTCCATCCTGAAGGGAAAGATCTAAGTGGCCTACCATGATTAGAATGTGACCCCACAATTTTGGAGACCCAAGTTCCTTCTGTTTTGTAGATCCATACATCCCTCAAGGTTGTATGATCAACAAGGTTTGTCCCCACATTTGCATTGCAAGAGAAAGGGCAGAACGTGAACATATTTCTCTTCCTTCTATCATTCCTTCAAGTGCTTTCCACTTGGACATGACCTAGAAGTTATACACACTATTTCCATTGACTTGGCCATTGGCTAAAGTGCAGTCAGGTGAACACACCTGCAGCAAAAGAGGCTGGGACATCATTTCTTTATTGTCTGTCTCTATAAAACACAAGTGAAGGAAACAAAATTATAACAGTAGTTATTTGGGTTCTTTTTTCATGTCTTATTTTCTATGTTTTCTGGAGTAAGCACATAGAGCTTTTGTAATCTGGATAAATATTATTAAAATATATAAGAGATATACTTGACTGCTTAGGAGAATATGGACCCTTAAAGGGTGATTTTTTTTTTTTTTTTTTTTTTTTTTTGTATTGGATTTTGTATCAAATATGGAGACTACAGAGAGGAAGAAGTTGGTAGACAGTTGCCCAAAATGGCTTTAAATAATTTTTTAAATTCATTAACTCTGCAAACACAAACTGAGTTCTCTTCTTGGGCAGGAAAACATTTTTCTCTATTGCTTTTGTTCAGTTTTCACTGGTCATCACCTCTCTGACTTGCCAAGGTCAAAAGTTAGTCACCTACAAGTGGGGTGCTTTTTCAAGTTAGAAACACTTGTGTATAATTCTTGGGTCTCACATGTGCACAGTTAACTTTAATAGGTGATAGGTTCATTATGTATGGTTGCCACTGAATTCAGCATGGAGCTGTAACTCGGGAATAAGGTCTGTGCATCTTCAGGAAAGTAGTTGGTTCTGGGGAATTTGATGGGAGGAGCTGACTTTTCTGCTGTGGCTCCTTTTGTAGACTGGATTGATGTAGCTGAAAACAGCAGAGGAGTAAGAGGGTAAAAATGTCTCCTTTCTTAAATCTTGCTCCATCTCCTAGCCAGTACACTTGTGTTCTATGACTTGTTTAGGCAAAGGTACTGTTACATTCTATCAGTCATAAATCTTCTTGCTTAACTCGATAGCATCTTGTTGGGTTAGGAATAATCTAAATTCTGTATCTGTCTTGAAGTTATCAACAAGCCAGTCATAAATTGTTTTGCCACATGCACGTTTAACACATATATCAACTTTTGAAAAATGTTTAAGCAAACACAGAAGTTGAGAGAATGGCATAATGAACCGCATGTAACCTTCATCTGGCTTCAAGAACTGTTAACATTTGCCAATCTTGCTTCATCTGCCTTTCCCATTTTTAATTTTTTAGCTGGAAATTTTTAAAGCAAATCCTTCATTGTAGCTGAACATCCTACATACATCTTGATAAAAGCAGCATAGTTTGTGGGTACCTCTCAGGTTTTCTTGAGATCTGCCTGTGAAAAGTGTTTTTGATTTTACAGCAGAAATTTCCCTCAAGCCAGTAGGTTGCTTGTGCCAAAGCCAATTAATTTACTCATGCATAACTGAGAAAAACAGCCCTGTACTGTGTGCAAGTGAGTTGTGCAGCTTTACCTGGCTGTTGCTGGCTGTTTATTTTAATTTGTCTCCATGCACAGAACATTACTAGCCAGTCCTATCTTGACAACCTTGGATGAACTGAGGGGCCCTTGTCATGGAATTAGGGGACAAAAACCAGCTTTCTTTGCACAAAGGCTGTCCTCCCAGTTGTTATGATCTAGGACCATAGTCTGTGTTCCTGGAGATTAATGACTATGTCAAAGGTGCCTTTCCCCCCATCTCTAAAGCAGTCAATCAGAAGCCAGTTGGTAAACCTGCCTTTCTGGATGCTAAGTGTCAAGGTGCAGAAACAAGTGAGGTTTGGGGTATACCTGATGCCTATCTCAGACATACTGTGTAACTTCAGCCTGGTCTATAAAATGTTTGTTTTAAAAACATTTTAATTGTGGTAAAATACAAATAACATAAAATTTACTGTCTTTATTATTATAATTATAATTATAATTGTTATTATTATTTTGAGATGGAGTCTTGCTCTGTCGCCAGGCTGGAGTACAATGGCGCGATCTCTGCTCTCTGCAACCTCTGCCTCCTGGGTTCAACCAATTCTGCCTCAGCCTTTCAAGTAGCTAGGACTACAGGTGCATGCCACCACACTCAGCTAATTTTTGTATTTTTAGTAGAGATGGGGTTTCACCATTTTGGCCAGGATGGTCTTGATCTCTTGACCTCGTGCTCTGCCTGCCTTGGCCTCCCAAAGTGCTGGGATTACAGGCATGAGCCACCGCACCCGGCCAATTATTTTTAACTGTACAGGTCAGTAGTGTTAAGTGTATTCACGTTGTTGTACAACTAATCCACAGAACTCTTCATCTTGCAAAACGGAAACTCTGTATCCATTAGATAACTCCCTGTTTCCTTCTTCCCCAGTCCCCTGGCAGCCCCCATTCTATTCTCGCTCTATGAATTTGACTACTTTGGGTATCTCATATAAGTGGAACCATACAGCATCTGTCATTTTGTGACTGGCTTATTTCACTCAGCTTAATATCCTCAAGATTCATCCAATTTGGAGCATGTATCAGAACTCTCCTTCCTAAGCTGAGTGATATCCATTGTATGTACTGACTACATTTTGTTTATCCATTCATCTGTTGACAGACACTTGGGTTGCTTCCACTTTTTGGCTATTGTGAATAATGCTGCTATGAATGTGGGTGTGCATAAAATATTTTTTAGTGAAAACTTCTTTCCTTATTCTGGAATTTAGTGCTTCTTTTTTTTTTTTTTTTTTTGAGACAGAGTCTTGCTCTGTTGCCCAGGCTGGAGTGCAGTGGCCGGATCTCAGCACACTGCAAGCTCTGCCTCCCAAGTTTACGCCATTCTTCTGCCTCAGCCTCCCAAGTAGCTGGGACTACAGGTGCCCGCCACCTCGCCTGGCTAATTTTTTTGTATTTTTTAGTAGAGACGGGGTTTCACCAGGTTAACCAGGATGGTCTCGATCTCCTGACCTCGTGATCCACCCGTCTCGGCCTCCCAAAGTGCTGGGATTACAGGCTTGAGCCACCGTGCCCGGCCAATTTAGTGCTTCTTATAGTTGGTGTCTTTCAATGGTTGAGTCCTTTCCTAATCTGTTATTGTAGAACCTGTAATGCTATGTTATTTCTCACAGATCCTGGGCTTTTTCTTTCCCTAACATCTGTGGCCAGCACTTGGCACAGTGCTTGGGACATCGAATGTGCTTGGTAGATACTTATTAATGAATGAATGAATGAATGAATGAATGAACCCAGTAAAATTAAATGGAAGGGAAACAAAAAATTGTTCTTTCCCATGAAATGGTTTATAACTCACACTTGTCTAGATTTGCCCCAGAATGCTTCTCTTGCAAATATCTGGCCCATGTTCCCACTTAAATTAACTGAGTATAGATGAATATAACTATTATTCTTTGCATTTTTGGTCAAGATGCACAAACACAACCCATATCTCTTTTGCTGCATTTCTTTCCATAGTTTGAACTTAGCTCAACATACATTCACTATAAATAATTAAATCAGTGCATAGATACATGCCTAAGGGAATGATTTCATGAATGAGCCAACTAAGAATATATTATTTGGTGAGTGATCTATTTCTTGGAAACCCTCACTGTTATAGATAATACGGATAATAGGGAAGGAGAGGGGAACGGGTCATAGTTTATTTTCTCATTCCACAAATATCTGCAGTTCTGGGCCCTGGGGGTTCAGCAGTAAACTGTTCTTACTCTTAGGTCCTTATCTTCCAGGGAGTGAAGCAGACATAAACAGAATGGTTTCCAGTTGTTTTTGGTGCCATGAAGCGAAATGGGAAGCTGTGATAGAGAATAATATGGGCCTACATTGGATACAGCAGTCAGGGAAGACTTGGATGAGGAGGTGGAATCTTAAGAGTGAGAGGAGCTGGGTCAGGAGAAGAAGGGAGACACTGTGTCAGAGAAAAGAAACCTTCATGGCCACAGGAGAGTATGTTCAAGGAGATGATAGAAGACCAGTATGACTAAGGACACACAAGGGATGAGGCTGGAGCAATGTCAGGGGCCTGGCAGAACTGATGAGAAATTTAAGTTTTTTAGTCAGTCCTCTCCCCTGTCCTCTCCTCTCCTCTCCTCTCCTGTGTTCCTCTCTCTCACACACACACACACACACACACACACACACACACACACTAGTTGTATTTGTTTATATTTTACCAAATGAAATATGATAATTCTGTCTATCCTGGTTTCTCTTCTCTTGGACTTTTAAGAAATTTGATTGATTTTGGAGAATACACACATAGGGAGAGGGGAACTACCTTAGAAGGGTCTATGCTTAAAATACAGCACACTAGACTACCCCAAAGCTCTCTTTTTGTGCATAGAGGGTGGAAAGTCTGGGGTATATCTGGAAATATGCTCACATGTGCTGGGATTTGTTCAACTGATTCTGAATTGGAGAAGAGTAGACTATGCATTTCCCAAGTGCAATACAGTTCATTATGTAAGCATTGCAACACCAAGCCAGGAGTGGACAGTTGCAGAAGCCAGGAGTGGACAGTTGCAGATTGTGTGGAGATGGATTGTCAAGTACATACTGTTTGTCTTATGATATCTGATTGAAACCTAGGTTCTGACCTAACTCTTGGATCTTGTCTAATGGCTGATCTAAGAGAACTACTCTGTAGAATATTTGGATCCACTGTCATTCTGGCCCTACTCTTGAAATTGCAGAGAGTTAGCCCCAGAATCAGTCAAACCAGTCTTCCCAGAGGTATTGAAACAAATGCTGATCCAGTACGGTTCCAAACCCAGAGCCACCTGCTTGTCACCTGTGGGAAGGGATAAGAAACCAATTGGTTTGAGAAGGTGACACATGTAGTGTGCTTGCATCCAAATATTCTGAGTCTGCCTTCTCTGTGTGATTTTCCAAATATAAAATGGGATATTTCTTAGAAATGATCACTAAAACAAATTCTTTATCCTTTCAATTCACAAAAAATGAACTTGAAGTTTACAAAAGACACATTTCTTTCTATTCTTATAGAGGGAATATGGTATAATTTGGGGTTCATTTTTCCCTAATATGGGATTTCAGCTCCAATATAATTCAGGAAGTACTTTTATGGTAATTATATTCTTTTGCTGGTTTTTCTCTTTCTCATCTTGGAGATGATTTTATTTTTTCATGCTATAAACCAAATGCTATTTAACGTTCTTATTAGGGAAGATCTATTAATATATCAGTGAATTGCAGCTCTACTTATACATCTATTATCAGAGTGAATTACTTGTTTGCTTAAGAATGAAGTTCTACTTCATTTAAGGCCATTTTTGTCTCTTAGCAAATGAATTCTATTTGAATTTCCATGAGTATGTTTTATTTCACACCAAAGACCTATTTTAGAAAATCAAAACATTGAAACTTTTTTAAGACAACAAAAAAAATGTATTATCTGCTTATAAACAGTGGAAGTAGAACCACAAATAATATATTTCCTAATTGCTTTTTCTTTTAGACATAGCAACAATTGATCATGTGTAATGGAGATATCAGCCAGTTTCTAGGGCAGATAATACATATTATCAAACAAAAGTGTGTTTTTAAAAAGCTTTGAAAAGAACCACCTGCCAGACCAGATTGATTAAGCATCTAAATAACATGTTGAATTTAAAATATATTTGTGTAAGATACCTGTTTCATCTTTGAGAAACAATAATAAACTTTGTTGAGAAGGTTGAGATTTCTCCAGAGTTTACTTGAGATGTCAGGATAGGTGATTGCCTTGCTGCTACAAATTTGGAACTTAACATTTTGTTGGGCCTATTTTTGCTGCCTCTCCGTAGATAATAAATTTCGTGAAGGATTTTTTCATTGGCAGAAGTTAGTTCCTTTTGTTTTCTCTGCAGAAAATAACTTGCTTTGCTCTGTGATAGGCAGGTATCCAAGAACTAATACTTTTCTTTTCAGTCTAGAATCAGGTAATGAAGGCCCATCATTCTCACTGACAGTGGGGATGACAGTCTTGCTAGTCACATATCCTCTAGTGCAACTCAAGGACAGGAATGGGGGCTGGAATTTTATCAGCAGGCTCAAGAGTCAGAGGGCAGGAGTGATGTGGACTGGAGTAGATGATTAACTCTTTGAAGACTCCTCTCATTTTATCATCTCGAAATTGACCAGAATCCTTAACAATGTTCTCTCATTTATCCCTTTGAATGATACAGACACAACCTATTTTGTTGATTCATACTTTCTTCTGCTTTTTCTGATGCAGTAGGTTAGATGTTTGCAGACGATAGCTTGTGGGCCAAATTTAGTCTATGACTGGTCAAATTCAGCCAATAATGGATTTTACATTTTTAAATGGTTTAAAAACTCAGAAAAGTATTTTGTGACACATGAAAATGATATGTCAGTACCCCTAAGTAAAGGTTTATTGGAACATAGCCATGCTGATTTATTTACATATTGTCTGTGGCTTTTTCTCTATAACTTTGACAAAGTTGAGTTTGCACAGTTGAGTAGTTACAACAGAGACCAAATGGCCCACAATGTCTAGGTTGAGACAAGTCCAGGCAGTTCTCAAAAAATGTGTTGTCTACTCTGAGTACAGCTACAATCTTGTTCTTACCTGTAGTGGCGATTTTTCTGTATTGTGGAAAAGGAACCAAATGGAGAAAATTTTAGCACATTTCTCATGTTCTGTATAATCTAATTTCATTAATAGAACAATCAAAACAATAAAATATTACAGTCCATTCAGACAGTAAATCTTCTAATCCGAAGGAGTGAGACTAGTACAGCCTTTGATTGTACCCACTCTCTCTAGCCGTTTTATTTAGCAGCTCATCCCAAGAATATGGACATTTTTTATGAATGTTACTATGAACATTTCAAGAATACTAGTAGCATTTTTTTCTTTTTCTTTCTTTTTAAATAAATTAACACATGTTTATTAAAAAAATACTACAGGCTGGGAGTGGTGGCTCACAACTGACTTTGGGAGGCCAAGGCGGGCAGATGGCTTGAGCTCAGGAGTTTGAGACCAGTCTGGGTGACATGGCAAAACCCTGTCTCTACAAAAAATACAAAAATTAGCCAGATGTGGTGGCATGCACCTGTAGTCCCAGCTACTTGGGAGGCTGAAGTGGGAGGACGGCTTGAGCCCAGGAGGCAGGGGTTGCCATGAGCTGAGATCACGCCCCTGCACTCCAGCCTGGGTGACATGGCCAGACTCTCTCAAAATAATAATAATAGTAATAATAATGATGACATATAACCAGTTATGTTTTTTAACTCAGGAAATGGTAATATAGAATTTATTATAAAGGCTAAATATATCAAATTTCTTAAATGTTCTCCATTAGTATTTTAAGATTTTTTCCTCCTCTGTAAAACATCTTTACTTATTATAAATACTGTATGTACATAAAGCTAACTTGATGGTAAACAACTTCTGGGCTGATTATTGATAGTTGAAGTAAAATTACTTGAGGGTTTTTTTTTTTGCATATGTATTAGAAACTTTAAAAAATTTGCATATGTTCTGTCTTTATTTATGCAGATCAGCTGAGTAAGATGCCATTTTCTGTGTTTATAAGAGCTGTTAGCTCAGAAATAAACCTGTTGGTATGCCTTAGAAGGGACCCTCATTCCCCAAATGCTGTTGTTTTCTACAAATACCCAAGTATCCTTGCCAGGCTTCATTTCATTCTTCGCATTGTGTGGCTCACCATCCTCCAATTTTTAGATGGGGCTCTTATTAAACCACTCTGTGTGTGTTGAACAATGTGGTTCAGGGGCACATTGTTCTACAGAGAGTTTTGCAGCAAACCTGCTTTGCTAATGAATACTTCCTCTTTCCTATATTTGACATGAGGCTTTGGGACAAGGTCACAACACCCCTGTAAGTCCCATATTATGTGTCAGTCATGGGGCCAAAAATGGATAAAGACTGAAATAGTATATTTTGGATGAAGCCCAGGAAACAACTTATAGTGTTCACTCTGTCTTTAACGGAATCATTCCTCAGCTGTACTGGAAGTCTCAGGTTTATCCTCAGTGTGGCCAGATAGAACTTCCCCTGTTAACAGTGTGTGTCATTAGCCTCGTATAAGCTCTGGAAGAATATGGGTGAGCAGGTTTCATGGTTCTATCTGGACTATGTATTACCAGCCTCAAGGCGCTGGTTGATTCTGCTCAGCTCTGGAAGAGTTACGGAGTTACCAAGCCAGAACTTGGGAGGACTTCTGTGGAATCTATTGGAACACCACAGTGGGATTCACTAGGATTCTGGCACTAGTCAGCAAGTTTTAATGGTCCAGTTATTCAAAGTTGCTGGCTGCCCCCTTCTCCCCCTTGCTGTCCACTGTGTGGTCTCTTGCTTAATTCATGCATGTGCATTTCATGTCACCGATGAGCCCGTGAACTTCCCCGGAAACTCATTGTCCTCTGTTTCCATAACAGCTAACCATTAGTGGGGCTTTGCACACAGCGACTTACCTGTAAATATTGATTGCAGGGCAGAAAGAAAGGCTAAAAGTTCTCAGGAGAATGTTTGCCTATGCATGTATATGCTGGTAATGCTAATAAGTTCCAGCTAGACCTGGCAGTGATTAAGTTCAGGGGCATCAATTTAATTTTCTTGCTATTAGTAAAACAAACAGTAGGTGGGATGTGTGGTAAGCTTAAATATCTCTGGTGCGCCATTTAAACCATCCATCCCACCTGTGGGTTGTCTGCAGCCTGCTCTTTTGTTGCGGTGGGTCTCCTAATTTGCTTTTGAGTCCCTTTCATCTTATCATTGTTCTCGAAGGCACAGCTCTGCAAACCACATGGAGGCCTTTCAACTTCCCCTGCATTTTGTTTTATTCAGCCAATTGACTAGTACTGTCAGCTAATTGGAGTGGAAATGTAAAATGAAAGCTGTATTATTCAGCTGCCAAGCCTCCTCACTTGGCAGGGAGTGGGTGATGCTGGTAATTGTACCAGAAGTGTAATTGCTCTGGGTTCTGCCTCTGGATTTAACAATGAACCCTGGGAGCGTCTTCCTCTGAGACACTTGATACCTGCTTCTTTTCAGTGGCTTCCTGGCAAACAGTGAGGCTGGAAGCAAATCGAAGGAAGCATTTTTGTGTTGTTAGAGAATACAACCAGTGTGTATTTTGCTGACTGCGGGAGAGGATTGCTTGGTCTGAGTACTGAGTCAGTATGTCATCCCCATCAGAACTGGCAGTTAATTTCCTCTTGGTTTGGAATGGGAATGGGATCTACATCCCTGGGGGTGAAGATGCTGAATTCACATGCCAGTTGTGGCCCATCGTGCCAGGGCGTTCTTGGGAAAAATAGCCAATGCAGAACAGAAGCCCATTTTGTAAACTAGTTATGAATTAGGAAAGGTTTACATGTCTGGAGAGAGTTGAGTAGCTTAATGGAAAAATAAGGAAAGTAAAATGTTGATGATTAGTTGATCATTAAAGTTGATCATCTTGGTGGTTTAGGTCCAGGCAGCTTTCTTTTCTTTCTACTTTAATTCATTAATCTAATGACAGTAGTGAACAACACTTTAGGGTAGATTATGTTGGCTTAGTACATGGGAACATATGGTATAGGTACTTCCATTCCTCTTCTCAGCTTAACCCTGAGCCTGCGCAGACAGCGGTAATCTTTCCCATTTCACTTGCCAAACAGAGCTTTAGAATCCTCCTCAACATAGCACTTCAGATCGCTATTTTCAGGGCTGGCATGTGTGATAAAACCTATTTTTTATCTCTGACTTAGAAATTAGATTTCTATAGTATTACATTTAATATTATATTTCTATAATGTTTCTGCTTTGAACCCAAGAAATGGAAATAGAAGCAGCTAAGCAATTCTTATACTCTTCTTATTTGCCAAGATGAAAGAGGTTGATTTGAATAGTGTGTAGTACTATATTATTATTAATAGTGTGTTACTATATTATTATTATTATTTTATATCATGTGGCTTTATGGAAAGCTTCCTCAAACACTTCCAGTGGAGAAACTGTTTTTATTTCCTTAGAAGCTTAAGATCTTGGGAAGATATTGAGAGTCAGGCTGCTGAGACAGGGCCGGCGGCCCTTGAGGATCCCTGATTCCCTCCCTCCCAGAAATCCTTAACAGCTAAAAAAAGACAGGCTATAGGTAATAGTGGCAGTCCAAGTCAATCAGATCTATTCATCAGTGGCTCAAACCTAGTGAGAGCTGTTCTTCCTGAAACCAGTATCACTTTTCATTTGAAAGATCGTGGTCCTTGACACCAATCAGTCCTATGTTCAAATCCTGGCTTCACCAGTTGTGTGATAACTGTCCAGACATTCTTTATGTTCTTGTTTTATAAAACAGTAGCGGTAGGGCCGGGTGCAGTGGCTCAAGCCTGTAATCCCAGCACTTTGGGAGGCCGAGACGGGCGGATCACGAGGTCAGGAGATCGAGACCATCCTGGCTAACACGGTGAAACCTCGTCTCTACTGAAAAATACAAAAAACTAGCCGGGCGAGGTGGCGGGCCCCTGTAGTCCCAGCTACTCCAGAGGCTGAGGCAGGAGAATGGCGTGAACCTGGGAGGGGGAGCTTGCAGTGAGCTGAGATCCGGCCACTGCACTCCAGCCTGGGCGACAGAGAGAGACTCCGTCTCAAAAAAAAAAAAAAAACAAAAACAAAAAACAGTAGCGGTAATAACTACTTCATAGTATTTTTATGAGGATTCAATGTCACATATAAATACACGTGTATATGTATGTATGCAATATGTCTATGTATGTAATATGTGTATTACACCAATAATATACATGTGTATATATGTGTATGTAATAATCGCTCAGTAAATAGTAGCTATGAGGATATGTGTGGGCATATAACTTTTGTTTTTTGAGGCAGAGTTCCACTTTGTTGCCCAGACTGGAGTGCAGTAGTGCGATCATGGCTTATTGCAGCCTCGACTTCCCAGTCTCAAGCAATCCCCCCAGCTCAGCTTCCCATGCAGCTGGGACTGCAGGTGCGTACCACCGCACCCAGCTAATTGTTTACTTTTTGTCGAGATAGGGTCTCACTATGTTGCCCAGGCTGGTCTCAAACTCCTGGGCCCAAGTGATCCTCCTGCCTCAGCGTCCCAAAGTGCTGAGATTACAGGCATGAGCCACTGTGCCTGGCTGGCATACAACTTTTGTAATGACATTTTAAAATGTGGCTTGGGAGATTTTTGTGTTTGATTTTTAAAAAGCAGTGTCTCTGTGGAGATCATATTTTGAAAGGTACTCTTTCTAACTTGTTTGCACATTAGTAGTGGTCATATACTGAAATACACACAAAGGAAGAAATCCAGTGCATGATAAATTGCTTTACAAATTCCATGCGAGGGTGTACATTGATGACCTCTCTGAGAAACAGGTCATACAGGATGTGTCTGGAGCACAGGGAAGGTCTAAGGATGGATGTCTGAGAGCCTCTGTTCTACCCTGTGAGTGCTGAGCATGGTGCTAAGGAATCTCAGATGTGTTATCTGATATATCCCCATGACATTCCCCTAGGATTGATTTTGTTACTTTTGTTCTTTTTAAGAAAAAGAAAATGGAAGCTTGGTCAGGACACTTACCTTGCTTATGGTTCTGGAACTGTTAAGTTGGGGAACTACATTTGAACTCAAGAGTTACCTGAGTTTGTAATCCATCTCAGGATTATGGACCATGTGGGCTAATCTCTAAATTTCATGGAGGAGGAACCTGAGGCCCAGGGAGGTGGTTTATCTGGTTTACTCAGCTTGGTAAAGGCAGAGTCTGGGCCAGAATCCAGGTTTTGACTCCTGGTCCACGGTTCTTTTTCTATACTATGCTCCCTCTCTAATTATTTATTTTGCTTTGTTCCTTAATTGTTTCAGAAGTCTTGCTTCTTTAACTGTATTTCCAGATCAAGAGCAGATGTAAAGGACCAGGTTGTAGTCTTCTGTGTCTGGGTTAGATTTTATTCATCTGTATCTTCCACATTGCTTACCATGTGATAGATCCTCAGTAAATTCTTGATGCCTTGAATTCTTCAAGAATTTAAAGTCTAAAATTCTATTTTGAATGAGGCATAAATATATACAAATACACATATTGGGGTTTATTCTTTAAGACATTCAGTTCATACTTGATAATAATGGCTCTCAATGTTACTGAATCCACCGCTTTGCCTTTACCCAGTCTGACAATGTTTATCTTTTAACATGTTCCTGCATTATAATTATTGAGTAGGTTTATATGTACCTTACTATTTGCTTTCTATTTGTTACTCCTGTTCTGTATATTTTCCCCTTTCTTTTTGTCTTTGAATCAATCCATTATTTTTTAAATATTTCTGTTTATTATTCTTAGCTTGTTAGTTAAACACACTTTTACTATTCCTTTACTGGTTACCCTAGATATTACAACATGTGTTAATCATTTTATTTACCTCTTCTCAGCCATTACTATAACCTTTGAATTCTCCGTTTTTTCATCTATCTCCTATCTTGTGTATTTTTATGCATTTTGTGTTTACACATATGTTATATCCCAACAGATATTATTATTTTCGTTTTGTATAGTTATTACTTAGATCTACCTATATATTTACCCTATTATTCTAAATTTCTTCCTACATTACTGTGTTTCTATTTAGAGTCATTTTCTTATTGCCTGGAGAACTTCCTTTCATATTGTTTTAGTTTGCGTCTGAAGGTGAAAAATTCTCACTGGTTTTGTTAATTTAAAACATTTTTATTTCATTTTCATTCTTGAAAGGCTGAGTATAGAATTCTTAGTGATTGTTTTCATTCAGCAATTTAAAGATTTGTCTTCTGAGTTCTATCTTTTTTTTTTTTTAATGTGTGTGGAGAAGTTACTATCAGTTTTGGCATTCTTATTTGAAAATAATTTCCTACCCCTCTGTGGCTTTAAAGAGTTTTCTCTTTGCTGTTCATTTTTAGCAGTCTGATTCTGAAGTGCTTAGGTGTTGTTTTCTTTATTATTCTGATCGATATTCATAGCAATTCTTGAATTTATGGCTTGATATTTTTCTTCAGTTTTAGAAAATTCTTGACCATATTTTTAAAAACTTTTGTTTCCACCCATTTCTGTAATTTTGTCTTTAGAACTCAATCACTCATTTGTTAAACTTTGTAATGTGTTCCGTGTGTCACTAATTCTGTTTCTGTGTTTTTTATCCTTTTGGTTTTTTCTGCTTCAGTTTAGATATTTTGTGTTGACTTGTATTCTTGTTTTCTTTAGGTATAGCTAGTCTGCCATTAAGCAAAATTCATTATATTTGTTTGACTTTCCATGTTCTAGGATTTCCATTTAATTTGTTTGTAGATTCTAGTTATCTGTGGAGATATTAGTAGTTATTTAACATGTTTCAAGATATGTAGCTATTGTCTTTCATTATCTTTATTAATTTCTGAATAAAATAGAGTACAGTCTTTCCTTGACTAGTTAAGTCCCTGGATAATTCAGTGTATATTATTACATTATGATAAAGTGCTTTGGATTTATATGTAAAATAGAGTTAGGATATATAATCAGATTTTTCACTGACATGAATGTCTGGACATTTGAAAGTCATGTGAAAGTGGGACAATTTTTCTTGGTGCAGTTATGTCTTACTCCTATGACATCTAGCATTTAGGACCCCTGTTCATTAAATGCTAGAATCACCTCTAAACCAGCAGTCTTCAAAGCAAATTTTTAAATGCCTCTTGAGATGGTATAGCCTCATGTGGGAGACCTGGTTAATGTTACATCATGAGGCTGAGTCACTGGCAATGAAACCTTGAACTCAGGGCCTCTGCCAGGTTTAGAAACACACTTAGTAGGATGTGGCTTTAACCTAATTGAATGCGAGTGTTAGTACAACTCTCAACCATTCAGTGGATGGTCAGTTTAACTGGCCAAGGGGCTGGCTAGAGGAAGACTTAGGGATTGAGAACATGCAGCAGAGTTTCAAATGATATGACACAGCTGTGGCATGCCAGCTCACAATAGCATTGGCCTGGCATTCACTCAGAAGTAGAGGAACTCTTTCAGAGCAAAGGTCTTGACTGAGATATTAATCTAGAAGGCAAGATCTCAAACAGCATAGATTGAAGATGGCTATTGCAGCAGCAAAGATTTTCAAGGGCAATATGTTGAACTGAATGCTGTCATCCATGTATCCAACTTTTCAGCAATGACATCACAAAATAGTTAGCAGTTCTCTAAATTTGAGAATATATGCCCGTCTATCCATCCATCAACTCATTCAAAAACATTAAGTGCCTGCTATGTTTTAGTCACTACAAGAATACAAAGCTACCTATATATAAATAAATTGTCCCTCTTAGGAAGGGAGAGAGACAAGTGAAAAACTAATTATAAAATGAATGATAATGATCTAGTGGAGGAAGATGCCAAGAAAATAAATAATTTTAATATGAGAGATAATGGTATAGCTATAATTTAATTTCATGTGCAAACATTTTGAATGTTTACTTTTTTCCACCCATTTGCCTTAGGAATATGAAATGAAGTCTCTGGGAGCTAAATTAATAGAGAAAGAAAGAAATTATAAGGCCGAGGTGGGTGGATCATGAGTTCAAGAGATTGAGACCATCCTGGCTAACACAGTGAAACCCCATCTCTACTAAAAATACAAAAAATTAGCCAGGCGTGCTGGCGGACGCCTGTAGTCCCAGCTACTTGGGAGGCTGAGGCAGGAGAATGGCATGAACCCGGGAGGGGGAGCTTGCAGTGAGCTGAGATCACACCACTGCACTCCAGCCTTGGTGACAAAGCGAGACTCTGTCTCAAAAAAAAAAAAAAATAATAATTATAAGCTTAAGCTACAGTAAAGTCTCCCTAATATCTGGATTACTTAAAGTGGAAAGATGAGGCAGATGTTTTACTCATAGTGGAACTTCTGTGGTTAACATCTCTAGGAATTTATAATGGTTAATCTGTCACTGGGGTTCTCTTAGATCAGGCTCTCACTATTACAGGATTATGTTACAACAAGTGGAAAACTGGGTGTAAAAAATAGAACAGTTACAGAACTGAGCCTGTATTTCTATTGCTTCAGAATTTGGAATGAAGAGGAGCACATTCTCTGGGTATTTTATTCTATATTTTGAAAATACCCTATTTTGTGTGTGTATGTGTGTGTACTACTCTAGAAGTACAGTTTCTATAGAACTCAGTAGTGGAATATGTACCAACATTTAAGCAATGGAAAAGTTTTCTTCTTCTTATCTTGGAAGCTGGGAATTCCAGCAGGGATTTTCTATAGGTCTAAATGCTATACCTACTCCCTCTGTTACAGAAAATACCATGATCAACAGGCTTAGATTGTGGCAAGTGACCAAGCTCATAGCTAACATTTATTGAGTACTTCCTAAGGACAAGTCACTGTGCTAATACAAGTATATTAGCTTATTTCATCTTTATTGTCACCTGATTGGGTCCAATCTTACTCTTAGTTTGCATATTAGGAAACAGAGACTCAAAAGCTAAGATATTTGTACAAGGTCCTAAAGCTAAGAAGTAAACGAACTTGTGTTTGAACTAAAGTTTACCTATTCTACCATTTTAGCATTGCTACCTGACTTAGTGTGGTGTATAACCTATGTTCATAAACCAAGCCTGTGGGTATGGAGGTGGGTTTGGTGGGAAAAACATAAGTCTTAAAATCAAATGGACACTGGCTGAAATGTAGGCATTAATACCATCAGTTACAAGCTTTGGGATATTACCTAACCTCTCTGAACCTTGGTTTCCCTGTCTGTAAAATGGAGATGATAAAATCTATTTCAAAGGTTTTTTTTTTTTTTTTTTTTTTGAGGCGGAGTCTTGCTCTGTCGCCCAGACTGGAGTGCAGTGGCCGGATCTCAGCTCACTGCAAGCTCCGCCTCCCGGGTTTACGCCATTCTCCTGCCTCAGCCTCCCGAGTAGCTGAGACTACAGGCGCCCGCCACCTCGCCCAGCTAGTTTTTGTGTTTTTAGTAGAGACGGGGTTTCACCGTGTTAGCCAGGATGGTCTCGATCTCCTGACCTCATGATCCGCCCGTCTCGGCCTCCCAAAGTGCTGGGATTACAGGCTTGAGCCACCGCGCCCGGCCTCAAAGGTTTTAGGAAGAAATAAAAATGTGAAAATGCCAAAGAATCTGGAAACCAGAAGGTGCCCTCTTTGTCCTTGTTTGTTTTTTTTTTCCTATGTAAAACAAAACTGAGGGGACTAAGCCTGGCTTTGTGGAAGCAGGTGGAGCTTTAAGACATGAGGTAGGGGAATATTTACTAGGTGAAGGAGGCAGAAAAGGCCAATCTGAGGAAGTGATATTTCAACTGAGACCCTGAGGGTGTGTGGAAGTTAGATTAAGAAGGGTGTGAGTATGCTGTTGCAGACATGCGAACGTACTGGGCAAGTAAGTCACTTAAGCATCACAGTCCCTTTATCTGTAAATGCAGGTAGCACTGCCCTAGTGTGTCCTGCCTGGGTAGTCTGTTAAAGTCAGAGAGTAGAAGTAAGAGAGATTTGAAATGATAAGACTGCTATACAATATAAGGCATTGTTATTGATATTATATGATAACAGCACAGAATTAAAAAAAAAAAAAGGATGGGCTTGAATCTCAGATCTAGCCGCTCCTATTAATAGCTGAGCTCTGGACAATTCACTCTGCCTTTTCACACCTCATTCCCTCATTTATAAAATCGGAGTCATGATGTCAGTTTCACAGGACGCTGTGAGAAGTGGTACCATCATGAGTATGTGGAGGACCTGGGAAGCACTTGGAGGTAGCTTGTCCCTTTCCTTCCGTCTCCCTGCCTCCACCCTTGGTACCACACTATTCTAAGACTTCTCTACCAAAGCATGATGCTAACTTACTATGCTGTTCAGGGTCTCTTGCACAAAGACGTTTTAAAGCTATAATTAGCAGCAATCTTTTCATCTGTGATTCACGCTGTTGTTTCTGTATACAAGTTGATACTCTTAGAGCCATGCCTTCAGGTTTATCATTTTAAGACAGCTGGAGGAGGAGATCAGGTACAAGCTAATCACGCCAGGGTGCTGAAATGGGAAACTACTTAGGTTTTTGATGTGTAAAACAAGAAACTTCTTAAGGGGGTATTATATGAAACAAGCCTTTGAAATAGGTCTCAAACAGGAAGTGGATCACAATTTTGTTTTTTAATTAACCTGTATTTGCTCCTCCTGAAAGGAGAGAATTTAATGTAAATACAAAGTCTCACATCTTTTCTTGACAATGAGTGTCCTCTGCTCCTTTTTATTTGGGACAGAATGAGGAGCTTTACATGAACTTTAAATTGAGAACAAATAGCAAAGGTATTGTTTATCTAAGCTGTCTGAAGAAGGGCACTTGGGGAAAGAATTGCACTCTAAAATAACCTTATGAAAGTTATTGATTCGTTTCTTTATGGTTTCCAGACAAACAAGGACCATTATTTCTGTGCCCGAATGGGAGCTGGGTCAAAGAACCCTTTTTTATAGATTATCTTTCCTGAAAACCAGACTTGTCAGGAAAATGAACCTCCAGAAATGGAAACATGAGACTTAGTTGAATATTGCAGTCCTGTTCACTGCTTTGAAGGGCAAGTAGGAAACACTGTTAATTTTTAAAACTTTTGCTGAGTACAAGAAGGTTTGGGGATAGCTCAGGAAATTTAGATAAATTGCTACTGTTACGTATATGCTAAGTAGTTTTTATTTAAATTCCCTCCCCCATGACAGTTCAACTCTGTAGACCAGGGTCTATCTACCTATAGTAGGCTGGGGAAAAAAGCATAACATTTTTGCTTTTTAACTTATATTTTATTTTATTATTATCATTTTTTGAGACAGAGTCTCACATTGTTGCCGGTGCTGGAGTGCAGTGGCATGAACTCGGCTCACTGCAACCTCCGCCTCCCGGGTTCAAACGAGTCTCCTGCCTCAGCCTCCTGAATAGCTGGGATAACAGGCACCTGCCACCACGCCCAGCAATTTTTTTTCTATTTTTAGTGGAGACAGGGTTTCACCATGTTAGCCAGGCTGGTCTCAGACTCCTGACCTCATGATTCACCCTCTTTGGTCTCCCAAAGGGCTGGGATTACAAGCTTGAGCCACCGTGCCTGGGCACCTTATATTGTAAAAGTAACTTCAAAAGATCACATAAATTTTATATATATATATATATATATAAATTATATATCTTTGTTGTTGAAAAATGGAAAATACAGATAAGGATAAAGGAAAACAAACAAACAAAAAATCTGGAACTCACACACGGAATTATCTACCCCTCACTTACTGGTTTATATAATTCCACAGTTTGTTTCTATGCACATAGATATATTTTTATCACAAAAATATTATATTCTACATACTGTTTTGTAACTTGAAAACACAGCTTTTGGGGAGCTTTATACTTTCTTTCTCACTTTTGGTCTAAGAAGCCAAGGGAATTTAAAATGAGATGAATTAATCAATAATTAAAGTAGGGTTATTACACCATTTAGATGAAAGAAAACTTTTGTTGACAGTTGATATACTGCTCTTTAGAATTCTATAAATAATTCTCCCCCCCCAGAAATTTGAGTACTGATTAAGGATATATTTATTGTTTATTTTTAGCACTAATCAAATATTCAGTAAATACTTACCCAAGTGAAACAAGTTTTATTTTAAAGCACCTTGCTATTACTTCGAAGTATTTGGGGATGGAGGCATTATATTATCTGCAAAAACATTTTATTCACATGTTATTAAAAATATTAAAAGCTGTTTACAAAGATATTTTGATTGCTTTTTAGGCTTGTCATAATCTAATCCTTATCTGTCTTCTAGTGAAAAGCTATTTTAAGAGTATTTCTTTTGCCGAGTGTGTTAGATTGGAAAGGAGGACTTTAAAGTGTCGGAATTGCAATAGCAACGTGGAAAATCTGTAAAACTTAGTTTACAATGTTATTACTTTGGATTTTATGGCTTTATCCAAAGTTGTAGCTATTGAGGAACTCTAGCTTCCCTGCTTTCATAAAGCAACTTTATGTGACCATATAATTGATTTCTAAAGATTTAGACCTGAAAAACATAGCCGTGTGTCCAGGCCTTCGTAAAGGACTCATTTTACTTAAAATTAACCATAATACATTATTTAGTTTCATGGAGATATTAATACAAGGAAGATTTTTTTTTTTTTTTTTTTTTTTTGAGATGGAGTGTTGCTCTGTCACCCAGGCTGGAGTACAGTGGTGCGATCTCGGCTCACTGCAAGCTTTGCCTCCTGGGTTCACGCCATTCTCCTGCCTCAGCCTCCCAAGAAGCTGGGACTACAGGCTCCCGCCACTATGCCCGGCTAATGTTTTTGTGTTTTTAGTAGAGATGGGGCTTCACCGTGTTAGCCAGGATGGTCTCGATCTCCTGACCTCATGATCCACCCGCCTCGGCCTCCCAAAGTGCTGGGATTACAGGCGTGAGCCACCGTGCCCAGCTGATACAAGGAAGATTTTTGATAGGTCCAATACATAGATGAACAAAATTTTTCTTTAAACATAGTTTGACATCAATGGAGTAATGACATTCAACATTATAAAGATTTTGTAGTGACATCATTTAAACATTGTTTTCTGAAGCTCTCACAACCTAACTGGCGTATCTCAATTCTTATGAATAGATATTTTTGTGCAGGTAAAGAAACTCAGGGCTGATTATTAATTAATTCAGCCAACATTCAGAAACTGTGCTAAGTGAATTTTGAGATATACAAAGAGGAATCAAATGAGATCTCCTTGCTTAAAGAGTCATAGTCTGCTGGGAAGACAGACAGATATGTAAACATATCAGGAAGGCTTCTTAAGCCCAGATACATTTAAACTTTGAATTAACATAAAGAAGAACTATGGTTTTGTGAATGAAAGTGAACAACCTACTCCATGTTCTTAGATGATACTCTTTACAGTTTAGGAAGCCAAGTCTAGTGACTGAGGACTGCTTAAAAGTATAGTGGACTGCTTTGGGGGTCACTGTCAAAATAATTGAAGTGCAGAGAAGAACTTCACCTCAATAAGTAAGAATGTTGCATCTGGAGAGAATAAATATGGTTGACACTTAGAATCATACCAAGTTTAAAGGAGTACATATAAGCTGGCGTGGCCAACCAATGTCTAGGTCAAAGACATGGCTCATGATTATGCCAGCTTAGTGATATAGTGACTTTTTGAATTTCCCAAGTAGTCTTGAAAACTCAACCTATAGATTCATTTCTCCCTTATTCAGCAATGTTCTGAATCCTCTAAATGCTAGGGTCCTAATTAAGTAATAATTTCTCTCTGCTAGGTTTTACTTATGTAGACTGGAATGAGAAGATGGGAAAGTCAAAGTACTTATAGGACTGTTTTCCCTTTGAGAAAATGAAATAGTTAG